>NC_034592.1:146517583-146540268 GCF_900095145.1 Mus pahari
TGTGAGCATCCACTTCTGTGTTTGCCAGGCACTGGCATAGCCTCACAAGAGGCTGCTATATCAGGGTCCCTTCAGCAGAATCTTGCTGGCCAAGAAAGACAAAGTCACATTAACAGATCCTGGGGCAAGGCTGAGAAGGATCCCAAATCCAGGTCAGGATGTGCTCAGTGCGACCTAGTCCAACAGNGACAGAGCTCTGTAAGAAAGGTCCTGACTACAAGTTTATGGTCACCTTGTCCAACAGCGACAGAGCTCTGTAAGAAAGGTCCTGACTACAAATTCATGGTCTTTGAGATGCTAATTTTGGGGTTCCCTGGTCAGGAAAATTTAATAAAGATCATACCAAACTGCCTCAAAACACTAAACCTCCAGTAACTTACACCAGAAACACAAAGTATGGAGAAGGCCCAGCCACTGGCAAAGATGCTTGGACAAGTTGAATGGACTGTACATTCATGAAAATAAATGTATTTAATAAGAAATTTACATTTAAATTTACATTTTTTTACATTTAGAAATAAATGTAGAAAAGAACAAAATGTATTAAATAAAATTCTGGGGTAGTGTTTGCCTGGAACACATGTATATTCTGGTGTACCTTAAATCATGTGTACTTTAATATCCCCTGACCCCTACTCGTGTGACAGGGGATTAATATCTGGAGACTTTGGTAAGCAATAAAAACTAAGCATTAAAAAATGAACCCATCAAAAAGTGATCAAATGATAGCTCTCAAAAGAAGAAGCAGATGACCCACTAATGTGTGGACAGGTTTTAAAAGCAATGGTTCAGTATACCTTAAAATCATTGAAACATTTACACTCCACTGTCACAATAGCTGTTATGAAGAAAACAGCTGAGGTGGATTGCTAGAATGGCTCCAAGAGAAGAGAATTCCTACCTATTGCTGGTAGGCGTACAAACTGGTGCAGCCCCTGTAGAGGTTAGCATGAAGGGGCCTCAAAAAGCCAAAAGTTGAACTAATATATTGATCCAGGTATGCCATGCCTGGGCATATACACAAAGGAACCAAAGCCATTCACACTACAGAGCTACCTGTACACCCCTATTACTGCTTCAGTATTCTTAATCAAGGTAGCTGAGGTATAGAAGAAGCCCCAATGTTGCCCCCCCCATCAGATGAACAGATAAAGAAATTCAGTTACATATCCACGATGAGATTTTATTTGGATGTAAAGAATGAAAGTTTGCCCTTTGCTGGAAATAGATAGAAACTATAATATTAAGTGAAGCAAACTGGACCCAGAAAGACTATTTAAATGTCCTGTTTCTGCTTGTCCTCCTTGGGATTCCATCTCTCAGGGCCTGCTTTCTCTAATGCACAGTTGTAAGGTGTATGCACATGTGAGTGGCTGCTTCTGTATGTACGCATGTGGAAGCCAGAGGACAACCTCAGCTGTCATTCAGAAAGGCCATCGGCTTACCAACTAGTTTAGACTGGATGGCTATCGATCCTCAGGGATCTGTCTGCCTGCCTTAGTCTCCACAGCACTGGGATTACAAAGAAGTACCATCATGCTTGATAGATTTACATGGATGCTGGGGGCATACATGTGAGGTGCCCCAACCCTCAAAGAATCCTTTTGAAAACAATACCTATCTGTTGGGTTTGGTTGTCTGTGACTGTCATCCTAAGCACTAATGAAGGGCAGGATCATCAAAAGTTCAAGGCTGGTCTAGGCTGCTACACCCACTCCAGTAGTGACTTTCATGACAGGCCTAGAAGCCTGGATGCAGTCCCGAGGTGAAAAGTTCACGGAAACTTAGTCTCCTGGAACCATGGCATCCCATATAACAAATGCTCCAAACTTGTCCTTGCAAATGGATCTGTGTGCTTTCTTTCAGTATTGTTTTATTATAGGTGCCTCTAAGCAATGACTTGCCAAATATCTAAGCAAAATTGAACTTTGCTTCCTGACTTTCACTAATGCCCTAGGTAGTCCTTGAGCCAACACTGGGCTTGGAATTCAGTAAGAATGTCACCTATTCAGTAGCATTCAGAATTGCCTCTAATATTGTAAGAGAGACAGAGGAACTAGAATATTGCATTATTCATGAGAAGGTTACCTAGAGTGGAACCCCCTAATTAGAACCATGACTTGGGTGTGAAAGCCCTTGTCCCGGGAGTGTAAAGACCTCACACCTGGCTTCTAAGACTATAGCTGACCTTAGATAGAGCTCACTTTGTCTCAGTTGTTTTATTGCCTAGCTCCTGTCAGTCTTTATGTTTGCATTCCTCTGTTTTGTGTAAGAGTCATTAAGCATCAGGCAACCTCATTGTACCTTGCCAATGTGTCACCTAACTTCCCTATTTTCTTCTGCATTAAAAGTTTGATGCTCGATTTGACAAATTACATTTAGATACACACTCTCTCTGTGTCTTTATTTGTTTGTTCTTGCTCGTCTGTAATCGGAACCCTAAGTTTTCCTGCGGATCGAGAACCCAACTGAGGTCTGTCTGCAGCACTAGGCAACATAGTAAGACCCAATTTCATAAAAAGTGGGAACTGTCAATCATGAAAATGGAAGATCAAGTTGGTTCTGTATGATTTTTATCTTCGATGGATTTATTTATTTTTTTATTTATAGCTATTTTTTTCATACAATGTATTTTGATTGTTTCTCCCTCCCCCAATTCCTCCCATCTCCCTACCCACCCAACTTTACATTCTTTCTAAGGATTTTATTTGCGAATATTGTCACTAGCAATTAAGATTAAGCATATGTTATTGGGGAATGGCTAATTAAAACTATTCTAATCTAACCTTGGCTCCTGCCACACATATGTACGCAGACACACACACACACACACACACACACACACACACACACACACACACCCTTCCTGTTTCTGCGTGTGATGGCTAATCTTGGTTGTCAAACATGACCACATCTGAAATCAAATCCAAGCAGCTGGGCATATGTGTGGGGTTTTTATGATTAGATTATTTGTGGTGGAAAGACTCATTCTAAATCTGGGCCACACTGTCTGGTGCATCTGGTGGCAACCCACACAAAAAGACATGGAAGAAACTTTTTTTTTTTTTTTTTAGACAGGGTTTCTCTGTATAGCCCTGGCTGTCCTGGAACTCACTTTGTAGACCAGGCTGGCCTCGAATTCAGAAATCTGCCTGCCTCTGCCTCCCGAGTGCTGGGATTAAAGGTGTGTGCCACCACCACCCGGCTCAGAAAGAAACTTTTGATTTTTGCCTGCTTGCCCTCACTCTTGCCAGTGAGTCCATTTATCCTGCATCTGACACACCCCTTCACTGGCATTATAATTCACTTTTTTGGGATTTTGACACAGACTGAAGATCGGCTGCTCCTCCAGCACCTTATCAGGAGAGAGCCATTGTTAGAGTATTCAGATCACAGTCTAGAAGCTGCCCCCTCTGCCCCTCCTACCACCCTCATTCTCCCCGGTCTGTTAGAGAACCCTGACCTGCCTCGAGCTTGCTACACGGCTGGGGTGGAGGTGACTTTGAACTTCCGGCCAGCTTGCCTCTGCCTCCTGAATGTTGGTACTGCGTGTGTATACTTCATGCTGCAAACTGAGCCCTGGGCCTCGTTCACGCCCAGTAAGCATTTTATCAGTGAGTTAGTCTCAGCACCAGCGCTGATTATGATTTGTTCTTCTCACATCTGAAGATTTATTTTACCCTCCAAGTTATCTACCTTTTAACATCCTACTCTCAAAACTAGAACTATTTATTTAATATCACTTAAATAGTCTACAGTAATTATGATGTGTTGATTCTGGGCAAAATCATTTTCCATCTACAGACTGTAAAAATGTGTAAGTAATACACTTTCAGAATAAAGTCATGGGACAAATGCTGGATAGTTATGTACATTCCAAAGGGGGGAAATACAAGGAAATATGGCTCCATGTCCCCCAGACTTTCAAATTAAGAATGTCCAATTCTATTCTGTTCTATTATTTATTTTAAGATGTGTGATTTAATTTTCACACATGCATATAAGGTGATATACAAAGTGTTTTTAAATCAAACCTACTCCTCATTCCCTCCCTTCAATTCTTCCCCTGTTTCCAATACCACTTTTCTTTCCCAACTTCATGTTCCTTCTACTCCGAGCCCCTCTCTCCCACTAAGCCCTTTTAGTGTTCCTGATATGTGCTTGGGTGTGGGACCACCTACTGTGTGCCTGGGTGGGGAACCACCTACTGGAGCAAAGGTTCTCTCCTGTTCTCTCCCCCTGCCCACCCCTCCAAAATACACAGGTGAGTTTTCTTCCCAGTCTTAGTCACTGTTCTATTGCTGTGAAGAGACACCATGCCCAAGGCAACTCTTAGGGATAAAGAGGAAGAGAGGATAGGGGAGGAGCTGTGTGAGGGAGGGGCTAGGAGGAGAGGGGGCTTTGATAGGGATGTTAGATAGATAGATAGATAGACAGAAAGAAAGAAAGAAAGAAAGAAAGAAAGAAAGAAAGAAAGAAAGAAAGAAAGAAAGAAAGAAAGAAAAATGGATAAAAGAAAGCATTTGAATGGGTGCTTGCTTACAGTTTTAGAGGGCTAGTCCATAATCATCATGGCGGGAAACAGACAGGCATGTCATTGGAGCAGTAGCTGAGAGCTTATATCCTAATCCACAAGCAGCAGGCACAGAGACACTGGACCTGGCATGGGCTTCTGAAATGTCAAAGCCCATCCCCAGTACCACACTTCCTCTAACAAGGCCACACTGCCTAATCCTTCCAAACGTGGGGACTAAGCATACAAACAGATGAGCCTATGAGCAGGGGGCGGGAGGAGCATCTCCCTCCCCCAGCAGCCCTCAAATGTCTGTAGCTCCTCAGTTGAGAGGTGATACTTCAAGAGACCCTGTGCTGAGATGTGGGCTGACTTGGTTTTGCACAAACCTTGTGCACGCAGTCTGAGATGCTCCATGTTCATGTATGCAACTGTGCTGTCATTCTGGTAGAAACTGTCGCATTCAAACATCTACTCCCTCTGGCTCTTTTAATCTTCCTGCCTCCTAGCCCACAAGGACCACTGAAGGCTTCACTCTTTTATTCTCTGTGTGTTGACCAGATGCAGGTCTCTTTGATGATCACCATTTATTGAAGAAAGAAGTCTCTCAGGTGAGAGTGGAGATAGACACCAATTAATGGATATAAAGATGAGAACTTTGGGAGTAGCTTATTACTGGGTCCATTTAATAGAACAACAGTAGTAGGCTCTTCCCTACGGCCTATGACCTAGCCAGTCACAGCTTTTGGGTGCAATTAATGGTACCAGGTATTGGTTTTGTCTTGTGGAGTAGGACTTAAGTCCAATCCACTCCCATAATATCAATTCCACTATGGCTCTAGTGGACACACACCACCAGGTCAGTTTTGTTATTCTAATCCACAGGATCCACAGATGGGTAACAGTGCTGGTGACTTCTCTTCCCTAGTATGCATTCATAGCACCTTTCAACACCGTGAGAGCTAGCCAGTTGGATGAGGCTTCCAGGTCAGTACACAGATTGATTCCTCTATATCCTGTGACTTAGATATGGGTTGTCTTCAGATATGTGGTAGAGTCTGACCCTTGAGTTGCAGAGTTTAACTAGGAGCAATGGCAATAGTGTGTGTGTGTGTGTGTGTGTGTGTGTGTGTGTGTGTGTGTGTTCCCAGTGGCCAACAACTCAGAAAGAGGTAACCTATACTTGGCAGGGGGCTTTTTTGTTTGATAGCCTATGGTGTCTGAGTGAGATATTGTTCCTCTATTACATGTTGACTCCCTCTGTCCATTCTGCTTTAAGACGGCAGAAGAATTCTTGTGTGTCCATCCAGAGGTGGTACCCAAATCTTTTGAATCTACAGCAAAGGAGAGCTTCCTCTTTGTACCTAATGAAGTGACTAAACCTTCCAGAACAAAAGTAGCAGTAGCTCTGTGACCTGCACATTCGGCTCTGTGCCTGTGATACCAGGGGCAAGTCTTATCAAAAACACTCTTCTTTTTCCATAAGTATCAAATGTATTCGTAAGCAACCTGTCAGCCCAAGTCCTAGGCTGTGGAACTACAGAAGTATGATAGCCTTACTTGATTTCACAGAGTTAAAGATAATTGGAGGAAACTTTCCCACGTGGAAATGGTGGGCTTATGCCCAGAAAGAAAAACAAATTTAACAGAAAATTGATATGTTTCTTATATTTTTGGTTATGAGCCCAGTCTTTAGTGGTCATTTCTCCAGCTCGAAAATTGATGTTTCCATGGTGGTGTTGGAACTGGAAACCAATCCCCTTGGGCCCATGATCTTTTGACTCTGACTCTCAGTTTCTAAAGACCCACTAGAAAAAGAGTTGTAAGGTATTTTAAGGTTGATTTTAGGTGACTCGCGGGACACCTGGCATAGTTCTAGCAACTTCTTTAGAGCCCAGACATCTACAAATGTGGATTTCGTTGCTGTTTACCCCAATGCCGTACAACCGTCTCTTCCTTTTGGAACTGCCCATCGGGAATATTCCCAAATGCAGACATCTGCAGGAATCAGATCGCAATGAACAAGTACAAGTGATGCAGAAAGTTATCTTTTTATTGGAAAGCAAGTGTTTGAGGAAGATCCAGGGCCGGAAGTCCTACAGAAAAGCAAATGTGAGTAGAGGGTTGTCCATGAACCAACCATCTGGGGCGACACTGCAGTCTGCATCTTGAAGGTATCATAGACTTGACTCTGGTGAGGCGAGTCCTAGAATGAGAAGAAGTGTCAGTGATGTGAGGGCAGTCAGAAGTTGAGGTGTAAATGAGCGGATTTTCTGCCCCTTTCAATTTTACCAGAGCCACTTTCTACAAATTGGGGTGCTCGGTCACTAATGGCTCCAATCAATGGACCCTAAGTGGTGTGTCCATGGTTTTTGTTGCTCTCCCTTTCTTAAAGCAAACAAGGCGGTGACCATTGTCTTTCTTCTGGGGTTCAGATTTCACTCCCTATGTCACAGGTATCTAGCAGCAACCTACGGACCCTTAATAACCTGTGCTCACTTTCGGGGTCTTCCTGCATCACAAGCACGGATTTAAGGCCACACAACCCAAAACCCTTTTACTTTGTTCTTTGAGAATCTCATACACATACACAGCGTGCTCTGATTACTGCCAGTCTCATCATTTCCTGTATCCGGTCTCATCCTGATCACCTCTACTCCTCCCTACAAGTCCCTTTCTCACAATCATATCTTTTTGGTTTTGTTTTGTGACCAACTGAGTTTAACCAGGGCTACCAACACGACTTCAAGTCTGGACTGTCTGTTGGAATTTCACAGGCTCACCACTGGGAGTACAACTGAATATAGCATCTGCTCCAAACAGATCTTTGTAATCATATCTTCCATCTGGTGGAAAAAGCAGCTAATCCTGAAGCTCCCAGTTTGTGATGGAAAGCGGAAGTCACAGGGACTCAAGAACACTCACTGGTGTGGAGAAAGAACTCACCTGCAACAAATTCCTCGCACCAATATAAGCAAGAAACCAATTTTAAGAACAAACAAGATTGTATTATGCAATGATAAATATGATTGCATAGGTGGTACACATTTAATAAGCTAAAAACTATGTTCAGAAAAGCACTGAAAAGTGTCGCCTTAATGTAGTAATACAGGACCTAGCTTGCTTACTGTACACGTGCTCATTTTATCAGGGGTTGCTTTTCATCTTTCTAAAAGTTTGTAACAATAATACTTCTACTGATAGTAACAAATGGGTATCAGTTCCATAGTGGACCCAGGACTTCTTTATATACCACAAATAAAAAATTGGGATAAATATCTTTCCTACTTGGTAGAAACATACCTTGATATTGATCTTGGTCTTTAGTTGGTCAGTGAATATGTTATCCCTTAAGCTGAGCTTGATATAGGCCTGCTCCTCCCTTTGTGAAATAGTTATCTTGATTAAAATTTTTTCGTTGTTCTTGTAATTTCTTTCTGTATTGCTCAAGATATCCTTTATAGGATTGTGAGCGTTCTTGTCCAAATTGCCGTTGTTGTCCGAACTGGGATAAGTCCTCCTCTGTTTTCATCTGTTGGGTAGACTTCTGTTGTACAGAGAGGTCATCATCATTAAATTGTTTCCGCACTTGCGACATACCTTCATCCATGGCAAATCCTTTATGTTGAGTTTGTTGAGAAAAACCTTTGAGGGAATTTTGTTGGCCATAGGACTTTAGTTGGGAACTATGAGATTTTACTTGGCTAAAGGAGGATTGTTGTTGAGATTTTTGTTGACCATAGGATTTTAGTTGGGCACCTTGGGATTTTAGTTGGGCAACTTGGGATTTTAGTTGGCTGAAAGAGTTCAGTTGACCTTCTTCACCATAGGATTTTCTTTGACCATACGATTTTACTTGGGATGCACTGGATTTCAATTGTCCATAGGATTTTACTTGGGATCCACTGGATTTCAGCTGTTCATAGGATTTCACTTGGGATGCACTGGATTTCACTTGCCCAAAGGCCGATCCTCCGGATTTCAGTTGTTCACTGGATTTCAACTGTCCATAGGATTTCACTTGGGATGCACTGGATTTCACTTGCCCAAAGGCCGATCCTCCGGATTTCAGTTGTTCACTGGATTTCAACTGTCCATAGGATTTCACTTGGGATGCACTGGATTTCACTTGCCCAAAGGCCGATCCTCCGGATTTCAGTTGTTCACTGGATTTCAACTGTCCATAGGATTTCACTTGGGATGCACTGGATTTCACTTGCCCAAAGGCCGATCCTCCGGATTTCAGTTGTTCACTGGATTTCAACTGTCCATAGGATTTCACTTGGGATGCACTGGATTTCACTTGCCCAAAGGCCGATCCTCCGGATTTCAGTTGTTCACTGGATTTCAACTGTCCATAGGATTTCACTTGGGATGCACTGGATTTCACTTGCCCAAAGGCCGATCCTCCGGATTTCAGTTGTTCACTGGATTTCAATTGTCCATAGGATTTTATTTGGGACACACTGGATTTCACTTGTCCAAAGGCCGATCCTCCGGATTTCAGCTGTCCACTGGATTTCACTTGGCCATAGGATTTTATTTGGGATTCTTGGGATTTCAGTTGGGATACTTGTCCATTACGACAAAGTGCGGCCCCTTTGACACTTGTATGTTCTTGTGAAACACGTGTCTGGGTCATGTCACCACCACCCTGGCCGTATACCCGGCGTTGTGATTGCATGAAAACACTTTCTTCAGCTGCTTCGTCACTTCCTCCTTTGATCCCGAAACTGAGATGGCCTTTCTGACCAAGCAGAAATCCCTCTGATGAGCTGCTCTGGAAGTGACCTTTTATCCCACCTGGTAATTGATGATAAGAATGTTTAAGTTACATAATCTGCACAGTCCTTCCAAGTCTTATTTCCAAAATTTTCCCATAAAACAATTGATGTTCCCACAAGGGTTTTGGGTTTTGGTAGAAAAGAATTAGGTCTCATCAAAAAAAAAAAAATCACCCTATGAAAGGATCTGCTTTTGCCCAGAGTACCCTTAAAGACATTTTCCCTGAGTGACTTTCCCTCCATCCACCATCCCTATACACTCACCATATTGTCCAACCACAGCTGCCTGTCTTTCCAGAATGAGGAGCAGAGAAAGGACGAAGACAGAGGACTTCATCTTGTCAAGAAGGACCTTCACTGTGAGCTGAGCTGACTGGCACGTTTATATCTTCTCCAGCTGGATGTACCATGGATATGGACAAAAGGCACTGACCCCTCCTTTAAAAAAAAATTATCTCTAAATGTCAACTTCCTCCCCTCTGCACAGCTGGGGACATTGGTAATGTTCCCAGGTAATATGCACAGGGACGCAATGTCAGAGACCTTTTTCTATGTCATAAGCCTCAGTAAATCTTTATCAACCCTCTGACTTTATCACATACCCCTTGCAAACAAAGTATGTTTTGTAGTTTTTTTTATGCATTTTCTTTTTATAAGGACATGATTAAACTTTTTATTTTCAAACAAAATCCAGAGTAGAGTGGGGAAGAGATTTTTTTTTTTTAATGCTCCAAGAATAACCAGGGCTGGATCTAATGTTCCTAGTCTCACTGTCATGGAGCTGACACTGCTGAGTGTGCTATCTCACAGAAGCCCATGACATTGCTTGTTTTTACATCGAGTTTGACATAGCTTCTGATTTACATGCAAAGGAGCAGTCACACATATAGAAAGGCTCAGGAAACAATTAAACACAAGGAAGCTCCAAATAGAAAGTGAAGAATCAATGGAGATGAAGATGTGGCTGTGTTGTAGACCCTGGCCTAGCAAGCATGAGGCCTTTGAGTCAAACCCCAGTCCTGGAAAAATAATAACTGGGGCACATTAATGTCCAAAAGTAGCTGTGAGGTATAGAACTATGACTATTGATGTGCCAATGTCTGTATTTATCTAACAGAGACACGGGTGCTTGCTTTTAAGATAAGTTTGTTCTGGCAACATTGACAAGAGAAGATGGCGGTAGCTGTGGTTTGTTAGTGGCAGTGTTTCAAGTAGTCTGTATGTGCAGCGAAATGAGTTTAGGAGTGTGTCTGGAAGGCAAGGTAAGGTGCAGAGGCATTTTAAAGGATGGGGGCAACACAACAGTTAAACGGTGATAGGAATTCCTGATGAAAGAACAAGAGATAGTGTTGGTTTCCTTGCTGAATGTATGTCATGGAATCCAACATAAACTTAAACACAGTATATCTTTTTTAAAAAATTTATTTATTATTATTTTCTTTATTTACATTTCAAATGCTATCCTGAAAGTTCCCTATATCCCCCCACCCCCGCTCCCCTACCCACCCACTCCCACTACTTGGCCCTGGCCTTCCCCTGTGCTGGGTCATATAAAGTTTACAAGACCAAGGGGCCTCTCTTCCCAATGACGGCCGGTTAGGCCATCTTCTGCTACATATGCAGCTAGAGACACGAGCTCAGGGGGTACTGGTTAGTTCATATTGTTGGCACCTACAGGGTTACAGCCCCCTACAACTCCTTGGGTACTTTCTCTAGCTCCTCCATTGGGGAACACAGTATATCTTAATACAGGAAACTCTGACAGGATTCACCACAGGAATGGGCTATGGTGAATACTTACTGCCCCTGGTGACCTGAGACAAGATGGAAGAATTGCCTTCTTGTTTAGAAACACAGCTTTGTGTGACCATGAGACTAGGAGAAAGGCCTCGTTATGGCATTTGTGACTGAGACATAGAATCAAAAGGACGATGGCGTGGCCAAGGTCTTAGGAGAAGAGAAGATCCCTGCAGGGTTCCACTTTGCATTCAGAACCATATGAAGGTAGTTCCAGAAGGAAGTTTACTTGAAAACATATTTCTAATCACCCCACCCCAATATTCTGGGCAGTGATGTATGGAAAGGACAAAAGAAAGTCCACTCATGTCCTTATAAAATGAAAATGCATAAAATAAATATACTACACAACACATAGGTTATATGCTCACACTCTTATCTCTCACTAAGCTGCTCTCTATCCAGGAAAAGTGATTCTTTCCCTCAGGAGGATTTTTTCCTTCAGTGTCACACTGAATCGATTCCAGGACAAAACTGCTCAGTGTGCCCGCTCAACCTATACCCCTGTTCCAGGTCTCTCTTCTGTGTTTTAGAAAAATCCAAGAACTGTTTCAGTGTGTGTGTGTGGGGGGCAATAAACAAAGGATCTGACAACTTTGATCACATCTCTGAATTAAGAATAAATTTCTTGATAGTCTCTTTCCAAAAATGCAGATAAAACTTAGGGGTAAGATGCGTGAACAAATCCTGAAGTTGCAGATCACGAATAGCAAGTAATCATACTACACATGTCAGAAGGGAATGCCCTGAAATGAAAACATAAGTTTAAGTATTCAGTCTACTGGCAGGAAATGAAAATAGAAACGAGCAAATGAAAAAAAGAAAGACACACACACACACACACACACACACGATGAATGATCCATACATCCTGATCCCTGGTTGGTAACAGCAAAACTCTTGCTGAAAAGGTTTTTTTTTTTTTTTTTTTTTTTAAATATAGGGCAGCCTCCTTTGGAAAACATGCTATTATTAACAAAGGTGGCAAAATCCAACTCAGAAGTTGTAAAATGCTATGCTCAGGGAACAGTAATTTTCTTGCATAGGACTAAGCCACTTAGAAAATGTGAGATAAATCATCCGAAGAATAGGAAGAAAATCTAGCATATGAGTATCATGGGACTCCAGATAGCTATCCAAGATGATCTTTCCTCAGCTCATCACCTGTGGGGAGTGGACAAAGTCCCAAGTGTATTTTTGACACGTGCGTGGCCATGTCAAGGATGCCAACGCCTGAGAGTCATGAGGAGGCCTTCACTCAGCCCAAGGATGGATAATACAAGGGTGACCTTTAGCAGAAACAGCAGTGTTCAGGAAATACCAACCACAGCTTCCTCATCCGGGTGAGGGCCACCTGAGGCTGCTCCCCTACAGAGACCTCCCACTGAGGGGAGCTCACCCACCACCCCCTCCTTTGTGCTCTATAGAATCCATGCGCTGAGTTTCTGGGCAGCTGCTGGTGTGTCTCCATCAGATTGCGTGACCCACCTGATCCCAGCTTTTCTATAGGTGTCTCTGTCCTTGGCTCGTTTCCAATAATGGCCCTAGACATGTCAGTTCTAAATCTTTGCAGGTTACACAGCTGTCGATACCTGGGTACACAGAATAAGTGTATAAGTATAGAAATAAAAACTCTACTTTTTAATATGTGTGACATAAAATTTACCATATAAATACTCTTTTATTTTTCAGCTTCATGCTATCAAGTACACGCATATTGCTGGTATCTGTTTCCAGATGTTTTTTTCATATTAAAACCCAAGCCTGTGACATTATAACAACATATTTCTCTCTTATCTCATGCTATCACAATCTACTAATTTATTATGTGTCTCTATGAATTTCATCATCTGGATACCTATACAAATGAAATGATAAAATACTCTTTATTTATCTTCATATCTGTTGCTTCTAATTTAATGTCTTAAAAATCTCAATTTTTCTTGTCTTGTTTTTTAATTTTTATTAATCATTTTATTTATTCACATTTCAAAAGATATCCCCTCTTCCCAGTTAGCCCTCCACAAACCCTCCATCCCATCTTCCCTTTCTCTCCCCCTCCCCTTTGCCTCTATGAGGGTGCTTCTCTACCCACTCACCCACTCCTGCCTCACCACTCTAGCATCCCCCTGTTCTGGGGATCAAGCCTCAGGACCAAGGTCCTCCCCTCCCAGTAATGCTGGATACTGCCGTCCTCTGCCACATATGTATCTGGAGCCATGGATCCCTCCATGTATAATCTTTGGTTGGCGGTTTAGTCTCTAGGAGCTCTGGGTGGTCCAGTTAGTTGACATTGTTCTTCCTATGGAGTTTCAGTCCCCTTCAGCTCCTTCAATCCTTCCCTTAGCTCTTCCATTGGGGTCCCTGGGCTCAGTCCAATGGTTTGCCATATCTGCATCTGTATTGGTCAGGTGCTGGTAGAACCTCTCAGAGAAGAGCTAAATCAGGTTCTTGTCAGCAAGCGCTTCTTGGCATCATCAATAGCATGGGGCTTTTGTGTCTGCAGATGGGATGAATCTCTAGGTGGGTGCAGTCTCTGGATGGCCTTTCCTAACATCTGTGTTCCATTTTTTTTTTTTGTCCCTGTCTTTTCTTTGGACAGTTTTTTTTTTTTTAATAACTCAACATTTAAAACAATCTATGCTGTGAGTTACGTATGTTCAGTGCCTGTGGAGGCCAGAAGAGGGTGTCAATCCTCTGGAACTGGAGTTACACAGGCTCCTTAGCAGCCATGAGAGGGGTGACAGTTGAACCTGTATCCTCAGACATAGCAACCTGTGCTCACAATCACTCGGCCATCTTTCTAGCCCCATAACTCAATTTTGAAAGTGAGCAAATAATCAAGAATTTTCAAGAATTTCAGGGCAGCTAACATATAAGGGATCAACTGAATTAAGTCAGAATAGAAACCCAAACTTTAGAAAGTTGTATTCTTTTTTTAAAAAAACATGAAATTATATCTTTAGGAGTATAAGACATATATGGCATTAGAGGAATAAGTGGCTGAGATTTTTCAGCACAAAATAAATCGGAAAAATTAAAAGTTTATCAAATAAGATGGAGAAAAGGGCCTCCCATCTGAGCAAGATCTCAGATATTTCTGTGAGGAGAACAAGTAACTGCATAGAAACACACGAGCCTGCTCCATGTTCACTCATGTTCCCTTATTTCCTCTACCAATGACACCCTGATAAATGGAGTACTTCTACGTATTTTTAAGCGCACAGTTTAAATTTATCTCAAGAGGCAGGCTTGCCAGAACCATTGCAACTGCAAGGTATGCTCTTGGGTTCTCCGCCCCCCCCCCCCCGAGTGTCCATGCAGGCAGCAAGAAGACTCCAGTTGTGGGCAAGAGAGCCACACTGATCACCAAGGAGGGCATACAGGTGTGACATTGATGAGACCTTTCAGATCTTGGTTACTACGGGCACAAGAACTCTAGGTGTTACATGCCCCACGCTTTGCTCAAATCACTTAAAACAGTGACAGACAGAAGACTCTCTCCCAGATGCAGCACCCTCAGCTCCCACCCAGCAGCCTGTGTCCTGGGAGGTTCCGTGGCCAGGAATGTCCATTTCTAATAGGACATAACTATCTGAAGCCAGCTCTGTCCTAGCCATGTCCTCTGCCATGCATTTTGCCTGTGAGCCTTGTGACAGTAGCTGCTGGAAATGTAAACTGAGAGACAAGATAGGTAGAGATTAAAAAGAACTTGTTAGGGCTCTTGATAAGCCCACTGCCATAGTAGACCCTGGTCACCCCTTCCCATACCCTCAACGGTTGAAGACTTATTAGTGGGAGGTGCTTAGATTCCTCTGGAGAAATGCCACGTACTGTAGTGACTTCTGTGGGTGAGAACTGCCAAGCTCTCTGAGCTCCAGTTGCACCATGGTTTGGATCTGATGTGTCCTGAGCAGGGCTAACATGGCATGCTTGACGCTCACCTAGAGGATTCCATCACTCAAGAAGAGATTGTATGTCGATACTTCTGACATCATCAACAGACTGACCCATTGGTAAATTAGCTCCTTGACAATATTATTGGGCGGTGATGCAAAAGAGGAAGTGGACTCCCCTTGGAGAAAGCGGTCACTGCTGACATGCCTTTGGAGGGTACATCTGCCCCTCCTGATCTTTCTCTTCCACTCTGCTTACTGGCCATCATGATATGAGGACATTTCTCCATCACCTCCTCTTGCCACCATGACGCCCACCAGGGCCCACAGCAATGAAGCAAACCAGTGGTGGATCGAAGCCAAGGTTGAAACCTTAGGACAGAGCAAAGCTTAGTTCTAAGTCATTTGCACCAGGCTTTTGTGGTAGAAGGAAAAGCTAGTTAGCACAGTAACTTCTTGGGGCTTTTCTTTTCTTTCTTTCTTGGAGTCCACCTGATTGGCACTGCATTAGAAGAGCGGCCTACTGCTAACTATAAATGACATTTGGGTCTTTTTGTATCAGGACACACAGGGCCGCTCTGGTGACTGTCCCTCTTCTTTTTCCTGCCCTTTTACTCAGTGGGAGTTTGATTTCCTCCAAGTTCTTCTTCCTCCACAGTCTCAAGGAAGTTTCTGCAGGACCTTTAAACTGGATTGACCAGCTCACAGCATTTCTGAGTTCCGAATCCCTTAGACCTAACCCAGTTTGAGTCCAGGGCAGGAGCTTTTACACACATTTCTGTACTCCCCAGGGACTTTGTCGTTTGGGTTTTCCATCTGTTCTTAAGGAAAGAACTGTTCTGTTTGTTACTCTTTCTAAAAGAAAAAAAATGACTAAAGGACTTTAGAATCATCCTTTTATCTCCATCGTCCCAGGACGGCTCTTTCCTTTGAGCAGCACGAGGCTGTGTTTGGGGTTCGCTCTCTAAGCTAACCTCTTCTTCTTTCATGTCAGAGGTTTTATCTTTATCAACTCCCTCATCTTCTACGATGGTCGGTTTCCTTTCTCCCATCTTTTCTATGCTACTTTCCTTAATTTAATTTATTATGAATATTATCATTGATGTTGTTGTCTTACAAGCCCCAAGCCCCTTTGTGTTATCTGTGTCCTTAGTACAGAGGATCAGACAAGGACTTTGTTCTTTGACCCATAAGTAAGATCGACATTATCCTATCTTTTTCATTATTACGCTCAGTAAGAACTTGTTCTTGGAAAGTACCGAGAACACAAGGCACCATGGTCCATGTCAGATGCATATTCTCAAAGCCTAATCTCCAAAGCCTGCGTGGGGGAAACGGAAAAGGATCAGACAGACTCCTTGGAGACCATGCAGCTCTCCTATCTCAGACTTGACAATCTGGCATTTTTATCCATGTTTCTTCTTCTTCAGCACAGGACGAAAGAATGGATTTTGTTATGACATTTCCTTATGTGACATTTCATGTACTCGGCTCTAACTCATCCCCCCCTTACCTTGTCTTGTTCTCTCTTCACCTCTCACTGGTCACCGTCCTTCACCCAGAGTCCCTCGTCCATGCTCATATGTATATCAGTGTGTGAAATTCTCAAAAAACAAAAACCCTCATTGTACTTCTCACTGATATGTGTCTTTGATGGCTAAGGGTGATGAACATTTTCCATTTGTTTGCCTTCCAGTTGTTCTTCATCTTAAAAAACAAATCCAGAGGACTTGTTTTATTTTAACTGTGTGTGCCCGAGAATATGGAGGTGTGCCATGTATATGTGGAGGCCCTCAGAGGTCAGAAAGGGGGTCAAACACCCTAGAACTGTAGGTGTCTGTGTTGGTGAAGCTGTATGTGGTTGTGGGCCATTGTTCTGGCCTCTCTACTCCATCTTTTGAGAAGTGTTATGTCCAATGGATTTGCCTGTTTACTGACTTAATGATTTAGGTCTTAGGGTTAAATTTCTATGTGCTAAATACATTCTAAATAGAAATGTCCCAGAGATGTACCCA
The DNA here is from genome assembly GCF_900095145.1 of Mus pahari. Classification (NCBI taxonomy): domain Eukaryota; kingdom Metazoa; phylum Chordata; class Mammalia; order Rodentia; family Muridae; genus Mus; species Mus pahari. Next base: position 146,534,589 of record NC_034592.1, read on the forward strand.
GCAAGGACTTTCTCTGATTTGTATGTTGATTTTTTTTTTACTCTTACCATTATTTATTCTGGCCTGCAGAATAGTTTTAATTTGATGTGATCTAACTTGTCATTTCTTGCTCTTCCTTCCAAGCTGTCGGATCCCCCCACCCCCACCCCAGAGTGTCCCTTTCTGTGCTCGCACATAGAAGCGTTTTACTCTAGCAATTTTGAAGTTTCACATTCTACATCATGGTCTTAGATACATTTGGAATTGTTATTTATTATTTGTCTTTAAAAAAAAAAAAGAAGAAGTAGCATACAGAGGCTGAAGAGATGGCTCAGTGGTTAAGAGCACTGTCTGCTCTTCCAGAGGACCCGGGTTCAATTCCCAGTACCCACATGGCAGCTCACAATTGTCTGTAACTCTAGTTCCAAGAGAATCTGACACCCTCAATACAGACATGCATGCAGGCAACATACCAGTGCACATGAAATAAAAACAAAGTTTGAAAAGTAGCACAAAACGTATTATGCTTCATTTGGGCATTTTATTTCTTTTTATGGTATAAGAAATGTAATTCCTTCTTTTCTTAGCATCTAACTTTTAAAGACAAACACATAAACCATTAGTGTAAAAACATTACTATTTGTCACTACTGAGAAATAAAATATTTTGTGAATTTAGTTGTTTGACATTTTTACGCATCTATAAGATATCTTCTGACTACGTTCTCGCCATACCCTCGCTTATCACTTTTTCAAGTTTATCAGCTCCTTCCCCTACTTAAAAGACACTTTTTTGGACTTGTGATTTTTGGTTTTTTGGATTGGGATTATCTACTGAAGCCTGTTAGGGTCATCAGGGGTTACACAGCAGAAAGCAATGAGGTCCCCTTTCCTCTAATCTATACAGAGTCAATGGTTCAGAAGTGAAGGATAGGACCCGCTGAGTCCCTCTTACAATCCCTTTCTGGCTGTTGATGGGCCAGTTCTTGTGCAGGCTCAATGCAATCATCTATAGTTGTCTAGAGTTTATGATTGCTATGTTTGTGTGTTTTCTAAAAGATGGCATTTATTAGCTCCTATCCCCATCTTCCAGCTCCTATAGTCCTTTCTTCCTGTACCACAGTTCTTGGGACCTTGAAGACACCAGTACAAACATGAGAGGCTTTGCCAATGCTCTTGGTTATCATCCAGAACTTGGTGGAAAGACTCTATGCTGAAGACTCTCCATACTTGAGTCAGGGTCATTGAGAAATGAATTGCTGGAAGTTTTGGTTTGTTTCTTTTGTTGTTTGTTTGTTTGTTTGTTTGTGTGCTATTGGGGCAGGAACAAAATCAGCATTGTTACCAGCAGTGAACTCTGAGAGCTACAGTAACAACTGCCCTAGTAATATATACCCACTGGTGTTATACTGACAGGAATGGTATCAGAAGAACCAACAGCTTTCTGAGTGGATTTAAAGTCTGCTTTAAAGCAAGGTAGAACTCATGTCTGGTACTGTTAACTGAGTCCCAAATCCATGGCTCACTAGGTCATGGACCCTAGTGAAGAAATTGCTACTATTATTCTGGTAAATGGACAAAATGAGAAACTGTCCCCCAAGTTCTCATCGTTGCACCTGGAGCTCAGTGCGTTTCTTAACCCTACTTTTTTACAGTAGGAGATTGTTGATACAGATAACCACAGCTGGCCAGTTTGTAGAGAATGAGAGATGTCAGAGTTCACAATTCTAAATGAGATAGTGACAGCTTGCCTCCTACCCCAACAGACCAGGGGACATCTTAGAAGAAGGAAAAGGAAAGATCGTAAGAGCCGAGGACAGTAGATACCTTCAGCTGAAACAGATTTTGAGAGGCATGGCAGGCAGTCTGCTGCACATATGAATTCACAGCAGCCGTGACCACATGCATAAAACCTACAGTGGATCAAACCAGCCAAAATCCCAGCGTGCAATGGGGAGGGGTCATTAGGCCGACTCTTAGATAAGCAACTATTGTTAATTGATGGCTTCTGGGGGGCGGGCAGGGCGGATAATAAAATTTCTTCCAGGATGCAGTGCATGAGAGGTTACCCAGACTTACTGCAGCAGATCAGCCTACACCTGTGCTCGGTACATAGACACAGTGGGTTTTGAAAAAGAAGATGTGAAGTTGGGAAGGGATGGTGGAGTTAGGTATAGAAATCGAAGTGAAGATAAAGGGGATTGGATTTGAGCAAATTCATTATACACACACACACATTTAAGGCTTTCTGTGAGTCACACTAGTGTGACCTCATTTGTTAAGGACAGACAATCTCAACCACCTCATTGCTAACTATTTTCTAGTGTTTACATTCTAGGTCTTAGAAGTCAACATTTAATTTGGCAGGGAATCTAATTTAAGATATAATCATATCCAATATATAAAATATGTTTATTCTATTCCAAAAAATTTGAGAAGCCTATCTTATCTCCTCACCATCAGCTGTCCTTGGTTGTAGCATCATTAATGATGAGAGTGGTATGATATAACTCTCTATGTGCACACACACCGTGCCTGTTACCAACAGTTCTCTAACCGGACTTCAGACACCCTCCCCAAGAGGGAAACCATACTTGATAACAGAAACCTAGTCAACCACCCAGAGTTTGTGAAGTCATGGACCTTGGGGAAGAACCTACAACCACCACTTTACTAAACCAGCATAATTCCTAACTGCATTTTAAATGTTTGTTCTTGTACCAGCAGATTCAATGTAGACTTCATACCTCCTCAAAGAAATTTACCTTTACCATAGATGGAGGCCATTACAAGAAAACTACAACCACTCAAAATTCAGAGTCATAGAGCTCAGTCCCAACGGGCACATCTACAACACAGCTCCTACACCCAAGACTCAGGGAGCAACACCAAAGAAGGCTGGAAAGATTGTAAGGGGTAGAGGGCCAGAGTTTGCTGTGAGACTGTGTCTCTTACTCATGTCAAAAGCCACACCCATAAGCTCTCACCAACATGACTACCAAGACATAAGCTGGACAAGGAAAATGGCGGACATGCCAAAGTGGACAGAGAAGAGCCTATGAGGCCTGGACCATACAAAAAGAATTACAGGTAACTAAGGGACCTGGAAATGGCATGAGCGGCTTCCCCAGGGAAGAGTACACCGGCTGATTATCTAGTACATCTGTTATCTATGGTCAGCCCTGAGAACCTGTATACAAGGAACATTGTATAGACTGGGCAGATCATACTTAGGAATATAGAATTATACTCATACCTATACGCATCACACAATTACGGGAGTAAGAGGCTATGAATTTGAGAGAAAGAATGGTGTGTGTATGGGAGAGTTCAGGGGAAGGGAAGAGAAGGGGAGGGGAAATGAGGTAATTATATTAGATTCTCAAAAATAAGAGAACTTAAGATCATCTACACAAGAAATCCACGTCTACCATAAAGTTGAGAGGAATGTGGGACATCTGTCCGTTTCAAATGCAGAAATGACAAGAAAATTGACTCACATCAGGCAAATCTCCAGACCTCCAAAGAACGAGCACCGCTGTGTTCTGAAGGTTTTAAGGCCCCGAAGGAGTCGGTGGGTTGTTTGTTTGTTTGTTTGTTTTCGAGACAGGGTTTCTCTGTATAGCCCTGGCTGTCCTGGAACTCACTTTGTACACCAGGCTGGCCTCAAACTCAGAAATCCGCCTGCCTCTGCCTCCCAAGTGCTGGGATTAAAGGCGTGCACCACCACCACCCGGCGAAGTCTGTGCCTTAATTTAGTGCTTTATTGATTCTTTAATATGATGCATTTTGATCATATTCATCCTCCCTTCACCGGGAGGTCCCCTGGGTCCACTCCTCACCTCACTACCTGACCCAACTTCACATCCTCTTTTTTAAAAATAATAACTCACTGATTCCATGTAGTCACAGTTATTGAACCATTCACTAGAGTGTGGTTGATCCTCCAGGATCCAGAAACTGTCCTTAGCTTCTCAGAGTGCCCTCCCTGCACCCTTAGATTGCTAACTGACCTTGTTCAGGTCTTATGCAGGCAACCACAGTGGTGGTGGGTTCCTGAGTGCAGCGGTCCCGTCATGTCCAGAGGACAGGGTTTTAGTGTAACCCCAAGACTCAGAGACCATCTTTGAAAGTGGGGAGAGGAGGGACAGAAAGATGATAAAAACTGCAAGTTGTGGATGACCCAAGCAATATGTCTGGTTTTATGCTGTGTTCATTGAACGTGGGAGATAGTATCAAATCCTCTGAAACCACGGCTAGGGAGTGCCTGCTTCGGTAACTAGAGAGGGCTACACTTTCTAAAATCAAATGGACGGTGGCTCTGAGTCCCGGTCACGTGACTTTGGGCTTGTGATGTCAGAGGAAGGGGTGTTGATATTTGACCACACTGAGAGTTGCTCTTTCCTATTTCAACAGCATCAGACAGGCTCATGAATAAATGAGTCAGTTAATTCCTGTCATATAATCACAGAACGGGGGCAGCCCTGCCTCGTCTCAGTCAGCGGATAGGAAATGGGGCTCAGGGTGGCTACCTAAACTCTTTCTGTGTGCAAACAGGGACGTAAGCCTGGAGGCAGAGGCAGCCTCTACTGATGACAGGTGGTTCCTGTGGCTGACATGAACTGGGGTACCATCTTTACTCTCCCATGTTATCTCCTGTCTGTAAGAGCTGACCTTCTCCGGAAGCTTCCCAGATAGCAGAAAGCAGATGGTTTAGGCAGCAAAGTTTTCATGGGGAAGACAGACACATCTTCCCACCTGTTCTAGCCAGTCCTCCGGTCTGTCTCTCCAAGGTGACGTTTAAAGAAAAATTGAACATTTTTTATTATTTGACTGTTTTATACACTTATAGAATGAATTCTAGTCATTCTCATAGTATGTTCTTCCTGCTCACCTGCTTCCTCCCTCATTGAAACCCTGTCTTTACAACAGCAGCAGCAGCAGCAGCAGCAGCAGCAGCAGCAGCAGCAGCAGCAACAACAACAACAACAACAGAATAAAACAAAAAGCTCCATACATCTCTATGAATCCATGCATTCTTAGTTTGTTTGTCACAGAAGCTCTTATGCATACAAATGGCCTGACATTTCAGATTGTTTTTGCTATGTTAATTTTTATTAGATATTTTCTTCATTTGCATTTCAAATGCTATCCCCAAAGTCCCCTATACCCTCCCCGCCGCCCTGCTCCCCCAACCCACCCACTCCCACTTCCTGGCACTGGCATTCCACTGTACTGGGGCATATAATCTTCGCAAGACCAAGGGCCTCTCGTCCCATTGATGGCCAACTAGGCCATCCTCTGCTACATATGCAACTAGAGACACAAGCTCTGGGGGGTACTGGTTAGTTCATATTGTTGTTCCACCTATCAGGTGCAGACCCCTTTAGCTCCTTGGGTACTTTCTCTAGCTTCTCCATTGGGAGCCCTGTGTTCCATCCAATAGATGACTGTGAGCATCCACTTCTGTATTTGCCAGGCACTGGCAGAGCCTCACAAGAGACAGCTATATCAGGGTCCTGTCAGCAAAATCTTGCTGGCATATACAATAGTGTCTGGGTTTGGTGGTGGTTTATGGGATGGATTCCCAGGTGGGACAGTCTCTGGATGATCCTTCCTTCCATCTCAGCTCCAAATTTTGTCTATCTAACTCCTTCCATGGGTATTTTGTTCCCTATTCTAAGAAGGAATGAAGTATCCAC
>NC_034592.1:146541218-146559244 GCF_900095145.1 Mus pahari
GTACAAAGCTCAAGTCTAAGTGGATCGAGGAACTCCACATAAAACCAGAGACACTGAAACTTAGAGAGGAGAAAGTGGGGGAGATCCTCGAAGATGTGAGCACAGGAGATAAATTCCTAAACAGAACAGCAATGGCTGGTGCTGTAAGATCGAGAATCGAAAAATGGGACCTCATAAAATTGCAAAGCTTCTGTAAGGCAAAAGACACTGTCAATANGACAAAAAGGCCACCAACAGATTGGGAAAGGATCTTTACCAATCCTAAATTAGATAGGTGACTAATATCCAATATACATAAAGAACTCAAGAAGCTGGACTACAGAAAATCAAATAACCCCACAAAATGGGGTACAGAGCTAAACAAAGAATTCTCAACTGAGGAATACCGAATGGCTGAGAAGCACCTGAAAAACTTCAACATCCCTAATCATCAGGGAAATGCTATGTTATTTTTTTTATTCATGGATTGTAATATGCAGTATTTGTGCTGTGTAACCATTTACTCTGACTCCTGTCTTGAACCTTTGAGTTATTTCCATTTCTTTTTGCATGTAAGTACTTGGTTTATAAGTACCTTACAAACCATTCTCAGAACTAAAATTACGAGGACTGAAGGTGTAAGCATGTTTAAGGTCCTTGGTATCTGTTTCCTATTGATTATAATCTAGCATAATGCATATTTTACCCCACCAGGGTAATCTGGTTTTTGAGAATGAATGGAGGATGTAGCTTGTATTTTATTTATTAATTTTAACTAATTATTTTTATAGTTTCCTCTCCCTCTACTCCTCCCAGTTTCTCCCCATCTTCCCTTCCCTTGGGATCCACTCCTCTTCTGCCTCTCATTAGAAAACAACAGGTTTCTAAGAGATAACAACCCAACATGGCAAAATAAAATACAGTAAGGTGAAGCAGAAACCATCATATTGAAGTTGGACACGGCAACCCAGCAGGATGAAAAGACTTCCAGGAGCAGACACAAAAGTCTGAGACTCACTCATTCTCACTCAGGAGTCTCATAAATAAACTTAGCTAACAGTTGTAATATATATGCAGGGGACCTAGCGCAGACACGTGTCGGCCCTGTGCTCGCTGCTTCAGTCTGTGAGATCATACGCGCCTCACTTAGTTGATTCAGAGGGCCTTGTTCTCCTAAAGCCTTCTAACCCCTCTGGCCCTTAAAATCTTTCCACCTCCTTTTCCACAGGATTTCCTGGGGTCTGAGGGGAGGGGTTTGATGGAGGCCTTCAATTTAGACTTTCTCTCCGCAAAATGTCTGGCTGTGAGTCTCTACCTTGTGTTAAAGCACACTCCTTGCCATAGTTAATTTTAAACATCAACTTGATATAACCTAGCATCACCTAAGAAGAGAGTCTCAGTGAGGGATTATGTAGATCAAGTTGTCACATGAAGATGCTTGTAGGGGATTGTCTTGATTATGTCTAATGTGGGAAGGTCTGGCCCATTGTGGGTGGCACCATTCCCTAGGTTTGGATCCTGGATGGTAGAGTAGGAAGATTAAGAGTAGAGAAAGCAAGTGGAACAGTAGGCATACATGCATTCATGTCTTTCTGGCCCTGACTGTGGGTTGGATGTGGCTAGTTGCCTTAAATACCTACCTTGCCTTTCCCACAATGAGGGACAGTAGCCCCAAACTGCAAGCTGAAACATTTTGCCCTAAATTTAAAAATCAAAGTATTTTATCACAGAAACAGAAATGAAATTAGAACTCCTCATCTTACTGGAATGCTTGAGGTTTCATATGTCAGCATATGAGACATGTGCTCCTGAAAACAAAGCAAAGGAAGGAGAAGATGGTTGACCTGACGACGGGTGACCTTCTCTAGACTGGCATACAATTCTTGGGATCTTTTGCATTAATTGTCATGACATGCATATACATGTATGTCTAATTATTTATATATGTGTACATACGTATACATATATACATTTTATACATATATACATATGACCTGTTCAGTCTATACAGTATTACACATAGGTAAGTTTTCAGGGCTGACATTGAGGTTTCATATATCAGCATATGAGACATGTGCTTCTGAAAACAAAGCAAAGGAAGGAGAAGATAGTTGAACTGAGGATGGTTATATTATGAATAAACTCTTTCTCTTGCTGTCAGCACTCTTTCGTTACCTGCGGTTCTTTGTGAAGGATTTAGGCCACGTAGTTCTTTCCCATCCACTTTGGCCTGTCTATCAGTGCCATCCTGTTTAGGCGTCATGTTTAGGCAGACATGTTGGTGAGGCTTTATGGGTGTAGCAATAACCAGTAGATCACCACAATCCGAAGAGTACTGTAGTGGTGCACATGCGCTGCCAGCAACCAAGAGCTCCCTAACTGAATGTACGGCCCACGCGACAAGAAGGAAACCATGACTGGAAAACCAGCCAGCACCTCAGAGCTAATGAAGTCATGGCTATTGGAGGGGAATCTACAAACACCACTTTATTAAGCCAGCACAATTTTTTAACAATCTCAACGTTTGCCATAGTCCTCTGAAATACATCTTGTCTGACATTTCTTTTTTTTTAAATTTATTTATTATTATTTTCTTTATTTACATTCCAAATGCTATCCTGAAAGTTCCCTATACCCCACCCCCGCCCCTGCTCCCCTACCCACCCACTCCCACTACTTGGCCCTGGCCTTCCCCTGTGCTGGGTCATATAAAGTTTACAAGACCAAGGGGCCTCTCTTCCCAATGATGACCGATTAGGCCATCTTCTGCTACATATGCAGCTAGAGACACGAGCTCAGGGGGTAGTGGTTAGTTCATATTGTTGTTGTACCTACAGGGTTGCAGCCCCCTACAACTCCTTGGGTACTTTCTCTAGCTTCTCCATTGGGGGCCCTGTGTTCCATCCAATAGCTGACTGTGAGCCTCCACTTCTGTGTTTGCCAGGCACTGGCATAGCCTCACAAGTGGCCGCTATATCAGGGTCCCTTCAGTAGAATCTTGCTGGCATGTGCCTTAGTATCTGGGTTTGGTGGCTGATGGGATATAGGTACAGAGACAAAATTTAGAGCTAAGATGAAAGGATTGTCTGACATTTCTAAGATGATGAAGATGATGGTTTCTGAAACCCCATTAGGAAAAGGATTGTAGGGTTGATGTCAGATGGGGTACAGGGTCCATAAAGACCTCTGCCACCTACTTTCTTTAATAACTTTGTTCACGTATTTACTGAATTTTGAGCATTTCTGCCCCTCCTCCAAAATTTTTTTCTTCTTCCCAACAATCTTCCTTCTGCTCTGACATCTTTTTCTGACATTCTTCTTTTTTTTTTTTTTAACCCATTGAGCTTAATTAAGTTTGCTTGAATGAATACGGGGCGGAAGTTATTTATTGAAACATGGGCAATTTATAAGCCACCTTCCACCCACACCCCTTAACTGTGTATTGGCCTCATCGAGATCCACTTGGATCTTATTTTTGTGCATGGTGATAGACATGGATCTAATTTTATTCTTTTACATGTAGATATTCAGTTTTCCCTTTCCTCTTGTGTATTTCTCTTTTTTGTCTTTTTGGGTTTTTTGCCTGTAGATATGAGAATATGTGCAGAGAGAAGAACTTTTTATTCATTGTTGGTGGGAATGCAAACGGGTGCCACCACTCTGGAAATCAGTATAGAGAATCGTCAAAAGGGTAAGAAGTCTGCCAAGTGACCCAGCTGTCCCACTGCTGGGCAAAAGCACACAAGACTCAGCTACTCCATAGAGACTTGTTCTGCCATGTTCAGAGTCAGTGTATTCCCAATAGCTAAGAATCTGAGACAGTCTGAGCACCCCTCAAAAGAAGAACAGAAAATGAAAATGTGTTTCATATACACAATGGGAGGCTATTATGAGGTGCAGAAAAATGAAATCACAAAAATTGAAAATAAATGGATGGACCTAGAAAAGATTATATTGAAGAAGCTCACCCAGATCCAGAAAGACAAACACTGTGTGCTCTCTCTCATTTGTGGCTCCTACCTCCAAATCCTCAGATGTAAGAATACAACGTGGAATAACTGCGAAACCCAGGGACATATAAAGGAGTCTTGGGTGGAGGATGATGGGTTGGGTGAAAAGAGGAAGCCACAGATGACATGGAGAGGAGGGATGGGGACAGTGGTCAATATAGACTGAAGGGAAGAGATGAGGGACAAATAACACCAAAGTTGTTAGTTAATGACTTGAGGAATCAATTTATTTTAAGTTTACCTAAAATTATACTATATATATTATACTATATATATATATATATATATATACATATATACATACATATATATATATGTACACACACATATGTGTGTGTATATCTTAAAGGAAGTTAAGCCACTTGGGGTTGACAGTGCTTACCATAAGAACCATATAGTAACGAAAACCTTAGTACCAGACATGAAACACTTTTTAATTGTGCTTGGTCTGTGGAGTCCAAAACAATGCCAACTATTGATGTAGCTTACGTTGTTCTATAAGCCTCAGTTACCTTTCCAGGGTTGGGAGTGGAATAAGACACTGCACACTTAGGAAGCAAGCCTCAGATGATTTGAGCTGGCTCTCACCTGAAGGCCTCTTGCCTTTCGTCTTGGCCTCCATGGTACCAGAAAAAGAGAACTTCCAAGGGAAGGAAGCAATTAAGCAGCCCTGCCTTACTGCAACATCTGTGAACCATAGCAGGGACCAGCATCTGTCGTCTCTAAAGGTGCAGTAAGTGGCGCTCATATGTTGGTAGCAGCCAATGTATGTGTAGTCGGAGTTAGGCTCACTCGACAGGAGGGAAATCACGTTTGGTTCTGGGAACTTATGAAACTCCCCAGAGGCCATGGAACTTAGAAAATAATTAGTTATCACCATTTTGATAAACCAACATAATTCCCCTCAACCTTAACCTTATACCCACAGAGATGCTTAGCTGCCCCTCCTCATTAAAGAAACCTCTCTAAACAGATGGAGACCATCACAGAAACCCCAACGGAGTGCAGAGATCAGTGGCACTTCCTGACTCCAGCTGTACATCCACAGTTGCTGCATTTAAGGCTCAGGGTACACTGGAGGCGAAAAAGCAAAAGGATTGTGTGAGGAAGCCTGAGGTGAAACAGGATCTACTGGAAATCGTCACACAAACTAGGACAAGATGACGGCTAAATCTATGTATATATTGAAACAAAAGGGGAAGACTCAAGGGCCCCGTCCCCAAACAAGGAGCAAAGGCAACTCATGACTCTTGGAGAAGAATTGGCCTCTCCGAGGAATGAGCCTCATAATTGGTTGTACAATTCAGAGCTATCATCCCCGAAATCATGTGCACAAAGCCAACATAGACTCAGCGAGATGTATTTATATATTTGTGAATACACATACATATATACGTATCTAAAAACAACACTAAAAGACAAAGATGATATGAACTTGAGAGTTGGGAGGCATGAGAGAAGATGGAAAAGGGTAAGGGAGAGGGGTTGGAGAGAAAAAGAGCAGGGGAAAGTAATATAATCCTATTTCAACTGAAAAAAACATTTTTTTTAAAAAAGGCAACTGATGTCAGGAAGGCTCGGTTTATTAGAGAGCAGCCGCGTGAGGTTGCTCCAACATTAGAAAGTCTCAGGAAGGAATGTATGAGTGGATCACGGCATCCGTGCAAGGTGTTGAGGACTTCAGGGTGGTCAGCATCTTCAGGACATCACAGTCCACACAGGTGGACTCCTATGGAGAGAGGACATGGATGGTGACACCGGTTAGTGAGGGCTGCCAGATGGGAGCGAGTGTGACCAGGTCCCTTGTCTGGTCGATCAACTCACAGCCATTTGGGGTACTGGCCGTGACTGACCACTGGACCAACAGGTCTGTTGCATGCCTTCTCTTCGCATGAAGTGCCCCTTAATACAAACATGAAGGTAGCACCCCCTTTTCCTCCCCAGGCTTCAGACATATCTGCTGACATGGCAAGTACCCCCTTAAACTGATTCCTCAGCACCCTAGCACCCCAAATCTCATGGCCCCTGCATCACAAACAAGGATGGTTCTTGGGGCTCAAATCTCACATGTCCATAAAGATGCTGCAAAAACCTCATGGGTCTCTGGTCTCCATATGGCAAGTGTACCCTAAACAGTCTTGAAGAACATGAACTGGTATGGGAAACAAAACCAATAATACTTTCTAACAATGTAGCAAGAAACTGAGCCTTATGGATCCAAATCATAAGACGTTACCAAAACACACCTTAAACTTACGTGATTGTATAAGTGATGCATGTTCAAAGTATTAATGGTTACATGTGTAGAAACTACTCACTAAGGAGAGGGATTTGAGACACAGTGACAGCTCAGGTAGATTTATCTGCATCTACCAGGTGCTTGCTTCATTCAGCAGGGGATGGAGCTCAACTCCATAAGGTGTGTAACTCAGCACATCCACTGTTGTAGATACACTACCCATCCCACTGCGGGCACAGGGAGCCCACCATGCACCACCTAGAAACACTGGGGCAGACAGCGCTCCTGTTTGCTAAGACACTTACCTCTAAATGTGTCTTAACTCTTGAGAGGTTAATGCATGTCCTATCCAGTGAAGGCATCTTGGTATAGAATTAGCCCTCCTCTTGGACAGTAGCACATCCCGGGACCTGGGTAGAAAGATTTTGTGTGATGAACACTGCCCTGTAGCTGCTCTTGAAATTGCACAGAGTACCTAGGATAGGGTCGAGAGCGGTGTCTGAACTGTGGGAAGAATGCTGCTGTTTCCCTGGACCGGCTGTGCTGTCTTTTGAGCCTGTGAACCTTTGCTGGCTGTTGACGCACTTGGACCAGGTCTTCCCCCAGGCCATAGCCTCTGCCCTTGGTTTGCTGAGGAACGTCTTCTCGGGGATGAAGGCGTGCTTTGTAGGACTTCAGAGGGGCTCTGTGGGATTTCAGCATGGTTTGTGACTTCGCCTGCCCTGTGGTCTTCAGCTGGCCAGGTTGGGACTTCGGTTGGGCTGCATAGGATTTTACTTGGGTTTGGGATTTTATTTGTGACTGGGATTGCAGTTGGGATTTTTGTTGGGCAAGCTCATCTTCTTCATCACAAACTATGTCTTCCTTTAAACTTGTCAGTTCCTGTGAACTGAGAGCCTCTCCCATGTCCGCATCGGCATCCTGGCCATAGGCATGGTGCTTAGTTTGCACAAAGATGCTTTCTTCAGGTGCCTCTTCCTGTTCTTCTTTGTGCCCATAGAGGAACTGGCTTTTTCCAATAAACATGAGTGGGGATGTTTTGACTAGGAAGTGTCCTTTTGGTCCACCTGCTAATGGATGACAAGAATCTGAGTTACATTATCTGTACAGCTCCCTTTCAAGTCTTATCCCAGAATCCCCCATCAACCCACTGCTGTACCCAGGCATGTGGATGTGGGTGGAGAAGGCAAGGTCCATGCAGATCACCCCGTGGAGGGTTCTTCTCTCTGCNAGGGCATCCTTATGGACATTNTCCCTGAGTGCCTCTCTGCGGCTGCTCCCTGAACTCACCATAGAGTTCTATCCCGGCTGCTTTCTTCTCCAGAAGGAGGAGCAGAGAAAGGCTGAAGAAGATGAACTTCATCTTACCAGAAGGGCCTTCACTGAGAGCTCAGCTGATCTCCTCATTTATATGTTCTTTGCTGGGTGCAGAAATGTGGCTGAAGTCACAAAAGGCATCGTCTGTCCTTACTTATCTGGTTTGTTGGCTTCTCCCTTGTTCTCAGTAGGAGATGTTGTAAACGTTCCTAGAGACATACATGATGTCAGAGTCTTTGTCTTAACCCCACTGCCCCAGAAGGTCTTTAAAGCTTTATTGTCACATCAAGATCATCACCTGATGTTTCCAGGAGAAATTCAAGGCAAAGATCACAGGAGTAACCAGGGCCTGTCCCAGATTTAGTGGTTTAAGTGTGGGTTCTTTTCAATAGTGTCCCGCATCAAAAAAATATCATGCATTTTTGCTTCTTTTCAAATGAGATGGACACAGATCTATTTCAGGTGAAAAGCAAACAGGAAAGAAGGTGGGTTTATGGAATCTAAAGAAAATTTCAAAAATAACCGAGGTATTCCTCCATCAAGTAACTCTAACGTGCCTGACCTTATTACTGCCCTGTGTGAGACTCCCCCAGTATTTCCTGTCACTCGTAGCTTTGATGAGAGACTCAGAGTGAACTGTAGCTGTCCCCATCTCCAGGTAGGAGAACAGCAGAGACATGCTCAAGAGGGTTTCGTGGTCTCTGCATTCAGTAGAGACAGCATTGTGTCTTAATCTCAAGAGCAGAGGGATGTTCAAGTATGGGAGAAATTTACCACCTCTGGCTGGAAACCATGTTTGACTATTGGTACATGGAGAAAGGAAACTGGCTTCCTGATTGCACGATTTTCCTAAAATCATCTCAAATCCCCATTACCCGCTTTATGAGGGAAAAGTCCTTAGCAGATGAGAAACCCTTCCACCAGTCTCTGCTTATGTCTGCCCTCCCTGGTGCATGTGTTAGCAGAAGAGTGTTGGGAATATACTGAGACTGGATGCAGTGGGAGCCTGTCCACTTCCTGAAAGTGTGATGTTTCCTGCATCTGTGAGAAGACCCTGAATGGTCCATAATGCAGGCCTCAGCTCTCCCATGCAGACNTGGAAGGGGTCAAGGTAAAGCTTCATGGGAAGAACAAAGATGCAGGCACTGAGCCATCCAACAGGGCACCATCTAGGGGCTCTGAGCTCCTCCTAATCTTATCTCTGTGTCCCAAGCCTGAAGATAACTTGTCCCTCAGTAGAGATGCCAGTCACAAGATTTGACATTACCAAGAAGTCCAGTTGCTTCCTTTTCTTGCTCACTTCTCCCCTACTCGATGCACCTTCCGTGAGCACATACCAGAAAGAACTAGTCTGTGGCGAGCTGACTTGGGGAAGACTGAGTCTAGAAAATGGCTCTTGTTAGTCGCTGAAAAATAAAATTCATGCCTTCAAGGTCTGTGCAAGAGATAAGGATGCAACTCAAAAGCTCATGGTATTCGCATAGAAAATCTGGCAAAGTCCAGTAAAAACCACAAGGAGATTCTGTCTCCATGTCTAAACAGATCCCAATGATATTTGGCATAGAATGCTATATTCCATGAAAGCCTATTGCTGATAAAGGCGAATACAAAATCCATGATGTCTAAAGGGGAGAAGTGGCGTGATGATGACAACCGTCTTCGAATAGTGCTCCACGAAGGAAGAGAACCCTTGAGACAAATTTGAAGTCCACGACAAAAATAAGGTCTTATAATTGTCATAAGTTTAGACAAATTATACTCCTAAAGCGAGAGATAACTTACTTACTTTTAAACCTTATCTTAGGTGCTTGGTATATGGGTTAGAATGGGCCTCCACTCTCTGTTTCGATCAGTTAGGTTATTCTATGATGGTCTCTGTTGCAAAGAGAAATTTCTTTGGTCAGTGGTGAGAAGTACACTTATCTGTGGGTGCCAGGAATAATATTATATTACAATCTTAAAACATAAAAAATTAAATAAATAAAATCTTAAAACATAAAAAAATTATTAAAACGTTATCATTAAAAATAAAACCTTGCAAATAAAAGAGCATTGTGGTCAGTCAGTTCTGCCAACTTCTGGCATGGAGAAAACCTTTTGAACTACTGTGGAGCCTGAGAGTCAGACACTTGCCCATGGCAGGTTGCTCAGCCCTCTGTTCCACCTATGATTTGTTGCACAGCAAGTCTGAGTTCTCTGAGCCCAGTTGCTCAGTTGGTTTCACAGCCTTCCACCTGCCAAGGGATGTTTACTGCAAAGATAGCTCTGACAGCAGGAGAGAGGGCTGACTCCTCAACCCTCCAGTTCATTGCAGACTTCTTCACTCTGTTCACTTTCCCCCACTCTCTAACATTCTCAGATGTCACCCCATGGCTTAGAAATGTGTTGTCTCTGGGTGAAAGTCTTCTAGAGTGAGTGGGGATTTGTCAAATCCACAGAATGAAAATTCACTGTGCTTTGGAACTCAAAGAAGGCAAGGTTGTAATGCAAATGCAGCCCCAGTGCTGAGAACTGACTCTTAAGGCAGCCAAGCCCTCAGCTTGCACAGAATACCCACTAAAGCAGCAGGAACCACCATAGGTTTAGTAATGACTCACAATGCCCTCCCACATGTGCTTGGAAGATTCTAATTGTATAGGGTCCTGAAATACCCCTGTCAAATTCTGTCATTTTGGCATGATTTATAATTTTTTTATTTTTTTTTTCCTTTACAATATTTTTAGCACTGGCCATAAAAAACAAGGCACACGTAATTTAAATAGCCCCACTCTGCTCTGTAGTAAAATGATCTAAACAAAAGAAATTAATAAACAAAGTTATGGTTTAAACAACTGCAGGTCAATATTGATGATAGACATTTAGACAACTGATGTTAATAGTCATTATTGGAAGCCATGGAACTTTCTCTAAGGCAGATCATGATTTAGGCTCCCAACCAAGTTTTAACAAACTCAAAATAATAAAACACTTTCTTGTATCTCATTGGACCATCATAGGTTAAAATTAGAAACATTATAACAAAACACTTCAGAAACTACAACCACATGGAGATTAACAATATGCACTTTTCATTGGTCAATGCATCTTTGAAGAAGTCTGGGAGGTACTGAAAAATGTCAGGAGCCACCATAGTACAAGACAATAATTAGCAGGTAATCTTCCTGAGATGACTGACTTAGCTTAACATTTATGACAAAACTCTGGTAGGCAAGACCCAGGAGAAACTTACTTGAGGAAAGATTCCTGCTACTAATATGCTTTTCCTGATATTATTAAACACATATAACAATCACTAGGTATTAGCCTACCCTTTTGAGCAGATCTCTGCAGATCTGCAAAGATGTACTCTCTTGTAGTGATGCTATATAGATAAATGGATGGCTTCTTAATTCTTAATGATGAGCCTCCAAAAAGTCCTAAAATTATATAAGTACTTATTAAGCTCTTTTATAGTGGGACTGCTATTAGATCGGTTTCTTATTGTCAAAACTGCAATGAGAACTCTGTCTCCCAAATGTCACCAGTGAATTGCTTCTAGATAGTAACCAGACTTTCTACTATTCAGAGCATCTTCCAAGAGGCTGTAAAACCATTAACCAAAGGTTATAAAAAGTGAACTAATGGTTTATTATAGGTCCTAGGACAGAAGATTAAAATATTGACTGGGTTTATCTATACAAAATTTCACTAATAACTTGGTTATAATTTTTAACTTTCAATGAACCCGTGGAGCTGTGACAGGTGATAAATGTTCAGCCAGATAATGGATATGCATGTAAACATTCACTGTTGTAAGCTTCTTATTCAATTTATGATTTGCATTTTATGTGTGAACTTGTAATGAACTTTTTACCATGTGATCATGTATTCTGAACAGATGTGTAAGTACTGAGGACAAAGAGAAGAGTCAGGACTGAGCTGAGAGGAAGTTTTTAGACAGAACACTTTTAGACAGAACTGAACTCAAGAACTTAGAAGTATAGACATTGCTTTGGGAGAAAAGACATTGAGAGTAAGAGCATTATTGTGACATTGGATCAGGAGGAGAGAGCAAGATTAGAAGGAGAATGCAGAGTGAAATAACTTAAGACACTATAGGTAACATAAAAAACTAATAGAGCAATATGCCGAATGTAGAGGGAAAGGGGGAAAAAAGAAGAAGCTAGAGAAAGAGCAGAAGGAGCAGGCAAGCTTCCCCTTACCATGGACAGAATAGGTCTTTTCTCAATAACAAGGCAGGCTTAGTCTTACTAAAGGGACAAAGCTTTCGTCTTGCAAACTTGGGTTTGATTCATTTAGCATTAAAAGGGTAGGAGCTTTTTCGTCCTCTATGCAATAAAGATTGGAGCTCATTTTCATCCAGAATGAGTGAGTTCTTTCTGCACTGGTGCTTGGACTTTTGCTGCAAATGCATATATGGAACTATGGGTTGTGAGTATGTAACTGTGAGACTGTATGCAAGTTGGGCCCAACTGGTTTGAGTGGAAATATATAAATGTGCATGCATGAATTTATATATGAACTTATGTGAGTTTTGCTTATGTAAAAGTTTTTCCTTCTGTGAGAGTTATTCTCTTCTCCTGGTTTAGTAGTTTATTGACCCAAACCTTCCCCTAGCCCTACTACAAGCAAGAAGCATCTGGACAAAAGGGAAAAGGCTCTAGCAATTGATCCTTTACTTAATCTCCTGCTGTTTTAGGATGAGATGCTAAGCGCCAGAGACTGCAGTTTCTGGCCCCAGAGGAACACAGAAGGCAGGTCAGCTACAATAGCATGGTAACTTAGACTTAGATAAGTAAACTTTTTATTCTTATACAGCAACTCTACATATCCAAAATCTATCCTCCTCTGACATTCTTCCCCCTCTGCTGCCTCAAGAAGATCCGTCAAGAAAGAAGACACCAGCAGTTTTTATCGCAGTTGCTCTGTAGTACAGCTTAAGGTCAGGCATGGTGATTCCACCAGAGGTTCTTTTATTGTTGAGAATGGTTTTTGCTATCCTAGGACATTACAACAGAAATAAATGAGATTCAGAAAAACTTAAATATTTTTAAAACCTCTGTTCTACTATATTAGGAAATCTGTTTTGTTGTTGTTGTTGTTGTTTTAGATATTTTCTTTATTTACATTTCAAATGCTATCCCAAAAGTTCCCTATACCCTCCCCCTGCCCTGCTCCCCTACCCACCCACTCCCACTTCTTGGCCCTGGCATTCCCCTGTACTGGGGCATATAAAGTTTGCAAGTCCTAGGGGCCTCTCTTCCCAATGATGGCCAACTAGTCCATCCTCTGCTACATATGCAGCTAGAGACACAAGTTCTAGGGGTACTGGTTAGTTCATATTGTTGTTCCACCTATCAGGTTACAGACCCCTTCAGCTTCTTGGGTACTTTCTCTAGCTCATCCATTGGGGGGCCCTGTGTTCCATCCAATAGATGACTGTGAGCATCCACTTCTGTATTTGCCAGGCACTGGCATAGCCTCACACGAGACAGCTATATCAGGGTCCTTTCAGCAAAATCTTGCTGGCATATGCAATAGTGTCTGGATTTGATGGCTGATTATGGGATGGATCCCTGGGTGGGATAGTCTCTGGATGGTCCATCCTTTCGAGTTAGCTCCAGACTTTGTCTCTGTAACTCCTTCATGGGTATTTTGTTCCCTATTCTAAGGAGGAAAGAAATGAAAAAAATTCTCAATGCATTTAACATACCAAAATTAATCCAAGATGAAATCAACAATTTACACTGACCCCAAAACCATTAATGGGATTAAAGTAACAATAAAAAGGTCTTCCATCTAAAAAATGACTGAAGACCACATGAACTAGCTACAGAATTCCACCAGAACTTCAAAGAACTAATAGCAACATCACTTAAATTATTACATACAATAGAAATGAAAGGCTTTCAGGTTCACACACACACACACACACACACACGAAGAATAAGAAAATTACAGACCTATCTCCCTGATGATCATAGATGTAAAAATTATTAATAAGATATTGTCAAACCAAATCCAAGATCATATACAAAAAGACCATTCATCATAACCATACAGGCTTCATTCCAGTGATGCAGGAATGATTCAATGTATGTACATCAGTAATGTTATCTATCATATAAGTGAACTCAAAGACAGAAATAACAGTTGGCTCATTCAATGCAGGAATGGCCTCTGACTAAATCCAACATCTGTCACAACAAAAGTCTTAGAGTGTCTAGGAATACAGGGGTCATACTTCAGCATGAAAAGTGTTATTAAGAACAACCAGCATCATTTTAAATGGAGGAAAACTCAAAGCATTCACAACAAGGTCAAGAACAAGGCAAGAGTGTCCACTCTCTCCACTCTTAGTTAATATAACGCTTAACATCTTAGCTACAGCAGTAAGACAAGAGAAGGGGAAAAGGGGGTGCAGATTGAAAATGAAGTCAATGTATCTCTATTTGCAAATGACCTCATTCTGTATACATGATATTAACATTTAATATCTATACACAATATATAGATCCTAAGACTCCACCCAAAAAATTGGAGCTGGTAAATACTTTCAGCAAAGTGAAAGGATACAATAATTAACCCAAAACCCAGTAGCTTCTTACATGCTCACCACAAGCATGCTGAAAGAGAAACCAGGAAGACAAACCCACTCACAATAGCTACCTAAAAACCAATCCAGAGAGTAAACCTAACCGTGGAAACAAGAGACTTCTATAATAAAACATTCCAGATGCTTATAAAGAAGGAAGATACCAAAAGGAAAGCCATCCCGTGCTCATGATTGACAGGATTAACATTTGTGAAAAATAGCTGTCCTATAAAAGCAGTCCACAGAGTCAATGAAGCCCCAGTGACAGTGCCGGGGTCTTTCTTTGCCAAAATATAACAAGGAATCATAACATTTATGCAGAAGCACAAAAGACCAAGAATGGCAAAACAATCCTGAACAATACTGCAGGAGGTATTGTACTGTGTCTGGTTTCTATTATTCTACAGAATCATAGTAATTAAAAGACCATGGTACTGGCACAAAAGAAAGTGTGTAGACAAATGGATAGAAGAGAAGACTGAGACAAAACATTGTAGAACTAAGGCTACCTGAATTTTTTTCACAAAGATGCCAAAAAATTATATTGGAGCAAAGACCATATTCTATAAATGGTCCTGGGAAACCTGCAAGGAAAGAAAAAAGAAAGAAAGAAAGAAAGAAAGAAAGAAAGAAAGAAAGAAAGAAAGAAAGAAAGAAAGAAAGAAAGAAAGAAAGAAAGAAAGAGGGGAGGAAGGGAGGAGAAAAGAAGGAAGGAAGAAGGGAAAGAAAAGAAAATAGAAAAGAAAAGGAAGCAGGCAGGCAGCCAGGGAGGGACGGAAGGAGGGAAGGAAGCAGGAAGGGAGGGAGGAAATGAAAGAAGGATTCTTACCTCTTACCTTGCATAAAACTCCACTCTGAAATTGCCAGAGCAAAAAGTAGTGCATACATTTTCACTTACAGGCACTTTACAGGTTAAAAACTATCTAAGTAGGATTTCAGTAGCTCCAGAAATAAGAGCAATAATTGATATGTAGGACTTCAGGAAATTAAAAAGCCTTCTGTGCAGTCAAGGAAATTGCCAGTGGAGTAAAGAGACAGTCCGCAGAAGAGGGGAAAAAAAAAATCTTTGTCAACAAAAACAATACTGCTGACAGAGGATGAGCATCTAGCATGTATTAAGAACTAAAATACAAATCTAAACACAAAAGAAATAAGCAACCCAATTAGAAGGTAAACCATGGGATAGAACAGAAAGGGAACCAAAGGTGAAATAACCCTAAGACGGAAACTATAAAGCACTGAAGAAAAAACCGAAGACGGCTCTAGACTTCCTAGGAGCACATCAGCAGAGTATAGACTGCGAACATAGCTGTCTTACCAAGAGAAACTCACACATTTAATGTAATCGTCGTCAAAATTCCAGTGCCATGCTCCGCAGGCACAGAGCAACAGTCCTAAGAATGTAAGCCCTACGTGCACATACACAGCAAATCAACCCTGGTCAGAAAGAGAACGTCTGGAGGAATTACAGGATCCTAAAATGTCTTTAATTCCTAGTTTCTATGTGGCCTTTGTTGTGACATGATATGCCTGAAGACAGCCTCTTCAAGAAACCTGCCTAGAGAGTAGGATGAGAGTGGGGACTCTCCATGGAGGGTCAGGTAAGTGACAAGTATGTTCTACACGAGAAGAAATATTTAACATGCTTTCTCTGGGGGCAGGAACGACTTAGGAAGGAGTCATTTTTCCTCTTAGGAAATCAACTTAAAGAACGCGATATTATTCGTGTGATTATTTTTTTATGAAGAGCTAAATGGCCATATGTCCATGGTGTTTTGGGAATATTTAGCAATGCTTGTGAATTAACTGATCTATTGATGAAGAGAGCAAAGAGGGGATTTCTGCCTTGTGTAGGAGTATGGCTTTCTGCTATGGGAAGAACACAATAAAAGGTCCAATATAACATCCGTTTCTTTGCTTTCTCATGGCAGTTGTGTGAGCATGCCACAGGAAAGTGGGTCATGGTTAAGTAAGTCTGCGCATGAGCTGTACTATAGGATCTCGAGGAAGGGTGACATGAGACACATTTTCATCCTTTCTGTCCCAAAACCCTAATATGCTTAAAAAAAAATTCTATACAAATCGAAAAAGAAAATAATATTCCTTAATAAAATTTTGGCAAACCAAATTGAAAATCATGCAAAAAACGATTATTCACGGTAACCATGTTGGCTTATCATAACCATATAGCCTAACAGAAAACATGGTTTATTCTGATCACGTTTTAAGGTTTTCTTATTGCACTTAGAATAGTTATTTCTCTCTGCAGGGGCCTCAGAAAATCACATTGAAATTATCCTGATATAAAATTGCCTACTATTGGGGGCTGGAAAAATGGCTCAGCCATTAAGAGCCTTTGTCACTCTTCCAGAGGACCTGAATTCAGCTTCAGGGTATCTCATTCTTTCTGTCTGGCCTTCATGTGTGGTGTGGCTGCTCTTTGAAGAAAATGTCAGTATCTGCTCCATCCACAGCTTGCTACTTGATCTGCTAACTTGGCTCGTATTTCTGGATTAGAGAACAATTTCTTAATTTAATCTACAGTGCAGAAGATTTTTTGAAAAAATGAAAACCTCCAGGAACCTGGACACTGCAAGTAGCATGCGGTTGTGGTACGGTGATCAGTCCAAAATCCACTGAAGTTAAAGAAACATCTTCACAGTTCAATGTCACGCATAGACATTAGCATTCTGGGTGACAGAAAAAGACGTGGTCACCAAACCGTTAGGTAATGATTCCTAGTAAGGAAAAGGCAAGTTCCTCTTGAATAATTTAACCACATCATCTAATCAAAATAGATGCCATTTGCCTGCTAGGTAAACATATCAGAAAGCTATTGTGTTCCATCTGGATTACTGCTTACAGGATGCGGCTGTTATAGAAATCTTGATATCATCTGTTCATCTGTCTGTGCACTCTGAGATTAAAGAACGGGACAATGTTTGGACAACCCATTTTGGCAGTTTCTTGGGCTCTCCTTGTCCTAAGTGCTAAGCACAGAACACTGTAGTCTAGCCACCCATGTAGCTCTGTCTCCAGGGATCCGAAGTAATAAAGGTCACACACAGGCCACCACTTGTTCCTTAGCTGGGTCGCAGCTCTTGTTGAGTCTGTAGTCAGACCTCTGATAGAACCCAACCCTCCCCATCTTGCAGGTAAAAATAAAAATGGAGTCCAGGGAGAAGACCCTTCCATTTCAGCCTGGAAGTCCAGGTCAGACTGGGCCTGACATTCAATCATCTTGATATTATATTGTTCTTTCCATATGATACCAACCAAAGCGGGAGCACTTAGCAGCATTTCCCCAAATCCAGACTATCCAAAGAACTAAAAAAAAAATAAGTAAAAATAAATCCAAGAAGACAAATAGTCAAATCGGAAACCAGCTATGGATCTTATTAAGGAGTTCCTAAAAAAAATGAAAATGGCTAAGAAATATCTTTAAAGCATTCTTCATTGTTAACAACTGGGAAAATACAAACTGAAAATATTTTGAGGTTTCATCTTACCCCAGTCAAAACAGCTAAGATTGAGAAAACAGCTAAAACAAATGGTAATGAGGATTCAGGAAAGGAGGAACCTTCTTCACTGTTGAAGAGATTGTGGACAAGTGTAGCTACTGGGGAAGCCAGTGTGGAAATTAATCAAAAAGCTAAACTCGGGTGTCTTAGTATTCTACTGCTGTGAAGAAACACTGTGGCCAAGACAACTCTTATAAAGGGAAGCATTTAATTGGGGGCTTGTTTACAGTTTCAGAAGGTTAGTCCTTTATCCATGATAGGACCACAGTGGCACCTGGACAGGCATGACACTGGAGTGGTAGCTGAGAGTTTTACATCCCATCTGGATGCTAAGTTAAGAAGGAAGTTAAGGAGGGAGGGAGGGA
>NC_034592.1:146559563-146576837 GCF_900095145.1 Mus pahari
GGCTGTCCTGGAACTCACTTTGTAGACCAGGCTGGCCTTGAACTCAGAAATCTGGCTGCCTCTGCCTCCCGAGTGCTGGGATTAAAGGCGTGCGCCACCACACCTGGCTGAGGGCATTCTTGTTCAATCAACCACAATAGGTCTACTGTATGGCACAGCTATACCATTCCTGGTCACAACAACTACATTAGGTCTACTGTTTGACACAGCTGTCCCATTCCTGGGCATACCAGCCACAGCAGGTCTACTGTATGATACAGACATCCCATTCCCTGCCATACACCCAATAGAATAGGAATTCTACTTCATTGATATTTGCTCAGCTCACACAGCTAGGAAGAGGAAACAACTGAGATGCCCTCAGCTGATGAATGATACTGAACGCAGGGTATATATGCACAAGTAAATTATATTCAGGTGTAAAGAAGTATAAAATAATGAAAATTATTATTATTTCAGGTAAATGGATAGTAAAGTGGAAAATGTTATACTGAGTGAGGTAACCCAGGTTTAGACACACAAAAGACAAATGTCACATGTTCTTTTCAACTTGTGGGTCCTAGCTCCAAATCCTCAGATGTCAGAATAACTTGGAGTCACTGCAGAGACCAAGAAATCAAAAGGGTACAATGTGTTGGAGGAGAGGGGTCGCTCCATAGGGAAGATAGTAGGACATGGGTGATATAAAGTAGGAAATGGTAGGGCTTTAGTTGGGGAGGGGGAATGGATGCAAAGGCAGAAGGAGGGGGAGTAGGGAGAATAAATAACTTAAACGATGTTGAAAACACCATGGGAAAACAATATTGTTTTATATTTACTTGAGAATATATATATAGCATATAGTTAAATAAAATTGCACCACATGGGGAATGATGCTCCAGCAAAACCATAGATTAACAAAATTCCCAATTCCAGGCCTAAGAAACCTCCCTTTAAGTTGTTGGTCAGAGAAGACAAAGAAACTCCCCAGGTGACCAAGGCCATCATTTCCCTCCCAGAACTTGAAGGTAGGGCCCTATTGCTGAAGACACCAAGTCCTCCGGATCTGGAGGAGTCGAGCTGGAACTGGCCTAGAAGCCCCCTTCCTGACACCAGTAAGTACTTCTAATACTGAGAGGTGTCACCAAGAGAGGAAAGGTCAATCAATATCCAAGCCAGCTGTGGAGCCCAGGGACACAGGGTATCCTCAATGTGTGATATCGGCTCTCTGGGGAATGACAATCGGCTCTTCACTAGGATGTAAGTCCTGATCAATGGGTGGAAACTCATGCCTGGTATTGTAGCACTATCCCACCAGCTGTGGCTAAAGTCATGGACACTAGAGGGGACCCTCTATGGCTATTTTCCTAAGCCAGCATAATTTTTACTTGGAGGTTTTAAACACCTTATATTTAAAGTGTTTACTATAGTTTATTTTCTATATGTCATGAGATTTCACAGGTTATTATTAGATCTTAATGTTTTGAAGATGGCTAAGTTTATAAAGAGCCTCAGTACCATCATTTTCTGTACAAAGTTTCCCAAGTTATCGTTACTGTACATCATTGCAGTCAGTTGGTATAACTTGGATATGCGTCAGTGCCCACTCTTTCTGCTGTTTGGCTCTGTGTATACTGACAAGCATATTCATAACAAAAGGAAAACATTTTATGTTCTCAAGATTCAGATATTCATCCATTTCTTATTTCCCCCCAAATGAATGGCAAAACCCAATTTTTCATTGACATTAAAAAAATATCACAGGCCAGGCAGTTTGCGCAGACTATCTTCTCCCACATGGCAATATTCCCTTTTGATGTCCCACCAAATTTTGACATAATATGTCCTTCAAATTTTTCTCTCAGGATATCCTTTTGTGTTTTTCTACCACTGACATTAATTTTGTCCAGTCATCGAGATAAAATTATCAAGGTTGCCTCTTCTTTCTGTGCATATTAAGCTGCTTGGAGTGTATGTGTTTAGGTATTTCTGTGAATGCAATCTTTCATTTGTGTAAGTATGGAGAATACTGTGTTCTATCATGAAGTGCTCACTTTGGGCTTCCTGCAAAAGCTCCAGAATCCCTAAAAATGGTCATCTTTTACTTCCGGGCTAGTATCCAATAGCTAACGTTTCCTGAAGGCTCGCTTCAGGCTTTTGATAGCCCCCCTCTCCTCCCCACATTCTTCCCTCTTATCTCTTGTCTCCTTCACTTCAATTTCCCACCCATACAGCTGTACTTTTTCAAATGTTCTAAACCAATCATGGCAAGTGGTGATGTACACCTGTAATCTCAGGTATGTAGATTGTAGTACCAGACCATCTTCAGCAACATGTAGAGAGTGGGGGGGGGGGGTTCATAATGAATTAGAAGACCAAAGGATTCCTGTGAGAACTTCATGTCTGAGCATACATAAAAGGATCCTCTCCCCAAATATTCTCAAATTTGTGGCTGGGGCGAAACAGGATACAAAGGACCTGGGCATGCTAATAGCCCTACCCACACCCTTAGGGTACAAGCCAAAACAATGACTCGCTCAGCAGGATATTCCCCAAGTGGTGTAATAGTGACACTTTTATCTTCGAGATAACCAACAACTGTCTAATTAGAAGCAATGCCCACTCAATGGGAGGAAACTCATGCCTCATTCTGTAAACATAGCCAACTACCCATGGCTGGTGAGGCCAAGGATCTCAGAGAAGAAACTGCTGTTGCTATGTTCTGAACACAATATAATGCCAAACTAGTTTCTAATGCACACAGATAGATGTATCTCTCATCCCTTATCATAGAAGATCTTTTTGCAACAGATGAAAATTAGAGCTCTCCAACTAGCCAAAACATGTGACTAGTCAGAGGACAATTGAGTATAGGGTTCCCCAATCCTAACTGACACATTTGCAGTGCAATCCCTATACCTAGGCTCAGGAAAAACTGCAGACAAGATATAGACGGTAAGAGCCAAAGTTCCAGGGTATACCCTGCTAGATAGTGCCCTCTACACATGTCAGGGAAATGGCAGCTATGAAGCCTAAGCCATGTAATTAATGAACAAGACCTGCATAAGGACAGTACCAGCCGACATGCCAACATTCACTGGAGAAATTCCACAAGATAGATAGATAGATAGATAGATAGATAGATAGATAGATAGATAGATAGATAGATAGATAGACAGATCGATGGGATAGATAAATAGAAAGAGAGGCAGGGCATGGGGCCTCCCTTTGTGAGTAGTTTGTATCCTCAGTGAAACTCTGTTAGAGAAAACGAATTTTTCATTTGCAAATAATTATGAATTGGAGACAGCTTCTGGATTATGGAAAGGAGCTTGTGCCCGCTTCTCCTCTCAGCGCTGGGTCCCCATCTGGAACAGAACCACACAGGTCTGTGCGTGCTGCCTGTCTCTGAGAGGTCCTATGTGTTAATCTAGCTGTGTTGAGAAGACTTTGTTTTCCTTCGTGTTCTCCGCCTCTTCTGGCTCTTACAATCTTTCTGCCTCCCCTTCTGCAAATTCCATAGCCCCGAGGGGAGGGATCTGATAGAGACCTCTCTTAAATGACCAAATGTTCCAGGTCACTCACTCTGTTTGCATTGTCTGGCTTTGGGTCTGTATTTATTATCACATACCAGAAGAAAGCTTGTCTGATGATGGCTGAACAGGAGATAGGTTTATGAGTGTAGCAGAGTGAACTTAGGAGTCGTTTTATTGCTATTTTCTTTTAGCAGAACAAAAGTATTTGGTTTTCCCCTAGGTCCGTGGGCTATCTAGTCTCAAGTTCTTGGTCATCCGAGCAGTATTGGGCATGGGTGCCATCTCAAAGAGTGGCCTTCAATCCAGTCATATAGGAGTTGGTTACTCATGCACACTTTACGCTACTGTTGCACTGGAGCGTCTTGCAGGGAGGTCATCATTGTAGGTTGAAGGGTTTGTAGCTGAGTCTGTGTTTACCTTTCTCCTTTGGGAGTGTGCACAGAACCTTCTTGTACCACAAACACTAGTCATGGTGGATAAAGGCTCAAAGTAGACATCGGCATGACTGCTCCAAGCTCCATGAGTTGCCTAGGTGTTTTCTTCAGCAATGAGGATCTTACTGTCAGTTTGTGGGGACACAATACCTACTACAGGCTATACCTATAGCCTGTAAAACAGCCTGGGGTTTTTCCATGGGGCCCCTTTGACCAACAACTCAATTGGGTGTAACCCATTCCTGGGAGCTTTATTTGGTGGTGACTGATGACTAGCTGGGGGCTCTGCCTCCTCTGTTACTGGGCAATTTCACTTACATTGCCTTCATATATGTATATTTTTGGAAGCTTCTATTATATTAGGTTTCCATATAACTCCTCAAATGACTGGTGTTAGCTGTCCCTCCCCATATTCCTTCCTTCACCCCAACTTCCATCCCCATCTCCATTTGATCCTCACGTTACAGTCTCTCCCCTCATCCACTGATAACTATCTACACTACTTCCCCTATCTAGGGAGATCCATCTGTCCCCTCCAGTCTCTCATTCTTTGCCAAACTTCTACAGTTGTACCCACTGTAGCCTACTTATTCAAGACTTAACAGCTAATATCCAAATACAAGGAAATACATGTCATAATTGCTTTTCTGGGTCTAGGTTTCCTCACTATCATTTATCTGTGAATCTCATAATTTTAGTTTTTAACAGCAGAATAGTACTATGTTAAGTAAGTGTACAACATTTTCTTTATACATTCAACCATTTATGGTTATCTAGAGAGTGTCCGTTTTCTGGTTATTATGAACAGAGTAGCAAAGAACAGGGTGGAGCTGGAGCAAGCGTCTCTATAGTAAAATGTAGGGCCCTTTGGGAATATCTGGGTCTTGAGGTAGATCTGTTTCCAGATTCCTGAGAAATCAACACACTGATTTCCATAGTGGCTGTACAAGTTCATACTCATACCAGCAATGGATGAGTGTTCCCCTGACCCCACATCCTCACCAGCATGAGCTGGCATTTGTTGGCCACTTTGACTGGTGTAAAATGAAGTCTCAAAGCCATTTTGATTTGCATTTTCCTGATGACTAAGGATGTTGAACATTTCTATCAGTGCTTCTCAGCCACTGGTGTTTCCTCTTTCGAGAATTCTCTGCTCAGATGTGCATCTCATTTTTAAATTGCCTTATTTACTTTCTTNATGTCCAGTTTTGTGGGACTTTTTTCTTGGTTATTGTTGTTCTTTCTGTGTTTTAAGTATTAGCNCTCTNTTGGATGCTGCTTTGTCTGAATGATGGTGACCCNTGCCACACAGAAGCTTTCCAGTTTCACAAGGTCCNGTTTATTAACTGCTGGTCTTAGTGCCGGTGCTATTGGTGTCTTGTTCAGAAAGTCTCTTCCTGTGCCAATGAGTTCAAGACTATGCCCCACTTTCTCTTCAATCAGATTCAGTGTGTTTAATCTTATGCCGAGGTCCCTGATCCATTTGGAGGTGAGGTTTGTGCAGGGTGATAATTCTGGGTCTGTTTGCATTCTTCTCCATGCAGCTGTCCAGTCTGAGCAGCACCATTTGTTGAAAATGTTGTCTTCTTTTTCAAGTGTGTGTTTTTTGGTTTCCTTATCAAAAACTAGGTGCCCATAGTTATTTCTGGGCTTTCAGTTTGATTCCATTGATCCATGTGTCCGTTTTTATGCCAATACCATGCTGATTTTATTACTATAACTCTGTAGTACAATTTGAGGTCAAGGACGGTGATACCTCCAGCAGATCTTTCAATATTCAGTATTTTAAAAATTGTTGTTATTGTTGTTGTTTTGTGTTTCCATATGAAGCAAATTTGTTGTTTCAATTTCTATGGAGAATTGTGTTGAAATTTTCACAGAGACTGCATTGAATCTGTCATTGAGTTGCTTTCGGCTGGGTGGCCATTTTAACTATATTACTCCTGCTCATCCACCAGCATGGGGGAATCTTCTCATCTTCTCATATCTTCTTCAAAGTCTTAAAGTTTTTAATCACAAAAATCTTTTACTTGCTCGGTTAGAGTTACCTCAAAAATATTTTTTGAAGCTATTGTGAAAGGTGTTCTTTCCCTGTCTATTTGTATTTTGTATGTAGGAAGGCTGCTGGTTGATATGTATTAGTATTAATACCAGATGTCCATAGGTATATGGACTTATTTCTGGGCTTTCAACTTGATTCCATTGATCAATGTGTTATGTATTAATGAAAGTGTTTTTCAGCTGTAGGGGTTTTCTGGTAGAGTTTTTAGGTTCATTTATGTATACAATTATGTCTTCTGCAAATCAAGACACTTAGGCTTCCTCCTTTTCCTTTTGTATTCTCCTGAGCTCCTTCATTTGTCCAATGCTCTAGCTAAGATGTCAAGTACTGTATTGAATAGGTGTGGAGAGAGTGGTCAACCTTTATTTGTTCCTGATATTAGTGGAACTGCTTTGAGTTTTTCTCCATTTAGGTTGACGTTGGCTAATAAAAATCCCCTTTATTATCTTGAGGCAAGTATCCCTGCTCTCTCTGGGGCTTTCCTCATTAAAGGGTGTTAGATTTTTTTCAAAGGCCTTTTCTGCATATAATTAAGATGATCATGTGGTTTTGACTTTCAGTTCTGTTTATATGATGGATTACATTTATCTATTTACATATGTTGAACTATCCTTGCATCTCTGGGACAAAGCCTACTTGATCATGGTGGATGATCTTTAGGATGTATTCTTGGATTCAGTTTACAGATGCTTTATTGAGGATTTTTGCATCTATGTTCATAAGGGAAACTGATCTAGAATTCTGTTTCTTTGCTGGGACTTTACATGGTTTTGGAGAAAGTAAAGACAGATTTGGTTGACAATAGG
Source organism: Mus pahari (assembly GCF_900095145.1). NCBI lineage: Eukaryota > Metazoa > Chordata > Mammalia > Rodentia > Muridae > Mus > Mus pahari. The sequence goes on from NC_034592.1 coordinate 146,566,381, forward strand.
TATGTTGCAGATATGGAACAGGAAACTAACTCCACATCCACAGGAGTTTGTTTGTTTCTTTGTTTCCCTCTTCATGGTGATGTCTTCTTCTGGAGAATTCCTTCCTGGAGTCCTCCTTAAATATTGGCACTAAGGCTGAATGGGCATTAGGGTTTGTACCTTGAAGCTTCCCCTCTCCAACCATTATAGCTGCTCCTCTAGTGTGTCCCTTCCAAATGGAATTGTTAAGCACATTCTCTTTGTATAAGCAGTAAACGCTTCAAATCTCACACGTAGGGACATAGAATCTTAAAGAAATCTCTACAAGCAAGATCCTTGAAGCAAAGACAAGGGTATGCTACTATGGGTCGATGGGATTAGAGGAACCTACAGATAAGGTATTTACCGTGGCCCTTCTGAATGTGTTTCCTCTGACATGTCCGGGGTTTGAAGCCCCACTAGCAAAAGGATCAAGTGGAGATTAGGGTTAGTGGCATCTTCAGTGATTGACAGAGTCCCAGATCCTCCTGTTGAATGTTGGGTTTCTATCCAGAATTTTTTAAAAAATGTATTAAAATATTGTATTATTATTCACCATGGTGATATAAGAAGGTCACCTCCTTACATTTTGGAACTTAAAGTACAGGAATCACACCCAGCCCCTTAATGTGGCAGAGCCAAGAGGTCTCAGGAGTCAAAAGTTAATGATGCAGATTGTTATCTCTTTATTGGAAAGAAAGTTCCAGAATAAATGATAGGTTTAAGAACCTCAAGACAAACAAGCATGAGAAGTAAACGCCATCCAGGGACTGCCTCTGAGACCACATGGGAACTGTATGCTGAAGACATCATGGCTTCATTCTGGCCATATGGCTCCTAGGGAAAGAAAGAGAATGGGAATAACCCACAGGGTGGAGACCGTGGGGAGTAGCTGCGGCTGCACGAGGAACCCACGTGCCCTTAAATCTCTCTTGCTCCTCCTATTTCTCGCTTGCTCCTCCTGCCACTTCTCTGATTCATGAACAGGGACTTCTCTTTGTATTCATGCCTTTCTTTTATGGAGAGGAGAGAGGAATCTGATTCCTGAATGTGTGCCGTCACTAAAGATCTTAACTATAAAACTTCCACCATGACTAGAAATTAGCCTTTGACAGCTAAGACTGTAAAAATGAATAAGGTTATAGGCTTATAACTGTAGTGGGCATTCAAGTTTTTTTCATCTTGTTGGATTATGCAAGAGAAAGTCATCAACAATACACACTAAGGGTAGGAATTGAGGACACAGTCACAGCCCAGGTATCTTCCTTTGTTCTGCTAGGTGCCTTTCTCACCTCCTCAGACATCACACTCCACAACTCCTCTGGTATGGACGATGAGGCTCAATCCCATAATGAGTCAGGGAGTACCCGTGCCCAACTTCTTTTGTTGTTGTTTTGATTCAAATACTTGTTCGTTGTTATTATTATTTCAGTTATTCATGTTACAGCCCACTCACTGTCCCCTCCCAATCACCCTTTCCACAATCCTTCCCCCCTCCCCTCCCCCTTCCCCTTCTCCTCTGAGCAGGTGGGGGTCCCGTTGGGTAGTCCCCTCCCTGGTACATCAAGTCTCTGCCATGCACAATGTCTAAACACCAGGTAGGCATCTATCTGTCTCACTCGGGAAAATACTTACCAGCATATTGGTCCAGATGTTCAGCTGGTCAATGCAGTATCACCCGAGTACGTCTTGAGAAAACCGGCTCTTCTTTCTCTTTGAAAATGAACTCCCGCCATCCATATTAGAACCACCGGAACTGCTAGAGACAAGCTTACTTCTACTTACACTACTACTACTACTACTACTACTACTCATTTCATCAGACGCTTCCTCACCGATGGAGAGCTGTGGCCTAACAAATACTTCTGGATCAGAACTTCTTGACATATGGCCTCCGCTTCCTGTTGCAAAGCTCTCTCTGACAGTTTCTTCGGACTGCAAGAATTTTTCTGATGAGAGAAAAACATGCTTTGTTCTCTACCTGTATATTTCTATATAGTCTGGAATTGTTGTAAACCAGGGCATGGCAAACAACTTTTGCTTTGATTAGTAACCTATCTTGTGTTGCAACTTGCCATTTTTGTTGTCTAGAATCTCCTTGATCTTTAGTCTAGTCAGAAATAGGCTTTGATCTGTTTGGAAACTGTCCTTGATACACTCCCCTTATAATGAACAATAAGAATCTTTGAGTTACATGACTTCCAACTGTTCCCTTATGGTTTACATCTCTGACTCTTGGTTCATCAGTTCAGTGATATCCCCACAAAAGCTATGGTTACTGTTAGCAAAGACTAACTTCTCATCAGAAATTAGAGTCTCTAGAAAGTAATGCTCTTTAGTTCCTCAGAGTAGTAGCCTTTAAAGAACTCTGTCATTGTTTCTCTCCCTCCAGATCAATTCTTCCTACTCACCCTTAGTTTTCCTCCCAATGGCTCCTGTCACCAGAAGGAGAAGCAGAGAAAAGAGGGACAAGCTGGTAGACTTCATCTTGCCAGAAAAGATCTTGACTGAAGGCTGAGCTGAGTTCTTAATTTATATATTTTCCAGGTGGGCGTCCCCGGAGTTATAAAAGGCACAACCCACCTTACTTATCTGTAAATTCTGGCTTCTTCCCCTGTGTTATGCAGGGGGTATTGTCATTATTTCCTGGAATTCTACAAAAGCACATTGTATCAGAGACCTTCTTTTATAGCTCCAACTTCCAGCCAATCTTTATCAACACTTGAGATCATTTCACACAGTTTCTGGCATTTCTGAAAGACATTCAGTTGGGACCGAAGAAGACTGCCCCTTCATGGTAGAAAGTGACCATACTGTGATCAAGATTTCCACAGCACAAGTGTATGTCTCTTTCATATACATCCTATAACTTTGTGCTTATGATTCCCTCAAACAAATATGTTGTACTGACAAATGACACAGGGATAGAAAGACACAGAATGAACTCAAGAAATCCATATGAAAATCTCAATAGGGCAGCTAGAAGAACTTCAGGGGAAAGCCTCACCCACAGAATGGGTCATGTTGGAATCGGAAGGTGGAGGATGGAGAACAGGTAAAGGCATAAAATCATTCGGTGAAGTTCAATACAAATGTCTTTTGATGCATCAGTGGAACCATGGGAGAGTTTTGAGACACTGAGAAAAGATGTAACCCCTGAGCTGTGGATGTAGAGGACAGATGAAAGAACAGCAGAGCAAGGCATAGAGAACACCTTCAGTAAAAGCATAAAAAAGTCAAAAACCTAAAAAAAAGAATGTCCATTTTTTCATAAGAGGCTCACTGAACACCCAATAGAAAAGACCAGGAAAAAAAATCCTCTATGATGTCATTAAAACATTAAAAACAGATAATAAAGGATATTTAAAACCGACAGAAATGTCAAGTTACTTATAAAGGCAGGCTCACCAGAATAACAGATAATAATAATAACAATAATAGGAATCTTTAAAGCCAGAAGGGCCAAGAAAGTTCCAAGTCCTAAAAGATCACAACTGTCAGACCATTCCACCCAGAAAAAAAAAACTATCTATTAAACTTGGAGGATAAATAAAAATGTCCCACGATTTAAAAAAAAAAAAAAAAAGATTAAAAGAATATGTGACCACTAAACCGTCTCTACAAGAAGATATTGGCTGGAAGGAATATTCAGGTCTGAAGAGAAGGCTATACACAGCAACAAGGTAGAGTGAACAAATAAACCATTGCAGAACATTGTACCAAAAGAGGCTAATACAAGACTTCAAAGTCAATAAAGTGACAGGAATTGATACACAACTTTCAAATCAATGATCTCTGTGGCATCAATAAGAAGACAAAGACTAAAAGGATGGAATAGAAAGTAAGCTTTGTCTTTCTGCTACCACAAAGACACATACAGCACCTTCAAGAACACTTAGCTTCTTAGGGGAAAAGAAGGGGAAATATACCAAAACAATGTAACTAAGAAGCAAGCCACGTATCTATTCTAATATACTTCAAGTTAAAACTAATTAGAAGAGATAAAAAGAGATACTTGCTACTCATTAAAGAAAAGTTTTCAATAGTGTAAGCATTAATAAATGGAATTTATTAATAATTATAACCATTAATTAGAGCAATTAATTATTAATGAATACATAGATTACAATTAATAAATGGAAACTCATGAAACTAAAAAGCTGCTTTACAGTAAATGAAACTATGACTTTGCTCAAGAGAAACCCTGTGGAATGAGAAAAACTGTACCAGATATACATCTGACAGAAGCTTAATGCCTACAATGGACGAAGTGCTTTATTTTTGTAAAAAGTTCCAGAGAGATGAATGCCATGTGTTTTCTCTCATTTGGGGGAGATATAATTGAGTCTTCAAGTATGTGTGTCCCATTTGGAATATCCACAGAAGTCGGAAAATTATTTTGTTTGTTAGCTGTTGAATAAGGACTTGAAAAACTTTTCAAATATTTCCTAGCCATTTGTGTATGTCCTGAGACCTGTTTATCCAATTCATATAAAATATATTGTTATGTGTGTGTGTGCACATAGAAATACAATGTGCTGAATCCATTTAGTGTTGGCCTTAGTTTTAGAACAGTGTGTTTGTAACTGGTTAACCAGTTAGTGGTCTTATCCCTGGAGAACCCCTATGTTCCTTTTGGAAACAACCATTAATTTCCTATGCAAGCTGGGGACTTGACTGTCTCAAGGGACAGTTCTCAGCACTGGGGCAGCATTCACATTACAACTTTGCCTTCTTCTGGTACCAAAGCCATTGTAGGTCCCAGTTAATTTTAGCCCATGAATTTGACTAGTTACCACTCATTCTAGAAGACTTTGACCCAAGAGACCAAACAGCCACAGGCGATGGAGAAGATAAGAGGTGGGGGTGGGGAGAGTGAACAGAGCAGAGAAGTCTGCACTGGCACTGAGGTTAAGGACTGTATCTTTAGCACAAGGGTTTAAACTCGGACAATGGTTAGTGACCTGTTAAAATGGTCTATGTTCTACACTGACGAGTAAAATCACCATAGAAGAGTTGGAGAGTTCTCAAGGGAAGTCCATGGATATGGAGAACTAAGAAAGAAAAGGAAGCAACTGGACTTCTTGGTAATGTCAAATCTTGTGACTGGCATCTCTACTGAGGGACAAGTTATCTTCAGGCTTGGGACACAGAGATAAGATTAGGAGGAGCTCAGAGCTCCTAGATGGTGTCCTGTTGGATGGCTCAGTGCCTGCATCTTTGTTCTTCCCATGAAGCTTTACCTTGACCCCTTCCACACAGCNTTCTTCCAGGTAACTTAACATTCAGAGACAGAATGACTAAAAATACTTATTCACCAGCCTTCGCTTGCATCCCCTGCAGAGCTGGGCCTAGTGCATACAGAGGTGCCTGACAGTCTGCATGGGAGAGCTGAGGCCTGCATTATGGACCATTCAGGGTCTTCTCACAGATGCAGGAAACATCGCACTTTCAGGAAGTGGACAGGCTCCCATTGCATCCAGTCTCAGTATATTCCCAACACTCTTCTGCTAACACATGCACCAGGGAGGGCAGACATAAGGAGAGACTGGTGGAAGGGTTTCTCATCTGCTAAGGACTTTTCCCTCATAAAGCAGGTAATGGGGATTTTAGATGATTTTAGGAAAATCGTGCAATCAGGAAGCCAGTTTCCTTTCTCCATGTACCAACAGTAAAACATGGTTTCCAGCCAGAGGTGGTAAATTTCTCCCATACTTGAACATCCCTCTGCTCTTGAGATTAAGACACAATGCTGACTCTACTGAATGCAAAGACCACGAAACCCTCTTGAGCATTTCTCTGCTGTTCTCCTACCTGGAGATGGGGACAGCTACAGTTCACTCTGAGTCTCTCATCAAAGCTACGAGTGACAAGAAACCCTGGGGGAGTCTCACACAGGGCAATAATAAGGACAGGCACTTCAGAGTTACTTGATGGAGGAATACCTCGGTTATTTTTTAAATTTTCTTTGAATTCCATAAACACACCTTCTTTCCTGTTTGCTTTTCACCTGAAATAGATCTGTGTCCATCTCATTTGAAAAGAAGCAAAAATGCATAATATTTTTTTGATGCGGGACACTGTTGACAAGAGCTCACACTTAAACTACTAAATCTTGGACAGGCCCTGGTTACTCCTGTGATCTTTGTCTTGAATTTCTCCTGGAAACATCATGTGATGATATTGATGTGATGATAAAGCTTTAAAGACCTTCTGGGGCAGTGGGGGTAAGACAAAGACTCTGACATCATGTATGTCTCTAGGAACATTTACAACATCTCCTACTGAGAACAAGGGAGAAGCCAACAAACGAGATAAGTAAGGACGGACGATGCCTTTTGTGACTTCGGCCACCTTTCTGCACCCAGCAAAGAACATATAAATGAGGAGATCAGCTGAGCTCTCAGTGAAGGCCCTTCTGGTAAGATGAAGTTCATCTTCTTCAGCCTTTCTCTGCTCCTCCTTCTGGAGAAGAAAGCAGCCGGGATAGAACTCTATGGTGAGTTCAGGGAGCAGCCGCAGAGAGGCACTCAGGGANAATGTCCATAAGGATGCCCTNGCAGAGAGAAGAACCCTCCACGGGGTGATCTGCATGGACCTTGCCTTCTCCACCCACATCCACATGCCTGGGTACAGCAGTGGGTTGATGGGGGATTCTGGGATAAGACTTGAAAGGGAGCTGTACAGATAATGTAACTCAGATTCTTGTCATCCATTAGCAGGTGGACCAAAAGGACACTTCCTAGTCAAAACATCCCCACTCATGTTTATTGGAAAAAGCCAGTTCCTCTATGGGCACAAAGAAGAACAGGAAGAGGCACCTGAAGAAAGCATCTTTGTGCAAACTAAGCACCATGCCTATGGCCAGGATGCCGATGCGGACATGGGAGAGGCTCTCAGTTCACAGGAACTGACAAGTTTAAAGGAAGACATAGTTTGTGATGAAGAAGATGAGCTTGCCCAACAAAAATCCCAGCTGCAATCCCAGTCACAAACAAAATCCCAAACCCAAGTAAAATCCTATGCAGCCCAACTGAAGCCCCAACCTGGCCAGCTGAAGACCGCAGGGCAGGCGAAGTCACAAACCATGCTGAAATCCCACAGAGCCCCTCTGAAGTCCTACAAAGCACACCTTCATCCCCGAGAAGGCGTTCCTCAGCAAACCAAGGGCAGAGGCTATGGCCTGGGGGAAGACCTGGTCCAAGTGCGTCAACAGCCAGCAAAGGTTCACAGGCTCAAAAGACAGCACAGCCGGTCCAGGGAAACAGCAGCATTCTTCCCACAGTTCAGACACCGCTCTCGACCCTATCCTAGGTACTCTGTGCAATTTCAAGAGCAGCTACAGGGCAGTGTTCATCACACAAAATCTTTCTACCCAGGTCCCGGGATGTGCTACTGTCCAAGAGGAGGGCTAATTCTATACCAAGATGCCTTCACTGGATAGGACATGCATTAACCTCTCAAGAGTTAAGACACATTTAGAGGTAAGTGTCTTAGCAAACAGGAGCGCTGTCTGCCCCAGTGTTTCTAGGTGGTGCATGGTGGGCTCCCTGTGCCCGCAGTGGGATGGGTAGTGTATCTATAACAGTGGATGTGCTGAGTTGCACACCTTATGGAGTTGAGCTCCATCCCCTGCTGAATGAAGCAAGCGCCTGGTAGATGCAGATAAATCTATCTGGGCTGTCACTGTGTCTCAAATCCCTCTCCTTTGTAGCCATTAATACTTTGAACATGCATCACTTATACAATCACGTAAGTTTAAGGTGTATTTTGTTAACTTCTTATGATTTAGATCCATAAGGTTCAGTTTCTTGCTACATTGTTAGAAAGTGTTATTGGTTTTGTTTCCCATACCAGTTTATGTTCTTCAAGACTGTTTGGGTACACTTGTCATCTGGAGACCAGAGACCCATGAAGTTTTTGCAGCATCTTTATGAATACGCGAGATTTGAGCCCCAAGAACCATCCTTGTTTGTGATGCAGGGGCCATGAGATTTGGGGTGCTAGGGTGCTGAGAAATCAGTATAAGGGGGTGCTTACTATGTCAGGAGATATGTCTGAAGCCTGGGGAGGAAAAGGGGGTGCTACCTTCATGTTTGCAATAAGGGGCACTTCATGCGAAGAGAAGGCAAGCAACAGACCTGTTGGTCCAGTGGTCAGTCACGGCCAGTACCCCAAATGGCTGTGAGTTGATCGACCAGACAAGGGACCTGGTCATACTTGCCCCTGTCTGGCAGCCCTCACTACCCGGTGTCACCATCCATGTCCTTTCTCCATAGGAGTCCACCTGTGTGGACTGTGATATCTTGAAGATGCTGACCACCCTGAAGTCCTCAACACCTTGCACGGAGGCCGTGACCCACTCACACATTCCTTCCTGAGACTTTCTAATGTTGGAGCAACCTCTCGCGGCTGCTCTCTAATAAACTGAACCTTCCTGACATCAGTTGCTTTTGACTGTTGAAATCTCCAAGTTCCTACTGGCTTTGGTGCTTGGATGGCACCTTTTCAATTGATAAACTCAAACGGAAAGAACACTACAGTCTTGTAGCGTTACACATAATAGAAAATAAGTGTTTCCCAATAAAGACATTGTTTTGGCATCAGTCGTTTTTTAATTTTTTTATATATTTTAATTGTGTGTATGTGTGTGTGTGTGTGTGTGCATGTGGGCGAATGTTCTTTCCTTCTGGGACATGCCTATGGAGTTCACAAGATGACTTTTGGGAATTGGTTTCTTTCCTCTTCCATGGGACAGAGAGACTGAACTTGGGTCAGCAGGCACTAAAAGTGACTGTCCTGTCTCATTCAGCCCTCTGTTCAAGCATCTATTCCTCTTGCCTATATAGATCCTTTGGTTCCTACAAGTGTAGGGGTTTGGACGGCATACCTCCCAGCAATATTCCAGTTACAGGTAATAGCATTTACTGCCCTGTTTCTAGATCTCTTTTTAGAAATGCAGCAACAAATGTAATGATGAGCTCTCCTGCTACTCTCTGCACATACTGAGTACATCTCCCCACCCTGAGACACTTTTGCTAATGGAATTTTCAGAAACTGTGTACTCAGAAATGTCCCATGAACCGTATTCTGGCAGGCCATGCATGTTTCTGTGTTATACTGGCACCCACATTTGTATTGGCCAACAATAGCTTACTCTTGTTTCAAGAGCATTTTCTTCTATTCCAGCTTCCTTTCAGAAACAAATTTCTCATACACTGATATGTTAAGCCTCTACCACTCCAGCAAGATAAAAGTGTGTTAATAGAACCTGTCACTGTGGACAGACAGAATGACAGGCCAAATATAATTGTCGGGAGGGATGTCTTCTAAGTGGCAACTTCCTGCCTAAATTATCTATTTTCCGGTATCTTGGAAGCTTCCAGAGAATGCAAATTCTTTAGGAACAGAAGATAACATGGAAGAGTAAAGATAGCTTTCCAGTTCCAGGTCAGCCACAGGAACCACCTGTCATCACTAAAAGCTTACATCCTATCATTTGTACGCAGGAAACGTTCAGGTAGTAACCTTGAGCCCCATTTCCTATCTGCTGGCTGGGATGAGGCAGGGCTGCCCCCATTCTGTGATTATATGACAGGAATTAACTGACTTATTTATTCTTGAGTCTGTCTGAAGCTTTTGGAAAAGGAAAGAACAACTCTCAGTGTGGTCAAATATCAATACCCCTTCCTCTGACATCGCAAGCCCAAAGTCACGTGACCAGGAGTCGGAGCCATCCCTTTGATTTTGGAACGTATAATCCTTCTAGCTATGAACATAATGCAGTGACCCCTTTGTTGGGCATTTACAGGGGGTGGCCCCATCTCTCTGTGCACAGTCAAGAGGGAGAGTGTGAAAATGGAGGAATACCCAAGCTTTAGAAGATTGTGTTTTTTCTGAGGTCTGGAACTTTGGAGGCTATGTGTCTCTCTTTCCTTTTAAGTTTCTCTTTCGAAAACTACAATTGGAAGCACACTACATGTGTAGGTGACACTAACATATTGTTAAGGTGCAGCCAAGGGTAGACTAAGGCAGACTTTTAAAGGTTTAGTCATAGAATGAGTATATTTTATATGTGGTAAGGACAGATAGCAGAAGACAGAACAGATTGTTATAGGTTTAATTAGAGCCTCTGCCAAACAAAATATTAACTTCTAAGTCCTGGACACTTTAAACGTGAGAGTGTTTAGAAGTAGAATTCTTGAGAACGTTTACCCTCACCCAGACATGATCAGAGCGTGGTTCCACTCACATCCAGTCATAAGTGGTCTCCTTTAATCTTCTTTTTTATTAACTTTAACATTTCATACATGCTCACAATACTTTCAACTGAATCCATTTCCTGGTCCACTTCCTCCAGATTCTCTCCTATCTCCTCACCACTGTTATTCCACCCCAACTCTATGTGTTGTTTCATTTCTTTTATTATTATTATTATT
>NC_034592.1:146577227-146585099 GCF_900095145.1 Mus pahari
TTGGTGACTGATGATGGGATGGATCCCCAGATGGGGTAGTCTCTGGATAGTCCATCCTTTCATCTTAGCTCTAAATTTTGTCTCTGTACCTATATCCTTTCAGTTTCATTTCTTTTAATCTACTAAGTCTACTTAGTGTGCACTGGTGTAGGGTGAGCTTCTGGTCCATGGGTTGACTCTCAGGGGCTACATCCCTAAATACAACAGAGTCTCCCTCTCCCAGCAGGCATAAAGTTGCTTGTATAGAGATGGCCATCATGACCCTCCCCGCCCCCATCCATGAAGAGATTTCAGCTGGTTTGATGTTGTTTAGGTCTTATGCATGTAGTCACAGCTGCTGTGAGTTTGAGCGTGCAGCAGCACTGTCATGTCTGGCAAAGACTACTTCTCTGCAGAGTCCACATGACTCTCACCGTCCTTCCTCTCCCAACTTGAATGATGTTCCCTGAGCCTTGTGCAGAGGGAGTGTAATATTTGTTGGGGGTTGGTCTGGTGCTGCTATACACTCAAATGCTAAATTCTAGCTCCCAAGATTGGGTTGCCCCCAAAGAGCAGATCCTCCTAAACACCAAGTAATGCTATGTAAATCCACTCCCCAATTTAAAACTGTTGGCTAAATAAAAGTGGCAACAGCTGATTGCTGGGGGTGGGGGAATGGAGAGAGGTGGAGTTTGTGTTACCAGGCTGGGGGTCAAAGGTAGGGACCACAAAGAGAAAGGGAAGGGGAGACAGAGAGAAGGAGTGTGGAAGAGGAGAAGAAAAGAACTGGAGGTCTCCATTAGCCATGGTGGACCAGCAGCCTGTGCCCAAGTGAAATGCCTCCCCAGGACACCTGACTGCTGGAGCAGGCAAGTCCCAACAGCAAGTATTTGGGGAGCACAGTTGGAGAAGTAGTGAGACCAGCGTTAGAGAATTAGATTAGAGGTAATCTCCAATTGCACAGGGCCTAATAAATAAATCCTAGTTTTAGTCTCATTCATTTGCAAGTTAGACAGGTATAAGCATAACCCATATTAATTTACAGATATTACTTTCCCATTTAGAAATGAGTTCAACAATCTCGCTCAGTTGTGGATCTCTGCATGAATCATACCCTATGGTAAAAAAAGGACCGTCTTCGCTGAGGCTTGAGAGATGTGCTCCCTATGCCAGAAAAGAAATTTGGGTGCAGTTTATTATTATTATATTATTATTTCCATTTAGCAGAATGAAGATGTTAGTTTCTTCTCAAGAGCCTATGATCTAGCCAGACATGGATTCTGCAAACCGTTAAGAATGCCAGGCATGAGCCTTCCTCCTTCACCCCACCCCTTTGTGCCAGCCACTAGTACACAGAGGCATGCTCTACCCAGGAGCCCACTGGCCCTGCCAGTGTGGGAATCAGGTAGGTGATCTTCACTTTCCTTCTAGTTCTCCATTTTGAATGCCCTAGTCTCATACCCAGACCTGTAGCAGATGATCTTCATGGGGCTGTGTCCCCCCTCTAACTCAAATCCCTGCAGACTCCATCAAACATTGCAGTAACCCAGTTTTTCTCCTTTGGCTCAGTCCCCAAGACCTAGAAACACCTAAGGACCCCACCCCCACCCCAGTCTACACTCCTAGCAGGGACTCACAAGCACTCCAAGGAAACCCATAGCCATTAAAATTTCCCAAGGTCAGGAGGATCATAGAAAGACCAAGGAACAGAAAACCCACTCAACAAAGACAGGACTAGGTATCAACATCAAGGACCACAATCACCGGCTGGAGAGATGGCTCAGTGGTTAGGAGCACTGACTGCTCTTCCAGAGGTCCTGAGTTCAATTCCCAGCCACCACATGGTGGCTCACAACCATCTGTAATGGAATCTGATGCCCTTTTCTGGTGTGTCTGAAGATAGCTACCGTGGACTCACATACATAAAATAAATAAATCTTTTAAAAAGAAAAGAAAAGAACCATAATCATCCCAAACGCAGATGTCTACCTAGATACCAGTGCAACAACATAATCATTACCACTAATGGGACAATATGTCTCCACCAAAAACCCACCAGCTTTTCTGCAAAAGCTCCTGAGAAACAGCTGAAGCACAAGACAAAGACGTCACAAGAGACGTCACAAGTGATTATGGGTATGTTCAAGGGCTTCAAGGAAGATATGAATAAACAAACCCCTGAAGGAAGTCTATAAAAACACATATAAACAGTGGGATGAAATGAACTGTTAAATCCAAAATAATTCAGACACAAAACATTCAGGAAACTTGGAATACTATAAAAAGGTCAAATCGATGGACAATAGGAAGAGAAGAATGAAAGCCTAAACTCACAGAAAACACTGTCAACAAAATTACAAAAGAAAAATTTCCTAACCTAGAAAAGGAGATGCTTATCAAGATGAAAGTATCATACAAAATACCAAATAGACAGGACTGGAAAGGAAATTGCCCATTGCACATAATAATGAAACTCTAAATTTACAGAACAAAGAAAGAATATAAAAATCTCCAGGTGAAAAAAAAACCAGGTACTATATAAAGGCAGACCCATTACAAAACTGCCTCACTTCTAAATGCAGAGTCTTAAAGGCGGGGGGGGGGGAATAGATGTTCTGCAAACTCGAGACCACAGATGTCAACCCTCCTAAATGCTACTATACCCAGCAAAATATTGATCACAGTAAACAAAGAAAAACATCCCATCGCTCCCCCAAACGCACGCGCGCGCACACACACACACACACACCAAATTCACGCAGTAGCTATCTACAAATCCAGTTCTATAGAAGGCACTAGAAGAAAACTTTAATCTGAAGAGGTTAACCACACCCAAAAAAACACAAAGAATAAATAATCCCAGACCAGTAAATCAAAAGAGCGGAGTAAACTCACAGGATAGCAACTGTGAGGGCCCAGCCCAGACTGTTTTTCTTCCAGGTCCTCTCTTTTTTTTTTTTTTTTTTTTTTTCTTCTGGTAACATTATTTAATAGCCTTAGAGACAATATATTTCCATTTAGTGCTTGCCTACTTTTTAAAGAACAAGATATTTTAGACATGAAATTTTAGGTTCAAGACTGACAACTACAGCAATTTTACAGAAACCATAGTTGTATAGCTTTTGATTTAGTTTTACAATGCTAGATAGTGATGAGAATAAAATGCTGATTCTATTGATTTTCATATAAAGTATTGAGGCAAATATAGTCATTAACTCCTAACAGGGAGTTAGTATTGCTTTAGATAATAGTTAGTTCTGCACGTGCTATCTCAGTTTTCATGCCTCTGAATAGCAACTCCTGCTATTATCCCTGCTGGAGAAAGTGTTTTCACTGGGATAAGTTAAGGTGATCTTTGTCCCTACGAGGTGACTTCAAATCTCTTGCTAGAGATTAGTACAAAGCATTGGTAGTGCCTCCCAGAGTTATTTTTTAGACCTCTATGACACACATATTATTAATGGGATTGAAGATGAGGTTAGTCTAACTAGATCAGAATTATCCACACCATTCTAATCTACATCTATGGAAGATGTATACTATTGTCTCTGCAGTTTACTCCAAACTGGATCAGACAGCAACTAAACTCATCTTTGTAATCAGTGTTCACTCTTTTTCTCCTTAAAGAATACCTTCCTCATTGACACTTCAGACTAGAATGTTGATTGCTTGTTACTTCATAGTCACTAGCTTTAACCTCTTATCTGCTCAATGTGGCATATGTTGAGTGTTGAACATGCATGCCCAATCACTTGTCCTGACCTTCACTACCACCCATGATGTAAATCAAGGGGCATGCTTTTATCAGTGCTACCTAGAAGAAACATTTTAATAAAAGGTATCTATAAATCAAATGGATAGTTCCATGCCATCTACTACCTGTTATTCTGCCTTACAGATGGCTGAACCCTAAGTCACAGTGAATCAGATTAGGCATGAAAATTGAGATAGCACGTCCAGGTCCTCTCTTGACGATAACCAAGGGAGAAGAGCATCTGTGGGGAGGGGCAAGACTTGACCTTGAGAGATATTTAGGTCTGCCTTTTCTATACTAAAATGTTTGCCTGTCGAAAGTCTAAATTACTTTGCAGTTGTAGCTGACCTGCCTGAGTTCCTCTGAGGCCACAAAGTGTAGTCTCTGGCGTTTAGCACTTCCAAGTAAAACAGCAGGTGATTAAGTAAAAGGATTTATTGCTAGTGCTCCTTTCTCTGGTCAATCAACCAGAGCCCTGACTAAGCTGGTTAGCTCTTTGTAAACTAGAGAGGAAGGAAAGGAAAGGAATTAAGATGCTTTATACAGGCAAATACGCAAAGGCATATATACATTCAAATATTCACACACCCACACTCTGGCCGGGACTTACCATCTGTCACAATCAACTCCACAATTATTCATGCATGCTTACATATATACACATACCTACAAACATATGTATAGAAAAACAGACATGCACATTTGGAGGGATGAGTGGATAGATGGACAGATGGATGAACAGATGGATGGACAGATGGGACAAAGCTCTCCAAGCCAAACCATTCAACCAAAATTTTATTGCTTTTCTCTGGTCTTTTTATACCTTCTTAGACAAAACTTCATTAGAAAATTATCTCAGAGATAAAATGGTACATAGAATGGGAGTTACAGAAGGATACTGATATTAAGTTCAAAGCAGTGTTTCATTATTAAAACATGCTTATTAGAAGTTCAAAGCAACATTTTTTTAAATGGCCTTTGTCATTCAGCCTTTACTTACTATTAGGAGGAGCAGGCATATTCTATTATTGATTCTAACTGTATTACATATTTCTAATAAGGAAACTAAGACTATCTCTAAAAACTTTCTTCCTAAAATTATTTGAATCAAATCAGGAATTCTACAAAATCATTATCTATTTGTCTATATATCATCACTATAAGAGAGTAAATCTTTGTAGGTCTGTAGAAATCTGCTCAAAAGGGTGGGTCAATACCTCATTATTGTTATATATTTAATGATAATGGGAAAAGTATATTGATATCAAGAATCTTTCCTCAAATATAATCTCCTCAGCCTTGCCTAAGGAAACAAATCCATCATTGCTTTACAATCTGTGGCAGAACCATCTCAGGAAGATGCATAATAAGAAATACAACGAGCTTTCATAATTACACTAAAAAGAGAAACAGCCTTGGGAGACAAATTTCTGTTCAAGGAAAAACATTTAGGTCCGAGGATAAAGTCACAAGTGTGCACTATGATAAGGCAAGGCCATGTAAACTGTTGATTTTAGCATCTCTTAGATGGCTCTTAGCAAGCAACAAAATAACAGAAATGAGTAAATGCTGCTTATTGATAACTCTCGATATTAATGGCCTCAGTTCCCCAATAAAAAGATATACTAACCAATTGTGTCAAGAATGGGATCCATCCTTCTGCTTCACCCAAGAAATACGTTTCCATCAAGGATAGACATGGCTTCTTGGTAAAAAAAAAACAAAAAAACAAAAAAAACAAAAAACAAAACAGATGACGATATTACAAGCAACAAACTGGTGTAGTCATTTTAAAACCTGACAAAGCAGACTTCATTCCAAAACTAATCAGAAGAGGTGAGGAAAGACACTACATATTCATCAGTGGAAAAATCCACCCAGAGGATATTGCAATTCTAAAGATTTATGCACCAAGCATGAGGACACACATATTCATAAAAGAAACACTAGAGCAACTAAAATTACATATTGGTATTTCACAGTGATACCCAGTGACTCTGATACCTGACTCTGTCCAATAGATATGTCATCTAGACAAATACTAAACAGAGCAGTGGTGGAGTTAAATAATACCATAAATCAAATTGGCTTAGCAAATATTTATAGAACATTTCACCCAACACACAAAATAATATACCTTCTTCTCAGAAGCTCCTAGAACTTTCTCCAAAGTTGATAGTCTCCTTGGACACAAAGTAAGTCTCAACTGAAACAAGAAAATTGAAACAATGTCCTGCATTCTATCTGGCCACCATGGATTAAAACTGAAGAGCAACAACATAAAGTATACAACTTTATGGAAACTTAGCAACTCACTACTGAATTAAAAATGGTTTGAAACAGAAATTAGGAAGAACTGAATAACCTTCTAGAACTGAATAAAAATGAAACAGAACATACCCAAAACTATGGGACACAATTAAGGTGGTTGTAAGAGGCAAATTCATAGCACTAAAGGCCTAAAAAAAATTGAAGAGATCTCATATTAGTAACTTAATAACACACCTGAAATCTCTAGAAGAAAAAGAAGAAACAATCCAAAAGCATTAGATGAAATAATCAAGCTCAGGACTGCAATCAATAAAATAGGACAAACAAACAGACAAAAGAAATCCAACAGACAAACAATACAAAGAATCAGTGAACCCAAAAAACAAACGATACAAAGAATCAATGAAATAAAGAGTTAGTTCTTTGAGAAAATTAGTAAGTCTGATAAAACTCTTAGCCCAATTAACTTCAAAATAGAAAGTGAGGATCCAATTTAACAAAACTAAAAATGAAAAGAGGGACATCACGACAAACACAGAGGAAATCTAGAGAATTATAAGAACATAACATAAAAAATGTGGTTGTCACCAAACTGGAAAACCAAAAGGAGGAGGAAGAAGAAGAGAAAGAAGGAGAGGAGGAGGAGGAGGAAGAGGAGGAGGAAGAGGAGGAGGAGGAAAAAGAAAAGGTCTCCTGAGAGATGGGAAGATCTCTCGGGAGAGAGCAAGTCATCCTTGAATTACAGAAACCAGACTCCAGTGAGACCTATATCCTGAGTGGGAAGTAGGTCAGAGCGCATCAACTGAAGCCTCACACAGCCTCTTGGCATCACTGTCAGCCGGTTAGAATCACTTCTGGACTCACTGGTATAACCCTGAAGTAACAAGAAGAGGGTGAGAACCACTGGCACAATCCTGAAGTAGCCTAATGGTTGGAGCCATTCAGTCCAGAGACTGGATTTATCTGGTGGATTCCTGAGCTGAGCCTGGTGGTGTGATGCTGTTAATCACATGTACCAGGCATCTCCAAATGTTAAAAAGGACTAGAAGAGGTTTTTTAAACAAACAAACAAACTTACATAATAAAAACCTTAAGACTTTGAAGAAAGAAGTTGAAGAAGATGGAAAGACCTCTTGTGAGCATAAACCAGTGGGGTTAATATAGTAAAAATGGTCATCCTATCAAAAGCAATTGACAGATTCAATGCAATCCTATAAAAATTACCATACACAGAATTTGAAATGGAAATTTTAAGCAAAAAATATTAATTTAACACATATTTAATTTTTAACACAAAAAAGCACATTTACTGAAATAATTCTGAATATTGAAAGATCTGCTGGAGGTATCACCGTCCTTGACCTCAAATTGTACTACAGAGTTATAGTAATAAAAACAGCATGGTATTGGCATAAAAATGGACACATGGATCAATGGAATCAAATTGAAAGCCCAGAAATAACTATGGACACCTAGTTTTTTGATAAGGAAACCAAAAAACACACACTAGAAAAAGAAGACAACATTTTTCAACAAACGGTGCTGCTCAGACTGGACAGCTGCATGGAGAAGAATGCAAACAGACCCAGAGTTATCACCCTGCACAAACCTCAACTCCCAATGGATCAGGGACCTCAGCATAAGATTAAACACACTGAATCTGATAGAAGAGAAAGTGGGGCATAGTCTTGAACTCATTGGCACAGGAAGAGACTTTCTGAACAAGACACCAATAGCACCGGCACTAAGACCAGCAGTTAATAAACTGGACCTTGTGAAACTGGAAAGCTTCTGTGTGGCAGGGGTCACCATCATTCAGACAAAGCAGCATCCAAAAGAGAGCTAATACTTAAAACACAGAAAGAACA
>NC_034592.1:146585459-146590839 GCF_900095145.1 Mus pahari
TTCATTTTACACCAGTCAAAGTGGCCAACAAATGCCAGCTCATGCCGGTGAGGATGTGGGGTCAGGGGAACACTCATCCATTGCTGGGGTGAGTGTGAACTTGTACAGCCACTATGGAAGCAGTGTGTTGATTTCTCAGGAATCTGGAAACAGATCTACCTCAAGACCCAGATATGTCTCTGTTGGGAATATTCCCAAAGGGCCCTACATTTTACTATAGAGACGCTTGCTCCAGCCCCACCCTGTTCTTTGCTGCCCTGTTCATAATAACCAGAAAATGGAAACTACCTAGGTAACCATCAACAGGTACAGAAAGTGTGGTGCATTTAGACGACGTAAATGTTTTTCTAAAAACTAAATCATGAAATTTGCATGTAAACGGATGGAACTAGAAAAGCAATCCTCCTGAGTGAGGTCACCACATTCAGAGAAATATGGATTGTATTTGCTCTTGTGTGAGTGTTAGGTGTTGAGTCTTGAGTAAATAAGCCACGGCCTGTATAACCATAGCAGTTTGGAATAGAGTAATGTGTTCATGGGAAGAGAAAGATCTTCTGAGATTCGGAAATATAGTTATGGATGGATGGAGGGCAGGGTGACAGGAATGGGAAGAGAGAGGGATGATGGGGAAGAATATGGGGAAGGACAGCTAAAGCTTAATGTCCTTTGAGAGGTTCCTATGCAAACACCATGCAGTAGAAACTTCTTAAAATATATGCATATATGAAAGAAATCTAAATGGAGTCACCAAATAATAGGAGAGGCAATGCCCCAACTAGACACCTCTCGCCACCAAGCGAAGCATCCAGTGCTGGGAAAGGCTAAATCTAATTGAATTGTTGGTCAAAGGACCCCACGGAAGCTCCCAAGCAACCCGGGCGATGGCCAAGGCTTTTTTGGTTGCTCTCCACAAGCGGATGGATGGTGAGGCTCTGTTGCTGAGGACTGTACCTGCATAGCTCACTGAGCACAGAGAAGTCAAACTGTTGCCTACCTAGACCCTTCACCTGTACTGACTCCATTCAGTTAGTGGTACTGTAAGGTAAACGGTGTGCTACCGAAGGAGAAAGGTAAACACTGACCGAGCTACAGTCCCTTCAGTCTACGATGGTGACCTGACTGCATGATGTCCTTGTACAATAGAAACCATGACAGATCTGGGCATAACCATCCATTTCTGATTGGACGTAAGGACCGCCCTAGGAGATGTACTTATCTCCAACACTGTTCGGTTGCCCAAGAACCTGAGACTACATTGGCCATGGATATAAGGGAAAACAAATACTACGATGGCCAATAACTCATAATGAAAAATCTTGTGCCTAGCACTGATATTTTAATTTAATAACCTACGTCTTCTGTGGACAGCTTTGTCCAAAAGTGCAGGGACCTCTCACAGAGACACACAGATTGTTGAGGTTGCAGCACTACTTACAATAGCAAAAATGTGGAATCAGCCCAGATGTCCACCAAAAATGATTGGATAGTATATAGGGCAGTTTTATTCGATCATAAAGAGAACAAAATTACATCATTTGTGTGTGATAGAGAACTGAAATTGACATCACTCTGCTAAATGAAGTAAGCCAGAGTCATAAAGATAGACATATTCTTTCTCTTGCGTGAGAAATAGTGTGTGTGTGTGTGTGTGTGTGTGTGTGTGTGTGTGTGTGTGTGTTTGTGTGCATATATACCCAGAATATGGACAACAGGGTGAAGGACAGTGACCAGTGAGAGGTGGAAGAGAGAACGAGACAAGGTAAGAGGGGGATGAGTCGGAGCCAAGTACATGAAATGTCACATGAGGAAATGTCACAAGGAAATCCATTCTTTCGTAGTGTGCTGAAGAAGAAGAAACATGGATAAAAATGCCAGATTGTCAAGTCTGAGATAGGAGAGCCGCATGGTCTCCAAGGAGTCTGTCTGATCCTTTCCCGTTTCCCCCACGCAGGCTTCGGAGATTAGACTTTGAGAATATGCATCTGACATGGACCAGGTGCCTTGTGACCTCGGTACTTTCCGTATGCCAAGAACAAGGTCTTACTGAGCTTAATAATAAAAAAAATATGGTAATGTCGATCTTATTTATGGGTCAAAGAGGAAAATCCGTGTCCAGTTATCCGTACCAAGGACACGGATATCAAAAAGGAGATTAAGATTGGGAGGGTGGGGAAGCAAAATGAAAGGAACAAACAAATCAGAAATGAAACTAACTGCATGATATTATAGCAACAGAATGCAAGGAAATTTGGGAAAAGCATCTCAACACAGAAAGTTAATGTACTGATATTGATGAGACCCATGACAGAGGAAGGACCTGGGTATCAGCTGAAGAATGAGCCACAAACATGGTGTCTTTGTGCTGAAAGGAAGAGGTGATCCTGAAACAATGGAGAAAGAGAATTTGAGAAAGACTGAAAGCCAAGGTTACCAAGAGTTGGCCAAACTAAACTATTGTGATTGAAACCTTAGCTGAAGCAATAGTGTAAGCGAAGGAAATTAAAGGGATACAAACTACCTGTGTTTGCAGAACATGTGATACTATACATTAGAGATCCCAAAAATTCTACCAGAAATGTCTACCAATCATAAACTACCCTAAAATTAAGATGAAATCACAAAGACCCCATAGAATCAAAAAAAAAAAAATCCTGAACCAAAAAACTGTGCTAGAGGGGTTACAATTGCAGGTCAGAAGCTATGTCACAGAGCCACAGTAATTATAGAAACACCATCATACAGGCACAGGAGACCAATGATACAAAACTGAGGCCCCATACACGAGTACCTGTAACTGTGGCCACTTAATAGTTGACAAAGATGCCAAAGCATAAGCTGGGGTAAAGAAAGCATCTTCAACACTGGGCCCTGGGAAAACCAGAGGTCCCATGCAGACGAGTGAGGTCAGCTTCACCTCTAACAGTAAATGCGACCTAATTAAGAAGTCAGTTGTACATCACAGCTCTGAATTCCCCAGCAGCACAGAGAGTGCTCTGTGGTTAGGAAAATTCTTCAGGTACATCTTCTGGAACTTCATTTCCATCTTTTTTCATGTGGCAATATGATTTCTAATATAATAGAGTTGAACTTCCTCTTCTAAATTAGATGAAAAGCTGTGTGATGCAGGCAGGGGCAATGTCCAGAGCTTGTGGACACCAAGTGCCCAATTTTACCTCCTAGTTCTACTGCATGTTTACCCTGAGTGGGCTTAGCAAGAGGGTCTGGGTAGAAAATAGATATGGCATCTGGTTCCAGGCAAGAGCTCTGATTGTGAATCAGGTGGATGTCTATGGAGCCAGAAAGGAGCAGAGAGGCGCTGCAGACAATAGACCAGGTCCCGATGCTGCCCTATTGGATCCAGGAATGAAAGGTTAAACAGGAAGTGAATATTTATATCCCGTTGCTACTGGATGCTGAGTGTCAGCCTCTGTGAAACTGTGGGAAACTCAAATGTTAATTTATGTGACATTTATCTCATGATGCTGTTAGACATAAAATCATAACTCTGCTTCAATTTTGGACTCCCTCCCCAATATTACTCAGTAATCAGAAGTAGGTTATAAACTGCTGAGATGCCATTAAAATCCCAGAAAACTTGACGTTCTCTAGCCTTCTAATGTGTCTGAGGCTTAGGCAGAGCAGGGAACTTAGTCCCTTCCTTCCTTGTCCATGGAGAGTACAGATTTGGTCTGGAAGATGGCTTACTGCTGTGATTTCCTGGAATCTAGAAGAGAGTCAGAACACAGGGTGCTTTGTAGTAGCAGGGAGGTGGAGACTCAGTGGATAAAGGTCATGCTTCCCTGCCCAGGTACACAGTCTACTAAGTAATCAAGACCAGGGCCAGATGGGATGCAATGACAGTGGACATTTGGTCTAAGGCCATGTTTCCCAGGGGCTCTCATAAAACTGTGATATGCTTGTCTTTAAAGTACTACTATCTCTTAAAGCTATGATCACAAAGTAATGGTTGGCTGTAAATAGTGAGAGATACAAGACTAGGTATGACATTATAGAAACGCTATGGCCAACAATCTGATGGAGTAGGTCATTCTAATTTAAAGACAGAAGGAACCTGGACCTGGAGGCATGGCAGTGTGGGGACTAGTCAGGTGTGTCTCTGAAACTGAGAAGACATTTTCCTTAAAGGTCCCATACAACTCACATAAAGCAATGGGAGAGATTACATCTCTCAGTACTCACTTTCTTGTCCTTTCTTGCCCTTCAAGATCAGAAAAGGTTGTATATCACACTCCTGCCACAGGCTCAGGGGCTAATTGGGGAGAGAGGCTAGAAAGATTCTAAGAGCCCTAAGTAGTGGACATCCCCAGTGACAGACACAGTGTTTTCTGGGCACAGCAGGGCTGTCAGGCACACGAACCCACAGCAGCTGTGACCATGTGACTGAGTCACACCCAAGATCAATTTACTTAAGATCCCAGCATGGACAAAGAAAGTCTCATGAAGTTCCACCAGTACCTGAGGATCCCTGGGCAATAGATGTCAGCTGGTGGGGTGGGAGTCAGTCTTCCTCAGGGATGTGTCCCCAGAGGGGGCACATAAGCTCCAGGAGATGCTCCTACCCCGGGCACACACGGGCAGCACCAAGTGAACTTGGAGACTTAAAAAGAAGCACACAGGGTTGGGAAGGAAAGGTGTCATAGGGTAGTGAAGGAATTGGGAGGTAGGAAAAGTTTGTGGCTTTTGTCAGAAATACTGAGCACATTTCTAGACATGTCTTAGCCATGTTTTTCTTCTTTTTGAGAACTCTCTATTCAGGACCCAGGCCCATTTTACAAATGGATCATTTTTTTTAACTTATTTATTTTTTTGTGTATGAGTGTTTGGTCTGAATGTAAATCTGTGCACCACATGCCTGCCTGGTATCCATAGAGTCCAGCAGAGGACATTGGATCACCTGGAACTACTGTAACAGATAGTTGTGAGCTGCCAAGTGGATTCCAGGAACTGAACTTGGATCCTCTGGAAGAGCAGCCAGTGTTCTTAATTACAGAGGCATCTTTCCCAGATGGATTTTGTTTGGGTGGATTTTGTTTTCTTTTCTCTTGTATCCTCACCTTTGAATTATTTTTATATTCTGAATATTAAACCTCTGTCTGATGTCTAGCTGACAACAATTTGCTCTCATCCTGTGGGCTTCCTCTTCACACAGATGATTTTTTTTTTCTTTAGCTGTGCATAACCTTTTTAGTTGTGTGAAAACCTACTTGTCAACCTTTGGCCTTAATCCTTTGGCAAATGGAGTCCTATTTTTGAAGTCCTTCATACAGATATATCACTTAGGCATTTTAGGAGTCACGTTTAGGTCTTTGATCCATTTGGTGTGTGCACCTCTTTCTCTCTCTTTCTCCATCTCTCTCTC
>NC_034592.1:146590899-146601846 GCF_900095145.1 Mus pahari
TCTCTCTCTCTCTCTCTCTCTCTCTCTCTCTCTCTCTCTCTCTCTCTGCCCTCTGCCTAGTGTGTGTGTGTGTGTGTGTGTGTGCATGCACAAGATGAAAATACAGGTCTAATCTCATTTTTCTGTATGTGAACATCCAGGTTTCCTGTCCAACACCTTCCATGACTCCCCAACTCCCTCTAAAACTTATAGCCTCTTTTAATTTAGCCGATTAGATAGAAATAGATACAGATACAACCTGATGGGCCTAACCTCCTGGTATTGGATAACTACTTAGAGGGCTGATCCCTGGGAGGGAATCATTTTCCTTCTCTCAGCATCCTCCTTACAAGCAAACATCTCTATTGGCAGTGTCCTTGTTCGGGTCTTTTAAAGCAGCCATGTTGTTGACATATCATGGCTGAGGCTGTCGTGCGGTTTACAGGAGACCCAGTCTCACAACAGATTTTCCTGTCCTCTAGCCCTTACCGTCCTTCTGACCCTCCTTGGCAGTGTTCACAGAGCCTTGGGTGTAGCATTGTGTTATGGATGTATCGGTTGGGACTGAGCACCCCCCCAGGCAGATGCTCTCTCTGTGGTTACCAGTTGTGGGTTTCTGTAATGGTCTCCATACATTGCAAGGAGCAGCTTTGGTGAGGAGTGAGAAATCCCATTATTTGACAGTATAAAGATAAGTATGTTGAATTCAGAATTCAGGTAGGACACATGCTGGCTTAGGAGAGTATCCACTGAAGGGTCTCCTCTAAGACCCACTCTCTCACTAGCCCGTGGTGGTTGGCTAGGTTTCCAGCATCAGGCATGATTGTTGAGTGGGCCTTAAGTCCATTTAGTCAGCTTTTGGATATGGAAGGTAAAGATCTGAGCCACCACGGCACCCTTAGGTATATTTTGCAGTGCCAGTCATTTCTGTGACTCATGGGCACCACAGCTGGCAGTTCTTAGCAGCTTGCGTGGCACATTTGCCTGGACTGCGTGCTCAGCTATGTTCATTGATGCCTATTCATAATAGACAGGAAATGAAAACTACTCAATAGCCAACTGACTAATGGACAATGAAAATGTAGGGTGTAGATGCTATGCAATACTAGTCAAGTGTAAAGAAAATGAAATCAGTAGGGACTGGAGAGATGGCTCAGTGGTTAAAAGCACTGACTTCTCTTCCAGAGGTCCTGAGTTCAATTCCCAGCAACCAGATGGTGACTCATAACCATCTGTAATGAGATCTGGTGTGTCTGAAGACAGCTACAGAGTACTCGTATACATAAAATGAGTAGATTTTTTTTTGTTGTTTTTTTTGGTTTTTCAAGACAGGGTTTCTCTGTGTAGCCCTGGCTGTCCTGGAACTCACTTTGTAGACCAGGCTGGCCTCGAACTCAGAAATCCGCCTGCCTCTGCCTCCCGAGTGCTGGGATTAAAGGCGTGTGCCACCACGCCTGGCGAGTAGATCTTTTTAAAAGAAAGAAATCATAGAATTTATAGGTAAATAGATGGAACTAGGAAACCCAGACCGAGAAAGACAAATGCTACATGAGTTCCCTTATCTGTGGTTCCTAGCTCTGAGACTTCAGGTGAGAGTGTATGCCCTTGGGTAACCATAGAAATGAAGAAGGTAAACAAGATACAATGTGAAGGAGCACTGTAGTGGGGACTGGAAGGATATAAGGGATAAAAGGAAACTTTAACTAGAGAGTAAGGCCAAAACAACACAAGAGATAAGGAGGAAAAAAAGAACACTAAGATGTTTGAAAGACCCATGCAAAATTAGATTATTTTTGTTTATTTGTTCTGTTTAAATGTTTGTGTGCATAGATATAGTCAAACTGGAAATACGCTACTTGAGCTGACAATGATACCCAAAGAGCAATACACTATCCAACAAAGATGCCAACACCAGGCACAAAAAAGTTCACATTCAAGTTGTTGGTCAGAGGAGTCCAAGAGACGCACAAAACAATATAAAGGCTATTGGTATTGCTCTTGGTTGCCTCCAAGAGATTGAAGGATACCATGCACTTCAACCACATAGCTCCAGAGAGGCTAACAGGGTCTGGTCTGAGAACCTCCTCCCTGAAGACCTGGCTTTAGATGAGGGTTACTGTGAACTAAACAGAACATCAGAATTCTATGCAAGATGAGGCATGTCAGTACTGTCTTGAAGGGCATTGCATGCTGGAGAATGAAGGCATTTGTCCTGAAGACGTCTGCAGCCTGCAGTCTCTTCCCCACTCTGAACTGAGATACGTTCAGGAAGTAGAGAAGTCACCATGGGATGGTCTCAAAGTAAAAGGGAAGATTCCTGGACATGATCTGATCTTGTGTCCTTGGAGAGGTCCAGGGAACAGTACCAAGACTCCTACTGAGTGGGGAGANGGAAGCTGGCGTTTGCTGATAAGAAACGTCGTCGGCCTTCAAACCTGCAGGCAAGGCCAGGCAAGGAAATATATAAAGAAGAACCTTAGCTCCACTCTCAGCCAAGCTCTTCCTGGCAAGATGAGTCCCACCAGCTTCCTCCTCCTTACATTGCTCCTCGTTCTGGTGACAGAAGCAAGGGGGGCCCGTGGTGAGTGGCAATTTCGTTCTGTAGGAAAGATGTTTGAGAACCATGTTCTCCAAAGGGTCTTCCCAGAGTCTACAAAGCGCTGTCTCCCCAGAGCTTCAATCCCTGAAGGAAACTGAGTCTTTTCAAGACTTAACCATAACCCTACCGTGAATACCCGTGACTTGACAAGCAAATTGTTGGTAGCAAATTGTTGAGGGCTGAGGGGGGATGTTAGCATCTGCATCAGGTAGCATCCTCATTGTCAGGTGTGAAGGGTTGTTTGACAAGTAGATCACTGCAATTTCTAACTAGGCTAAAAAGTCAATGACTTTATAAACAACAAAACAGCAACAGGGTACATCCAAACCCAGGTCCACAACCAGCGCTGCAGCACAGGCTCTTGATGGAGACCTGATGCACAACTGATCCCGAGTCTACAGAAAGACGGACATAGAGAATGAGACATGCTTTTCTCTCAACAGAAAAATTCTCGCAAGCAGTTGAAGAGTTTTCTAGTGAAAATTCTGAAGTAAGTACAGTGGGGGGTGGGCAGTAGGGGATCAAGTTCTACCCATGACAAACAAGGCCAAAGTGATAACTCATGGTGTTCCTTTAAGGCAAATAGTCCAAAAAGCATGGTCCATGAGGAGGTCTATGAGGAAAAGAAGTTTAAACGGAATATGGTCAATGGTGAAGATGGTGAAGTCAAAAGGAGAGCATCCGCAGGGGAGATAGAGCGGTCTTACATGCGGAAAAAGGAAAAGCAACGGTTTGCACAAGAATTGGATAAATAAAATGGCTACAAAGGAGCTGAAGACCTGGACAGAAATGACGGTAAGGATCTTAGCAGGTATGGGGGAGGTCAACCCCAGTGTTGGAAGTTGTGAGTGGGTACATCCTGGGCTGTTGTGGGACTGAGCCCTACTATGCACACCAGGGGAGCTGTGGACTATGACCTTTGAGGAGGTGTAGAAAGTGCCTGGCAGAGCAGAAATTGGTACCTGAGGTGTGACCATGTCTTCAATTCCTACCCTTTGTGTGCTTTCAATGTATTTCACTTGTGCTAGCCAACGAGTAAACAAATTTGGATACGAACATCCCATACACGCATATTTATCAGGCTATAATACAAGCTTGTTGCTTCTTAGAATTTTGTTTGTCCTAAGTTGACTTTGTGCTTCTCATGGAACAGAGTGTTATAGTACTAATCTCTTCCCATGTCCACACATCCCTCTTAGGATGTATTTATCCTATAAATACGTCAAAGACTATAGGTCCGATAATTAGCTTCCATTTCCCTCTCAATAAAATAAGAAGTATAAAAAAAGAAAAGTCCCTATTTGTGACACAGTAACTAAAGTTGGAGAATAGCGGTAATAAAAACCACAAGAACAAGGGCACCTTACCCTCTACCTGGCAATGGACACCTCACAGACTGGCCCCTCTTTCCCTAGGAGTCACACAGTGTCAATGAAGCTCCTCATGTCCTGAGGATGGAGACTTTCAGGAGGTCTCAGACGCGGTTCACGGATTTATTTCATTTGGTTCTCAAACTTGTTTTTGAGATTCCTAAACCAGACGGTTATGAGAATGCCCTCTTTCCAATAAAAAGACAACATTTTGCATCATTAAGCTTTGACTCTTGAAATCTCTTTATGCTGCCAAGTTCAGGGACTGGGTGGGATGCCTGGAATTAACAGTTTCACAATTAAAGGGAGTGATCTTGTATCACTGTCCTGAAGAGTACTCAGAAACACTTCCTAAGCTCTGGAGAGAGATGCATCAATCAACAGAAGGCATTGGAATGTTACCAGTCACTGTACTCACCACTAACCCTAAATCTCCCCTTGACACTCTTCCTAGTTGAGTCTTCAAAGTGGCAACTTAGGAAATGTCTGAAAATATGTGTACCAATAGACCATGGCAAATTTCTGGTCCACTGGTTCCTCCAGTCCCAGCAGTCCACAGCAACACATCCTTGAACTTGGTCCAACTCTCTTGCTCAGGGTAGATATTCTTTTAAGATTCAATGCCCCTAACATAATCTACTATATAAACAAACTCAAAGACAAAAACCATTTGATCATGTTATTAGATGCTGAGAAAGCATATGACAAAAATCCAACACCCATTCATGATAAAAGTCTTGGAAAGATCAGGAATTCAAGGCCCATACCTAAACATAATAAAAGCAATATACAGCAAACCAGTAGCCAACATCAAACTAAATGCAGAGAATCTTGAAGCAATCCCACTAAAATCAGGGACTAGACAAGGCTACCCATTTTCTCCCTACCTATTCAATATAGTACTTGAAGTCCTCACCAGAGCAATTAGACAACAAAAGGAGATCAAAGGGATACAAATTGGAAATGAAGAAGTCAAAATATCACTATTTGCAGATGATATGATAGTATATATAAGTGACCCTAAAAATTCCACCAGAGGACTCCTAAACCTGAGAAACAACTTCAGCAAAGTGGCTGGATATAAAATTAACTCAAACAAATCAGTGACCTTCCTCTACACAAAGGATAAACAGGCTGAGAAAGAAATTAGGAAAACAACACCCTTCACAATAGTCACAAATAATATAAAATACGTTGGTGTGATTCTAACTAAGGAAGTGAAAGATCTGCATGATAAGAACTTCAAGTCTCTGAAGAAACAAATCGAAAAAGATCTCAGAAGATGGAAAGATCTCCTATGCTCATAGATTGGCAGGATTAATATAGTAAAAATGGCTATCTTGCTGAAACATCTACAGATTCAATGCAATCCCCATCAAAATTCCAATTCAATTCTTCACAGAGTTAGAAAGGGCAATTTGCAAATTCATCTGGAATAAGAAAAAACCTAGGATAGTAAAAACCATTCTCAACAATAAAAGAACCTCTGGTGGAATCACCATGCCTGACCTTAAGCTGTACTACAGAGTAATTGTGATTAAAACTGCATGGTACTGGTACAGCGACAGACAGGTAGATCAATGGAATAGAACTGAAGACCCAGAAATGAACCCATACACCTATGGTCACTTGATCTTTAACAAAGGAACTAAAACCATCCAGTAGAAAAAAAGACAGCATTTTCAACAAATGGTGCTGGCTCAACTGGCAGTTATCATGTAGAAGAATGCAATTTGATCCATTCTTATCTCCTTGTGCAAAGGTCAAGTTTAAGTGGATCAAGGAATTCCACATAGAACCAGAGACACTGAAACTTATAGAGAAATAAGTGGGGAAAAGCCTCAAAGATATGGGCACAGGAGAAAAATTCCTGAACAGAACAGCAATGGCTTGTGCTGTAAGAATGAGAATTGACAAATGGGACCTCATAAAATTGCAAAGCTTCTGTAAGGCAAAAGACACTGTCAATAGGACAAAAAGGCCACCAACAGATTGGGAAAGGATCTTTACCAATCCTAAATCAGATATGTGACTAATATCCAATATATACAAAGAACTCAAGAAGCTGAACTCCAGAAAATCAAATAACCCTATTAAAAAATGGGGTGCAGAGCTAAACAAAGAATTCTCAACTGAGGAATACCAAATGGCTGAGAAGCATCTGAAAAAATGTTCAACATCCTCAATCATCAGGGAAATGCAAATCAAAACAACCCTGAGATTCCACCTCACACCAGTCAGAATGACTAAGATCAAAAATTCAGGTGACAGCAGATGCTGGCGAGGTTGTGGAGAAAGAGGAACACGCCTCCATTGCTGATGGGATTGCAAGCTGGTACAACCACTCTGGAAATAAGTCTGGTGGTTCCTCAGAAAATTGAACATAGTACTACTGGAAGATCCAACAATACTTCTCCTGGGCATATACCCAGAAGATGTTCCAACTTGTAATAAGGACACATGCTCCACTATGTTCAAAGCAGCCTTATTTATAATAGCCAGAAGCTGGAAGAACCCAGATGTCCCTCAACAGAGGAATGGATACAGAACGTGTGGTACATTTACGCAATGGAGTACTACTCAGCTATTAAAAAACAATGAATTTATGAAATTCTTAGGCAAATGGATGTATCTGGAGGATATCATCCTAAGTGAGGTAACACGATCACAAAAGAACACACATGGTATGCACTCGCTGATAAGTGTATATTAGCCCAGAAACTTAGAATACCCAAGATACAATTTGCAAAACACATGAAACTCGAGGAAGACCAAAGTGTGTATACTTCATTCCTTCTTAGAGTGGGAAACAAAAAACCCATGGAAAGAGTTAGAGAGACAAAATTTGGAGCTGAGATAAAAGGAAGGACCATCCAGAGACTGTCCCACCTGGGGATCCGTCTCATAAACAACCACAAAACCCAGACACTATTGCAAATGCCAGCAAGATTTTGCTGACAGGACCCTGATATACCTCTTTCTTGTGAGGCTCTGCCAGTGCCAGGCAAATACAGAAGTGGATGCTCACAGTCATCTATTGGATAGAACACAGGGCNCCCAATGGAGAAGCTAGAGAAAATACCCAAGGAGCTAAAGGGGTTTGCAACCTGATAGGTGGAACAACAATATGAACTGACCAGTACCCCACAGAGCTGTGTCTCTAATTGCATATGTAGCAGAGGATGGCCTAGTCGGCCATCAATGGGAGGAAAGACCCTTGGTCTTGCGAAGATTATATGCCCCAGTACAGGGGAATGCCAGGGCCAGGAAGTGGGAGTGGGTGGGTTGGGGAGCAGGGCAGAGGGGAGGGTATAGGGGACTTTAGGAGAGGAAACTAGGAAAGGGGATAGCATTTGAAATGTAAATGAAGAAAGTATCTAAGAAGAAGAAGTCTGGGAGGAGGGACTGGCAGAGGGAGCAACATTTGGGATATAAATAAATAAAATAATTTTTAAAAATTAAAAAAAAAAAGATTCAATGCACCTAAGTGTGATACATGAAGTAAAGAGATTATGCTAAACAATGCCATCGATGGGGAGACAGGCCAAAGGGCCAGCTATAATGACAAGAGAATGCGTCATCCAAGTGCAAATCTGATGCTCACAGGCATTTCTTTCAGTATTCAATGGGGACTCCAGGGAGTCAGTTCTCCAAGAGTAGAAACAATTACTTCGGAAATAAATCAGAGTAAAGCCATCACAGCCCTGTGGCTGAGGAATTTGGTTTCCATGTGTGCCACAGGAACAAGCTTACCTTCCAACAAGTCTGCATTTATTTTTCTCTAAAATTAAGTCTCCACTGTCAACACGTGCATAACGTTAATATGTTAATTTTCAACCTTGATACCACTTCATCCATGAAACAGACAGAGGCCAGGACGCTTCTGTGACTCTGCAGATAGACGTCACTGACAGGTTCTTGGTCGAGGACATGCTTGACATTTGCCTGGATGAGAGTAAATGGCAAGTGACCTGCCTGAGACACCGTGAGAACGGCACTCTTGTCCAGAGGTCAGAACCACACCCCCATGACTCTGGAGACTGGAGCCATCTCTTTACTTGCATATCCTTCAGAGCTGAAAGTCCAGAGGTTTGGGCCATTACCTTGATGTGCCCAGAAAAGAGAATGTGGAAGACAGCACTCATCTGCAGCTTTACACAGAAGTTTGTGATCTAGACATGGATAGGGCTTAAGCACATATTTTCCTGCAGTGTCTCCCATTGGAATGGACTCACCTACCATGTGTGTGCTCTGGAAATACATTGCTTCTCTGGTTTCACAGTTTATAAATGGAGACTCCTCTTCATTTATAAACTGTCCATCAGGAGAACACATTCACTTAAAGGGAGTGATGGTTTCATTTCAATCTCAATGTGTAGAGGCTGGAGAGCCACTTGGGATAATTTTAGAATAGATTCACCATGGTTTGCTTTGAGATGATGCATAATAGTTTAAGGAAGATGGCAAATATGTTTATCCTTGTAGCACCCAGTATGGGGATATGTGCAAGGAGGGTTCTTTTAAGTACGGTCACTCTCACCCAAGACCTACCCCAACTCTTCACTCGCCCACCATCTTCCTCTCAAGTTCATTGTTTCTCCTCCTCATCTTCCCCTTCATCAGCATCATCACTGTCCTGTTCCTCCCCCTCAACAACAATTGAGTCCAGTCAGTGTCTCCTGTATGCATGGTGATGGAGGACATCAGTCTCCAAAGCATGACCTGTAGTGTTCCTGCCTGCACGCAGACCGGCGCCTTGTCTGCGTGGGCAGAATACCTTGGGGTGGGTTCACACTTCAGAGCTAATCTTCCTGAAATAAGAGATGATCTGCAAGAAAGGTTATTAATATTTATTGGTTACACACGGGCGAACCCAACCCTCCCCCACGTGTCCTAATGTCCCATTGTCTCTGCATGGCTTAATGGTCCATGTCCCAAAGTTCCAATGGCGGAATGGCGCGGTCTGGTTCTCCGAGGAGCTGTGTCCAGAAGGCGGGTCCAATCAAGTAGGCGTGATGACATTGGTGGGTGGTCCGGGCAACGAGTGGGCGTTGACAGTGGGCGGTCTGAGGACGCTGTGTTTCGGCTGGTCTGCTGCGCTCCCCAGCGTGCCTGTAAAATACACAACACAATGTTTAGAGGGAGGAGCCAACATCTGCACCTGTTTTATTTAATATTTTAAATTTTTTGGACTGGCACAAGGAAATATACTGTGTCTTATTGACCTGTTCAGGAGTAGCTTGAGGGGGAAATTCGGTGTAAGGCCAGTCAGAACTTAACTTTACCACTAGGGATCTCTTAGTAAATCCTCAATTAGGAAAACCTGATTTGGGGGGTCTTGTTTTAATAGATTTTGCCCTAACGCCAGTACTATTTAAGACCAAACCACAAAATAATGTTTAGATGTCGGAGAGTTGTCACGGCTCCTGTAGTGAGGTAATCCGGATGGCACTCGTACTCTGTCCAGTCTGGGTATAGCTGACCTGCCTGAGAGAAAAGCCAAACTTTAATGGGAACATGACAACAAGTTAGCTAGTGCTTTAATTGGTTGCAATTTAGCAAGCCTCAGTTTAGACCATAGCCTCAGGTGTGTGNGGGAAGCTAGACCAATTTAAGATTTAACTTTAAATTAGTTTTATTTTACTCACTAATGCGCAGGTAACTCACGGTTCAGCATGCAGACCTTTTGAAAGTTGTCATACTTTGCAGCATTCTGTGGAGAGAACACAANCTTTTCCCTACCCCATAAGGGTAGCTGCTTAGAATTAGCCATATAACAATTGAGATTTAAATAATGTATACAGGGATATTTCCTCCCTTTCTTGTTAAAAGGAAAAGTTTGTGAAAGTTTGAAGTACCTAGAAATAAAAGCATGCATTTGCAGTAATAGATTAAGTCCTTAAGCTGAGATATATAGACTATTAATATACAAATTAAAGCTTGATTAACCTTTTTNAAAGAAAAACCGTATAGTACTCAGTTTAATTATCTGTGTTGAAACAGGAAGCTAAAAGGGATGTATGCATACAAACGCATGTATAAAGGCAATTTTTATCTTTAGAGTGATTGTCAATTGTATCTAAAAAGATGGTACGCAGTAGGCCAAATAGTAGAATTTACAATACCCAATTTGATTGCTATTTGGAAAGGGGAATTTTAATTTTAATTAGTACCACAGCACCTTTACAATAGGATGTCAAGATTTTACTTAAGGGGAAAAAAAAATGATTTTACATTAATGACTTTTTATGACAAACAATTTGCTGTGAGCGCTTAATAACTATAACTGAAATGAGCAGCTAGTATATAGGTACCAATNAGTACAATTGATAGCAATTAGAAAAGCTATTTTATTTTTTGCAAGGACTTTTGTTTTTTACCAAAGAAACTGCATCTTTTAAAATAAAACAGAAAGGTTTAAATTAATTTGAAGCCTTAAAATAAGATTTTAGTCCATTAACATTTATTGGAAGCCTGAAAAAAAAATCAATAAGCATTTTGAAGCAATTTAATTTTTGTTGTATATTTGTTAAATATCACAATTTAATTTAGCACAACTAAAACCTTAAACATGAAAAGGATACAGTCTTTGAGAGGAGGATTTTAGGTAAACCTTTGCATGCTAATACTTACCATGCTGAAATTTGAAACTCTTAGATTAATGTGTTAAAGCAGAGACAATAAAAATTATTTTTATAAGGTGTAAGCTCTCTAAGCTATACTTAGAGATAAAACATTATCAGTAGTAATCNGTTTACCAAAAGCAAACCTTTAACATTTATTAAGTAAAAATAAACTCCTTAATAATTTTATCAGAAGTAGGCAAGCCATCTTGCAATGGCTGATTGAAGCTGTTACTATTGGCAACATGCAGACAGCCTTAGGGGGCGTGGCTACAAGAACTTGTTTGGCGCGGATTTTAAAACAAAAGAGCAGCTTGTCAGAGGTAGCCAACACCATTTTGAGATTAATCCTCACCACGTGGGAAGGTAAAGCCCA
>NC_034592.1:146603096-146616304 GCF_900095145.1 Mus pahari
GGCTGGTCTGCTGTGCTCCGGCTGCGTGACCCCCAGCGTGCCTGTAAAATCCACAACACAATGTTTAGAGGGAGGAGCCAACAATGACCAACCTATTTCAGGCAAAATGGACCCCTTCCCACAGCAGCCATCAGCAGTCAGTGGCTCCTCACTTAGCTAGGCAACCCCCAAGCCCTATTCCTCTCTGTGCTCTACTGTTGGCTGGTTTGATCTTGTGCAGGGCTTCTGCTGACAAGCACTGCTACCATGAATACATGAAGGCACTGGTCCTTTCATGTTCAGAAGCTTGACGCTATTATTTTATGCTATTATTTTATAGCAATATTCCAGGACCTCTAATTCCAAAACCCCATGTTCTTACCATCTTTCCACCCTCCTCAGAGATGTTTCACGGGGCTTAACAAGAGATGTGTCAGGGAGGGGGCAACATTTATGCCCTGGTGAGCCACAGTGAACTTGCTTCCTATAATCAACTCCATATCAACATTTCCCATGCCTTCCAGTCCAAGCCTGTAGCCACTGGAGCCACTGTAGCCACTGCCCGGCTTTGAATCCTTCTGCTGTGCCCATGAGCTGTGCCCTTTCCCTTCTGGGTCGGCTAGTCCTCTCTGACTTGTAGTCTACATTTAGACATTCTTAAGGTGTTTCTCCTTCCATATTTAGTGCTTGTCTGCATGCCCACACACTAATTCAGTCCTTTCTGTTTACAAAAATGTGTGAAATCCACTCACTATATGATACTGGAATATGACAAGCTTATTATATGGAAGATAATGGTATCTCTGCAAATGAAAGTAAAAATATCCCAAACCAACAGTATTTCATATGTGAAGATAGTGATACATCATGAGTCAATAGAGGTTTGTTTCAAAATTATCTAAATGGGTTATTTTTAATTAGTATTTTAATTATTACATTTATGTGTGTGTATGAAAGAGAGACAGAGAGAGAGAGAGAGAGAGAGAGAGAGAGAGAGAGAGAATATTGAGTACATAATTTTGTCTCCTAGTATTACTAGATGTTAACCATGAGTGGTCTTAGCATGGCGATCTGAGTGCAAGATAGACTTGGTAACCAGTTCCAGCCAAGAGCCACGATCATGGCTTGAGTGGTTTCTCTATTGGTTTCTCTTCAGATGCCTCCTGAGATTAAGAGGTTCCTACTGCAGACAATAGGCCATGTCCTGTTCTGTGATCCCTTTTGAACCCAGGAATGAAAGGCAGAAAGAAAGTGAATATTTGCATTCCATTGCTACTGGATGCTGACCGCCAGCTGTACCCTTCAAGCCTCTGTGAGGAATTCCAAGGACATTTAAGTTTCCTTAATCATGACCGTTAGACCTATGTTCATAATTCTGCTGCAGTTTTGGACTCCCTCCCCAATATTACTCAGTAATCAGAAGTGAGTTATATAAACTGCTGAGATGCCATTAAAATCCCAGGAAACTTGACGTTCTCTAGCCTTCTGAGGCTTAGTCAGAGCAGGGAACTTAGCCCCTTCCTTCCTTGTCCATGGAGAGTACAGATTTGGTCAGAAAGATGGCTTGCTGCCTGGATCTAGAAGAGAGTCAGAACACAGGGTGCTTTGTAGTAGCAGGGAGGTGGAGACTTAGTGGAGGTAAAGGTCATGCTTCCCTGCCCAGGTACACAGTCTACTAAGTAAGCAAGACCAGGGCCAGATGGGATGCAAAGACAGTGGACATTTGGTCTAAGGCCATGTTTCCC
Source organism: Mus pahari (assembly GCF_900095145.1). NCBI lineage: Eukaryota > Metazoa > Chordata > Mammalia > Rodentia > Muridae > Mus > Mus pahari. The sequence continues at coordinate 146,604,821 of NC_034592.1, forward strand.
AGGGGCCCTCATAAACTGGTGATTCTGCCGGAAGTTCTTTTATTGTTGAGAATAGTTTTTGCTACCCTGGGTTTTTTGTTATTCCAGATGAATTTGCAAATTGACCTTTCTAACTCTGTGAAGAATTGAGTTGGAATTTTGATGGGGATTGCATTGAATCTGTAGATTGCATTCGGCAAGATGGCCACTTTTACTGTATTAATCCTGCCACAATCCATGAGCATGGGAGATCTTTCCATCTTCTGAGATCTTCTTCAATTTCTTTCTTCAGAGACTTGAAGCTCTTGCCATACAGATTTTTCACTTTCTTAGAGCTACACCAAGGTATTTTATATTATTTGTGACTATTGGGAAGGTTATTGTTTCCCTAATTTCTTTCTTAGCCTGTTTATCTTTGAGTAGAGGAAGGCCACTGATTTGTTTGAGTTAATTTTATATCCAGCCACTTTGCTGAAGTTGTTTATCAGGTTTAGGATTCCTCTCGTGGAATTTTTAGGGTCACTTAAGTATATGATCATATCACCTGCAAATAGTGATATTTTGGCTTCTTCCTTTCCAATTTGTATCCCTTTGACCTNCTTTTGTTGTCTAATTGCTCTGGCGAGGACTTCAAGTACTATATTGAATAGGGAGAGAGAGAGTGAGCAGCCCTGTCTAGTCCCTGATTTTAGTGGGATTGCCTCCAGCTTCTCTCCATCTAGTTAGATGTTGGCTACTGGTTTGCTGTATATCACTTTTACTATGTTTAGGTATAGGCCTTGAATTCCTGATCTTTCCAAGACTTTTATCATGAAGGGGTGTTGGATTTTGTCAAATGCTTTCTCAGCATCTAATGAAATGATCAAGTGGTTTTTGTCTTTTATTGAACCATCCCTGCATCCCTGGGATGAATCCTACTTGATGATGATGGATGATTGTTTTGATGTGTTCTTGGATTCAGTTTGTGAGAATTTTATTGAGTAGTTTTGCATCAATATTCATAAGGGAAATTGGTCTGAAGTTCTCTTTCTTTGTTGGGTCTTTGTGTAGTTTAGGTATCAGCAATTGTGGCTTCATAGAATGAATTGGGTAGTGTTCCTTCTGTTTCTATTTTGTGGAATAGTTTGAAGAGTATTGGTATTAGGTCTTCTTTGAAGGTCTGATAGAACTCTGTACTAAACCCATCTGATTTCTGGGCTTTTTTTTTTTGGTTGGGAGACTATTAATGACTGCTTCTATTTCTTTAGGGGTTATAGGACTGTTTTGATGGTTTATCTGATCCTTTTTAAACATTGGTACCTGGTATCTGTCTAGAAAACTGTCTATTTCATCCAGATTTTTCAGTTTGTTGAGTATAGGCTTTTGAAATAGGATATGATGATTTTTTTGATTTCCTCGATTTCTATGGAGCAGAGACTGAAGGAAGACTGACAGGAGCTGACAGGAGCCTGATGTAGCTGTCTCCTGAGAGGTTCTGCCAGTGCCTGACAAATACAGAGGTAGATGCTCGTAGCCAGCCATTGAACTGAGCACAGGGTCCCCAATAAAGGAGCTAGAGAAAGGACCCAAGGAGCTGAAGGGAGTTGTGGCCCCATTGGGGGAACAACAATATGAACCAACCAGTACCCCCAGATCTTCCAGGGACTAAACCATCAACCAAAGAGTACACATGGAGGGACCCATGGCTCCAGCTGCATATGTAGCAGAGGATGGCATTATCAGGCATCAATGGGAGGGGAGGCCTTTGGTCCTGTGAAGGCTCAATGCCCCAGTGTAGGGGAAGGCCAAGACAGGGAAGCAGAAGTGGGTAGGCTGGTGAAGGGAGTGGGATAGGGGGTTTTTGGAAGGGAAACCAGGAAAGGGGATAACATTTGAAATGTAAATAAAGAAAATATCTAATAAAAAATAGCCTGAACTAGCCATCTTCTGTAACCAGGCAACTGATACTGGTGGGAATGGGATCCCAACCCAGCCACAAAACTTTCGACCTGCAATCTATTCTGCCTGCAAGATACGATGCAACAATGGAGGCATAGAACTTGTGGGTGTGGCCAACCACTGACTGACCTAATTTGAGGGCCATGCCATGAAAGGGAGCCAATGCCCCAACACTGCCTGGATGTCCAATCCTGGAACTAGAGGTTAGATATCTCAGAGATCTAGGATAGGGGGAAAAATCAATGAAATGATGTCTAATGATATTCTGCTATATTCATAGATTGGTGTCTAGCCCAATCATCATCAGAGAGATTTTCTCAGGCAGCTGATGAGAGAGGATGCAGAGGCCCACAGCCAAACATCAGACCCTTCTTCTCAGAGTTCAGGGAACACCATAAAAGAGGGGGAGGAGACACCAGGACATCAAGGACAGACACTAGGAGAACACAGCTGACAGAAATAACTAATCAGGACTCAGGGTCTTACAGAAGCTGAAGCTGCCATCACAGAGCCTGCAGGGATCTGTGCTAAGTCCTCTGCAAATATGCTATGGTTATTAGTTTGGTGTTTTTGTAGACCTCGTAACAGTGGGAGTGAGGTATCTCGGACTCTATCGCCTGCTGATGGAACCCTTTTCCTTTTATGAGTTGCCTCTCTCAAGCCCTAATGTGAGAGTTTGTGCCTAGTCTTATTGTCACTTGTTATGCTGTGTTCAGTGACAACCCAGCGAGGCCTACCCTCTTCTCAAGTGAAACAGAGGAGGAGTGGATCTACGGGGTAGAGGAAGGGACTGGAGGAAGTGGAGGGAGGGGAAAGTGTGGTTGGAATACATTGTATGAGAGAAGACTTTGTTTAAATCTAAGTTTTACATTAAACTTGCATCTTACAAACTATAAAAAAAAAAAAAAGAAGAAAGAAAATAAAAATGTTCTACAGGCTTGAGTATAGCCTAATCTTAGGGAGGAATTTTCTCAATTGAAATTCCCTCCTCTCAGATGACTCTAGCCTATGTCAAATCAAGATAAAATTAGCCAATACAAGGCCATGTTACAAAAAGCAATCTACAGATTCGACGCAATTTCTATTGAAATTCTAAAACAATTATTCCCAGAAAATGAAAAAAATAGTCAAGTTCGTATGGAAAGACACACACAAGATAGCTAAAACAATATTGAATAAAAAGCAATTTCTGGAGTTATCGCCATCCAAGATTTCAAATTTTATTATAAAGCTATAGTAATTTTTTTAAAAAAAAAATAGCATGGTGTTCACATAAAAACAGACATGTTGATAAAATGAATTATGTCTGTGTAGATCCAGACATAATTTCACAACTGGTCAACACCTGGTTTTTGAAAGAGAAACCAATGGTACACAGGGGAGGAAAGTCAGCATCTTCAACAAATGGTGCTGGTCAGGCTGTGTGGCTGCATGTACAAAAATGAAAATTAGTCTGTATCTATCACCCTGCACAAAACTCAACCCCAAGGACCTCAACATAAGGCCTGATACCCTAAATCTGATAAAAGAGAAAATGAGGAGTAAGCTTGAGCGCGTGGACACAGGAGAAGACTTTCTGAACAGGACACTGGCAGCACAGCCACTAAGACCAACAGTTAATGAATGAAACCTCATGAATTGAGACACTTCTGTAAAGCAAAGGGCACCATTATTGGAGCAAAGCAGGAGACTAGAAAATGGAAAAAGACATTTACTAGGTTTGCATCCGATAGAGGGTTAGTATCTAGACTATATAAAGAACTAAAGAAACCTGAACATCAAGAAAACAAATAAACCAATTAAAAACAGTACAGAAGTACACAGGTAATTCTTAAAATATGAAGTCTTGGACATATATCCAAAGGACTTTATCCTACTGCTGAGAGACCTATTTACCCATGATCATTGCTACTCTGTTCATAAAAGTCAAATTTGGAAACAGCTAGATGTCCATCCACTAATAACGGATAATGAAAATATGGTACATTTACACACTCAAATATTGTTCAGCTAGTAAGAAAAAAGAAATTACAAAATTTGCCAATAAAGGCATAGAGCTAGAAAAAATCATTCTGAGTAAAATAACCCAGACCAAAAGACAAATATTGTATGTTTTCTATTATATGTGGACTTTATGTTTAAAGCTTTAATCCAAAAAGACCACAGACATTAGTTACCTAGTAAGGGACCACAGGGAAGGAGGAGACCTTCCGAGGAAGGGGAAATGGAATATAGTGTCCTAAGGAGATAAGGGGGATCTGAAGAGATGGCTAAGCTGTGGTAGGCAAGGCTCAGAACCAAAAAGGCAAGACAAATGGGAAACTGATTGTAAGGGTTAAAAGGGGAGGAAGATGAAGGGACAATGTGGAAAAGGACTGTTGGAAGGGATTACTAACATTAAAGCCTTAGCAAAGCCATATGGAAACCTACTACTGTAGAAGCTTCCTAAACATATACATGCAGGAAGGAAATTTAAATGAAATCGCCATATGTGGTGGTTTGAATACATTTGGCCCAGGGAGTGACAGTATTTGGAGGTATGGCCTTGTTGGAGCAGGTGTGGCCTTGTTGGAGTAGGAATGCCACTGTGGGCATGGGCTTTAAGATCTTCATCCTAGCTGCCTGGAAGTCAGACTTCTCCTAGTGATCTTCAGATGAAGATGTAGAACTCTCAGCTCCACCTGCACCATGCCTGTCTGGATGCTGCCATGTTTCTGCCTTGATGATAATGGACTGAACCTCTGAACCTGTAAGCCAGCCCCAGTTAAATGTCCTTATAAGAGTTGCTTGGGATGCTCACAGGCATCCATTGGACTGAGCACAGGGTCACCAATGAAAGAGCTAGAGAAAGTACCCAAGGAGCTGAAGGGGTTTGCATCCCCATAGGAGGAACAACAGTATGAACCAACCAGTACCCCCCAGAGCTCCCAAGAACTAAACCATCAACCAAAGAGTACACATGGAGGGACACATGGCTCCAGTCACATATGTAGTAGAGGATTTCCTTGTTGGGCATCAGTGAGAAGAGAGGCCCTTGGTCCTGTGAAGATTTGATGCCCCAGTGTAAGAGAATGCCAGGACAGGAAAGTGGGTAGGTTAGTGAGCAGGGGAAGGGGAGATGGGATGGGGGCGGTGGAGAGGAAACGAGGAAAGGATATAACATTTGAAATGTAAATAAAGAAATTATCATATATGTTTTATATATATACATATATATGTATATATATGTATATATGTATATATATATATATATATATATATATATATATATATATATGGAAAGAGAGAGAAACAGAGTAAAAGAGAGACAGAGAGACAGAAAGACAGAGTTGCTTCGGTCATGGTGTCAGTTCACAGTAGTAAAACCCTAACTAAGACACCATATAATGGGCGAAACAATGCACCAATTAGACATCTTATGCCACCAGATAAATCTTCCAATGCCAGGAGTAGGTTACATCTTGTTGTTACACACACACACACACACACACACACACACGCACACACACACGCATCACAAGCTATTGCAAAGACTATTGACTAACCTTCATAACCCAATAGAATGTCCTTTTGATGAAAACACCACTTACTTACATCATCGAACATGAAGAAACTGGTCTGGTCCCTAACTAGAAGCTTCATCCCTCCTGACTAGTGCTCATGGTGCTAGAAGGTACTCTGTGCACAACCAGAGGATACAAGTCATCAATATCACCCAGCTAGACTCTGCAACCTACAACAGAGGCCTCTCTGCAAAATATTCTGATGCAACAGTGGCAGAAATTTATGGGAGTAAGCAACCACTTTTGTGGGACTTAATGCCCACTCCATGAGATGGAACCCATATCTGACACTGCTTAACTGACCAAGAACTTGAGAATACGTAGGCCATGATGGGTCTAAGTGAAAACTTACAACTGTTACTATGCTAAAAGAACATAGCAATAAAGGGGTTCCTGAGGGCATATTACTATACCTATAGACTAACCCCTCCCTCACTCAATCCTCATCAGAGAATCTTCTACTTACAGTAGATAAGAACTAAGACAAAGACCCACAATTGGACAATGTTCATATGGAACAAGACTATGGAGCACTAAGTCCTAAATGGGTGTCTTTATCAGAACCCTATGCTTGAGGCTCAGGGATCTATGTTGAAGAAGATGTGGAAAAATTCTAAGAGACAGAGGTAATGAATGATTCCAAAGAAACAGTGTCTTCCAAACACAACAGGGTTGGTACACATATGAGCTTGCAGAGACTATAGCAGCATGCACAAGACCTTCACAGGTTCAAACCAGATGGGGTTCCAGCACTGAGAAGGGAGAGTGGACAGGGGGGTCCCACCCCTAACCAAAAAGCTGTTTGCAGTTGGTACCTGGTTAGAAAGAGAAAACCAGTTTTCAGTAATGAGGTGCAATTGGCTATAGCAACCACACTCCAGAGCAGAACTCTTATTTAGGACAGTTTGTCAACAGTAAAACTCCATAGTGTGTGTGTGTGTGTATGTGTGTGTGGGTTGTTTTGAGATTTTGTTCTTGTTTTCTTTCTAAAAAAATAAAGGGAGAAAGAGAACTAGGAGAGACAGACAAACAGACAGACAGAACCAGAAGTTGGTTGGATAAGGAGGTGAGATGGATTTGGAAAGATATAGAGGAGGAAAAGGGATATAATCTAAATACATTGTATGAAAAATAATTTAAATAAAAATAAAATAATTCTCATGAAATATGTATAAATATATATGTATGTACATACAAATGTGTATAACCTAATAAATCTACTATATGTGTCTGTTTATGGCTGAGCACCTTGGATTGTGTAACCTCTCAGAGATCTTGTCCATGGGGAAAAAGCTGGCTCTCCCTCTCTCGGCAGGCATTGATTGTCTTCCTCTAGCATGGAACTCCGTGAAATCTTCCTTATTCGTGTTGTCCTGGTGGTAGCTGCTAGAGTTATACAGGTCTTGTTTAGGCAGCCACAATGTTCTGCTTTCATGGACACAACCTCCCTGTCCTATCTAAAAGACACTTTCTCACTGAAGACATCTTGATCTTCTGGGACATACAGTTTATCCACCTTGACTTCTGGAATATCCTCTATGCCTTAGGTGTAGAAGTCGTTTAGCAGAGATACCGACTGGAGTTGAGTACCCCAGGGCCACTAATTACCTGCATTTCAACCAGGTATGGATCTCTGTTTTAGTATCCATCTCTGCACAAAGCAGCTTCCTCAGTGAGGAGTGAGGACAACACTTGCCTGTGGATTTAAGGGTAAGGATTCAGAATACAATTAGAAATTAGATTGGTTTGGAACTGTGGTACTAGTAGGCTTCTTCCGTAGGACTTATGACCTCTCCAGCCACAGGTACCTGGCTAAGTTTAAAGAACCAGACATGAATTCACTCCTATTGAGCAGATCAGTTAGATAGCTGTTGGTTACTTCACACACACAATATATATATAAGTGCTGGTATGGCTGACATCACTGGAGATATGTTGCCAGGCCAGTCACTGTGATCTGTAGGCATTATGCATGGGCAGGACTATTGAATGCATAGTTCCTCCTGATACTATGAAAGCTAGGGAAGTCCTAGCTCGACTCCTACAAGTCCTTGCCCAAAGTATGTGGTGTGTTCAGCAATAAGGTCTTATTCTAGGAGGCCTCCAAAGGTAACGTCAGTAGCCTGGGTTGTTTTTGAGAGTCTCTTGGGTCCTGTCTTAGTTAGGATTTCTGTTGCTGAAACAAAACACCATGACCAAGACCAAGTTGGGGAAAGGGAGGCAAGGGGTTTTTTGGCTTATACTTCCAGATCATCGTCCATCACTAGAGGAAGTCAGGAAAGGGACTCAAGTAGGGCTGGAACCTGGAGGCCATGGAGGGGTGCTTCTTACTGGATTCCTTTCCCTGGCTTCTCAGCATGCCTTCTTATAGAACCTAGGACCTCCACCCACACTGGGCTGGGCCCTCGCCCATTAATCACTGGTTGAGAAAATGCCTACAGCTGGATCTTATACAGGCATTTCTTCAACTGAAGCTCCTTTCTCTTTGATGACTCCAGCTTGTGGCAAGTTGACACACAAAACCAGGCAGTACAACTGACCCCTTGACAACCTGACACACAAACATGCCGCTATTAAGCCACACCCTTCCCTGTCCTAGTCATCTCCATGATCTCACATTAAAAGCAAATAACTTTAAAGGCCCCCACAGTCTTTATCAATTCAAACACATTAAAATTTCAGCCTCTTTTAAAAATCCAAAGTCTTTTAAAATTAAATATCTCTTCATCGTGGGTTCTAGTAAAATACATTCTTGCTTCAAGAGTATGAAATTTGCTTTTTTATCTTGATTTTACAGGGGGTCACAGCTAAGAGATTGCTTTGAATCTCAGAAGAAACTTTGAGCTTTGGAATTTTACACCTTGTTGAGACTGTGATAGACTCTGGAACTTCTGGAGTTGGACTAAATGACTCTTTTACAGTGTTTGCACAGTTTATACTTTTTAACTATTCTTGGGATTCATGAGTGATTTTTTTTTAACCTTTTAGAAGTTGCTAAGTGTTTTTTTTTTTAAGTAGAATTGAGGAGAACATTTAGTTTTTCTCATTTTTCTTAAACACATTATTCTCCAATTTTATGGCAAACATTGCGCATTTTAATATTCCTAACTTTTTTTTAGCATCTTCATACAACAGAATGTCATTTATGTCACCTGTGCTGGATTTAATTACACAATACACTGGCTCAGCATTCCTAGTGCTGACATTCAAACTGTGTGCCATTACTTGTTTTCAAAACAATTATCCAGCAAGTTTTACTTATGGGCCCAACTGGAACCAATATGAGCATCTGCTTATACGTGTCTGTTTTTGCCTCCTGGGTTGCTGGTTCTTGCTCTCATTCCAATGAATGCTTATTTTAATGATTTCTTTATCAATATTCCAGCATAACACTGTGTTCTGCGATTTCTGGACCCCCCCTTTTTTTTTCAAATATGTTCCCTGGATTTTATCTGAACCTTTTGCATAGTAGATAACATAACAGATTAATTCTTTAATCTGAAAATGCAATTAAGCCTATCAGGTACACGCTTTAACAATCTGTCTCTGCATGGAGCAGGTCCTGGAGGTTTTCCAAAAGAAAAGGAGAAGGAGGAGGAGGAGGACAAGGAGGAGGATGAGGACGAGGATGAGGAATAGTGGAGGTATGCAGGCAGGCCCAAGAAGCAATGTCATGTCGGGAGGCTTCCAGTGTGATCTCCTAAGAGCTCTGCTGGAGGAGGAATCAGTACCCTAAGAACGAGAGAACCATCATCACAGGGCCACGTAAAAGCCACATAAAGGCCACGTAAAGGCCACAGTCAACTATATGTTACTTTCATTTGTTTTCTTTTCCTAAAGCCATGCTTCTCCTTTGCCCTCACCTTGAACACGGAGTTCCCTTCGCAGATTAGAATTTAGGATGAGAGAAAAGAAAATAAACTCTACCCCCCTGTTGAGACCACATTCGGGCTCCTTGTAGGGATGGTCTTCCCCTTCTCCCCTATTGTTTCCACAGCACAGACTCCATACCTAGATGGAAAGACACAGCAACCTGGAAGCTTCTGGGTGGGTGCCTGACTACAGAAATGCAGACTCCCGCACAAGTGTGAAACCCTCGCTTTCATTCCAACTTACATATTTCACTCAGCTTAGACCTTGTGGAGAACATTCTCAAGAGAACATCGTAAGAGCAGCTGGTTGAAGCCATCATGGGAAGTTCTCCCCTCTCACACAATATGCTCTTCAGAAGCTGGGGGTGGGTTGGGGACCATTGTGTGAGGAGTAGTAATGAAGGAAACAGGGTGGTACAGGTGACCTATGGGAGAAATGAAAAATACCTGGGGGGTGGGGGGGTTCTAACTAGGAGGAGGGAGGAGATGCATACAGAGAAGGGGAGTGAGGGTAACATAAGTGTAAGGGTGTTGGAAAAGCTCTTAAAGAACTATGCTATTAACGATCGATGTAAAAAGTCATGTAACTCAGTGTATAAATGCACAGATACAGTTTCAATGGGAGCTTCTGACAGTACTCCCCCAAAGCCATACACTGTTTAACAAAGAACTCCAACACCAGTCAGGAGAAACTCTCTTTTGACTTCTTGATCAGGGTTGTCCAAGAAACTCCCTAAACATTATAGGCTCTTGCTGTTGTCTTTGGTTTCTCCCAGAGACCAAGGTCCATCTCTATCGCTGAAGAAAACATACAATTCAGACACGGGGCTTAAAGTCCCCTGAGCTGGAAGTGACCTGAAAGCCTCCCTCCTGAGGTCAAGTTTTCATGGTATGAAAGTGCCACGCAAGCTTCCAAAGGAATGAGGCAAAAAAAAAAGTCTTACCCAGGACGGTGATGCCTATTAACCACCTCAATGACCAGAAGGTAAGATTACTCTAACGGCAGTAGAGCATCCGTAACTTGGCAGTCACCAAAGGCTATCTAACTGGACTCAAGACCCACTCAACTGGACAGAATCACGACTCATACCAGAAACCTAGAGTCCTTAGCCCACTCAAGGAGACTTCCCTTTGCAACAGACAGAGAACATTACAGAAAACCACAACCACCCAGAATGCAAGTGTGGAGCCCAGTCCCTACTGACGTCTACAATACAACCCTTACACCTAAGCTCCAGTGTCACTCTGGAAGAGTAGGCAGGAAGACTGTAAGACACGCATACACAGAGAGTTTGCTGTGCGATTGCATCTTCGAGAAATGTCAGAAGCGACCCCCACACACTCTCATGAGCATGACGACCTAAGCATGAGCCGAGCAGCACACAAACGGTAGACATACCAAAGTGGACAGGGAAAAGGCCATGAGACCTCAGCGCTAGACAAAGAACCTCAGGCATGGGAGGAGTGCGGGGACCAGGAGAAATTGTATTCCTCAGGGAAGAGCATCCTTGTTGCTTATGCGATGCTAAGTGCTCAGAACTGGGAAAATATACCTATTAGTAACATTATATAGGCTGAACAGGTTGTAGTAGTGTATTTAGAGACATGGATACAATAACAATTAATGAATAAATAGGCCACGTTATTGAGAGAGAGAGCAAGAAAGGTATATGAGAGGCCTTGGAGGAAGGAAAGGGAAGTGGGACATGAGGTAATTCCATAACAGTCTCAGAAAAAAAATCATTTATAAGAGAAATCAATGGAGTAAAAAGAGTAGTATGTAGAAACCAAAATTCCAAAAAAAAATTTTTAAATTATGCTATTGTTACACATACAGCTTACCACCTAAATCTTACTGATCTATAGGTATATGGGGAAAAAACCCTAATATTCCATGTAAAAAGAAAACTAACAAACAAAAACCAGGCTGAGCAAACCACTGGAACAAGCCAGTAAGCAGGGGTCCACAGTATTTGCTTCACTTCCTGTCTCTAGGCAGCTACTAGAGTTTCTGTTCTCACATCCTTCATTATAGACTGTAAGGTAAAAGAAGAAATAACCCCTTTCCTTCCCTCAGGTCTCTCTCTCTCTCTCTCTCTCTCTCTCTCTCTCTCTCTCTCTCTCTCTCTCTC
>NC_034592.1:146616414-146626393 GCF_900095145.1 Mus pahari
ACACACACACTATTCTGCAGGCAGAACCTGTGAAGGAATCAGCCAGCATTCTTTCTTGCATTCCCAATACTCATCCCCCTGGCCATTCACAATAGCAGGGTCTCCACTCCTCTTCAAACATCTCAACCTTTCTCCTCATACTCCAGGGAGCAGATCTTTTCCTCTCCCTCCACCACACATGCAAACATTTGAGAAGAGCATTGCTGTCCATCCAGGTGAGTAGAATTCACTGAACATGTAAGAAAGTGACAGTTTCTGGGTTGATTCAACATCAAGTGTTGAAGAACACTGGACACATGTCAATAACTAGGATGATAAATTTCATGTCTGCATTCAGTGTTTGTGTCTCTCCTTTTTTTCTTTTTATTTACTTATTTTTATGAGTCCATTCTGCAGTGTTCAGGATTAAAGGCCCAACTACTGTAAGATGAAGGCTCTGTTGGTGAGACCCTCTAGGGGCTCTTCAAACTTCCTTTCTTTGGGTACTGTTTGACTCCATCTCTCCCTGGGTCCTTCCATCCCTATGTTCATTCCTTTTCGAATAGAAGCTCTGTGCATGAGGGCTGTTCTGAGAACACAAGCTCAGGGCGGTGTCTGGGACTGATTTCAGTGATGCTGTCTTGGAAGAGCTACCATGCTAGGGGATGAAGGCCTGATCAAGTCCTGAAGACGTCTGCAGCCTGCAGTCTCTTCCCCACTCTGAACTGAGATACGTTCAGGAAGTAGAGAAGTCACCATGGGATGGTCTCAAAGTAAAAGGGAAGATTCCTGGCCATGATCTGATCTTGTGTCCTTGGAGAGGTCCAGGGAACAGTACCAAGACTCCTACTGAGTGGGGAGAAGGAAGCTGGCGTTTGCTGATAAGAAAGGTCGTCGGCCTTCAAACCTGCAGGCAAGGCCAGGCAAGGAAATATATAAAGAAGAACCTTAGCTCCACTCTCAGCCAAGCTCTTCCTGGCAAGATGAGTCCCACCAGCTTCTTCCTCCTTACATTGCTCCTCGTTCTGGTGACAGAAGCAAGGGGGGCCCGTGGTGAGTGGCAATTTCGTTCTGTAGGAAAGATGTTTGAGAACAATGTTCTCCAAAGGGTCTTCCCAGAGTCTACAGAATGCTGTCTTCCCAGGGCTTCTACCCCTGAAGGAAACTGAGTCTTTTCAAGACTTAACCATAACCCTACCATGAATATCCGTGACTTGAAAAGCAAATTGTTGATAGCCAAGTGTTGAGGGCTGAGGGGGGATGTTAGCATCTGCATCAGGTAGCATCCTCATTGTCAGGTGTGAAGGGCTGTTTGACAAGTAGATCACTGCAATTTCTAACTAAGCTAAAAAGTCAATGGCTTTATAAACAACAAAACAGCAACAGGGTACATCCAAACCCAGGTCCACAACCAGCGCTGCAGCACAGGCTCTTGACAGAGTTCTGATGCACAACTGATCCAGAGTCCACAGAAAGACGGACATAGAGAACAAGACATGCTTTTCTCTCAACAGAAAGATTCTCGCAATCAGCGGAAGACCCTTCCAGTAGTCACTTGGGTGTAAAGATTCGGGCAAATGGCAGGGGATCAGGTTCTGCCATGGAGGAATACAGCCTAAGTGAGAACTCTTGGAGTAACTTTAAATCAAAGCATCCAAGCAGCGTCAGCAGTGAGAGCTTCCATGAGGAGAGCAGTAGCGAAATGAGTAGTTCCGGTGGTCACTTTGGTCTCAAGATGAGAGGATCTCAAGCAGGAGGAGGAATGAGTTCCTTTAAAACCAGAGTCAAGAGCCGGATAAGCAAATAATGTGTTCCCTGGCCAACCGAAGACTAGAGCCAGTATGCAGGTAAGTGTATCACCAGGCGAGGGGTTAGAAGCTATACATACCTATTCCCTGGGGCGTTGTGGGGTTGTGCACACCAGGAAAGTTGCTGTGAGGGGGAGCAGTGAGAGCCCCTGGCAGAGCACACAATGATGTCTGAACTGTGGCTGTCCTGAGGTCCTAGCCTCAGTGTGTGTCATCCCCAGGGTTCTGCGCAATCTAGCAAGAGATCAAAGCAAGCACGCACCACCTGGGCAAAGCATAGGGGCGAGCTTCTAAGAGAATCTTGACGCCTCTTGTGCTACGCTTGGTGGAAGTTCATTTCATGGTTGTCGTAGTACCAAATGTTGTGGTCTGTGGCATCTCCTCATGTCTACACAGTGCTGTTAGGAGCAGTGACCTCTTCCCAAGGCCGTGGCTCCGAGAATTACCTTTCTCTTCCCCCTCCACAAAAGAAAGAAATGTTTCTGCTTGTGACACACCAGAGATGAAATATCGCAGTGGCCTGCAGGAAAGAGAGCCACAGAGCCCAGGGACCTGCACCACGCCATCCCTCCCCCTTCTTCCCTGTCTTCCCTCACAGGTTGTCCTCCTTCCCCAGGCGTCACTGAACCGAGAGAAGCCGGTGATGTCTTCAGGATTCAGGCTTCCATGGGTCCTAGAAACAGCCCGTGCCTCTCACTTCCTCTTCATGCTTTTGTTTTCCTAACGATTCCTCAACCTGATGATATTCAAATTTCATCTTTTCAATAAAAAGACACTATTCTGCATCATTATCTCCTGAAATCTCTTGCTTCCGCAGCACAGGGGCTGGGTGGGATTCCGAAAATTACCAGTTCTGCAGTGAACGGAAGTGCCCTTCCTTCTTGTGCTGGTAGGGTGAACTGTATTCAGAGACACACATTTCCTAGACGCTGGATGGAAACACGTCATTCAGTAGAAGGCGGGGTAACTCTGCCTGTCACTGAGTGCACCACTAATGCTAAGCCTCTTCTTAGTGGAGCTTCACACTGGTAACCTAGGAAATGCCAGAGAAGACATGTTCCTACAGAAAATGATAATATCTAATCTACCAATGCCTCCAGCTCCACCAGACCACAATAGCCCATCATAATATAGAGCCCTTTAGGATCCAATTTCCTTAATTGCAGTACATCAAGTACCTACCACTTATGTATTGACTCAGTGCTAAACAATGTCATCTGGGAAGAAACACAACAGAGGTCCAGCTATGGTGGGAGAGAGGGGTGTCTTCAAAGCACAAAACCTGATGCCCATATGCCTCTCTTTCAGTATTTAAGGGTCCCCCTTTAAGCTGCTCTGTCACCAGAACGAGGAGCAATGTAAAGAGGGAGAAGCTGGTGGGACTCATCTTGCCAGGAAGAGCTTGGCTGAGAGTGGAGCTAAGGTTCTTCTTTATATATTTCCTTGCCTGGTCTTGCCTGCTGGTTTGATGGCCAACAACCTTTCTTATCAGCAAACGCCAGCTTCCTTCTCCCCACTCAGTAGGAGTCTTGGTACTGTTCCCTGGACCTCTCCAAGGACACAAGATCAGATCATGGCCAGGAATCTTCCCTTTTACTTTGAGACCATCCCATGGTGACTTCTCTACTTCCTGAACGTATCTCAGTTCAGAGTGGGGAAGAGACTGCTGGCTGCAGATGTCTTCAGGACTTGATCAGGCCTTCATCCCCTAGCATGGTAGCTCTTCCAAGACAGCATCACTGAAATCAGTCCCAGACACCGCCCTGGGCTTGTGTTCTCAGAACAGCCCTCATGCACAGAGCTTCTATTTGAAAAGGAGTGAACATAGGGATGGAAGGACCCAGGGAGAGATGGAGCCAAACAGTACCCAAAGAAAGGAAGTTTGAACAGCCCCTAGAGGATCTCACCAACAGAGCCTTCATCTTACAGTAGTTGGGTCTTTAATCCTGAACACTGCAGAATGGGTCCAGTACTGAGGTGGGATAAAGGTCAAAGGCTAAGGACCTCTGGTCTTTAATTCTCTCTTACTGTTCTGTGGGGCCAGAAGCTGATGGCTTCTGGAATTTCTCTCTCTTAATTCTCTCTCTGTTTCTGTCTCTCTCTGTCTGTCTGTCTGTCTGTCTGTCTGTCTGTCTGTCTGTCTCTCTCTCTCTCTCTCTCTCTTTCTCTCTCTCTCCCCCTCCCCAGAGGCCAAAAGCTGATGGCTTCTGGCTATTAACTTCTGTTGATAGTGGCAGGGAATTAAGAAAAGAAACTTAGGCCAGGCAGTGGTGGCGCAAGCCTTTGATCCCAGCACTTGGGAGACAGAGGCAGGCAGATTTCTGAGTTCAAGGCCAGCCTGGTCTACAGAGTGAGTTCCGGGACAGCCAGGGCTACACAGAGAAACCTTAGACTTCTTTCCCTTTGTCTCATGAGCCAGGGAACAGGCTCCATGAAAGTTCTTCTTCATATTGATCTGCAGGAAATTTGTCCAATAGAGTGGGCTACCACCCAGAAAGTCATCACACCAGGCTATGGGCAGTGAGGGTCTCCCAGTGTCCACTCACACCAAGCCACATAAAGGAGGGGTGTGGCGATGACAAACACGAGAAAGCATATCAGTAGCAAGGAACAATCCTGAAAAAAAGTTCCTGGGACTGTGCCTCACCAGAGCACATTCATTGCAGCTGAGTAAGGTGATAGGCCCTCTTCAGGGAGCTCACTGGCCCACCACAGCTTTTCCTGCATGGCGTCTGCCAAAGTAGATAAAAAGAAAAAAGTAGAGATACACCAACATTGAATGCAGACCTGAAGTTTATAATCCTAATTATTCACATGTGCCCAACGTTCTTCAACACTTGATGTTGGCTCAACCCAGAAACTGTCGTTTTCTTACATATTCAGTGGATTCTGCTAACCTTGATGTCAGCAGACCAGTAAGTTCTGTTGTGTTTTTAGCTGGAGGATGGACAGCAATGCTCTTCTCAAATGTTTGCATGTGTGGTGGAGGGAGAGGAAAAGATCTGCTCCCTGGAGTATGAGGAGAAAGGTTGAGATGTTTGAAGAGGAGTGGAGACTCTGCTATTGTGAATGGCCAGGGGGATGAGTATTGGGAATGCAAGAAGGAATGCTGGCTGATTCCTTCACAGGTTCTCATTTGACTTCTCATCATGACATCTACCTGTAGAATATATATATTCTACAGAGTAGGTAAAGAGAGAGAGAGAGAGAGAGACAGAGACAGAGACAGAGACAGAGAGACAGAGAGACAGAGAGAGACAGAGAGAGAGACAGAGAGAGACACAGAGTCAGAGACAGATAAAGAGGTAGAGAGAAAAAGAAAAAGATAGAGAGAGCTCTTTTACCTTCCAATCTATACTGAAAGATATGAGAACAGAAACTCTAATAGGCACCTAGAAGCAGACACTGAAGAGGGGCCATGGAGGAACACTGTTTACTGGCTTGCTCCCATGGCTTGTTCAGTCTGCTTTTTCTTCTTGTTGTTAGGGTTTTTTTCCCCATGTAACATCATGATTATTTAAATATACATAAAGATAGGTGAAAAGTAGGTAGCAGGCTATATTTCCAACAATAACATGTGCATAACTAAAATACTTCTTTATATTTCTCCTGTAATGTTGGTTTCTGTAGACTGTATGTTTTTATTCACTACATTTTACTTCCCTTATAAATTATTATTTATTATTTTAAGAGTATATGATTTTTCTCTTCCCTTTTCTCCCTCTGATCCTCCAATATATTCCTCCTTGCTCTCCTTCGAACTCACAGATTGCTTTTTCATTAATTTTTGTTACATGTATGTATATGCATATACATATACAGTCCTTAACACACAAATACAATCTGCTCAGTCTATATAAAGTGACTCGCATGTACATTTTCAAGACTGACCATTTAAAATTGGATGACTGGTTGGTGTGCTCCTTCCTAGGGAAGGATGTCTCTGGTCTCAGCATACTTGGTTGATGGTGGTTCTTTGTATAGGCCTGAGGCTTCCTGGACCGTCCTCCTTCCAAATTAACATCTATTGTGGTTGTCTTTGTCAAATTTATCTTCAGGCAGCCATGTTGGTGAGACTTTATGAGCGTAGCTTCTGGCATTACTAGAAGACAGAGCAAAGTCCCTCATCCTCCAGTTCTTACAGTCCTTTTGCCCATCTTCCACAGTGTTCCCTGAATCTTAGATGTGAGAAGTGTCGTTTAGATGCATCCATTGGGACTGGGCTCCACAACTCTGCATTTTGATTGGTTGTGGGTTTCTGTAATGGTCTCCATATATCTCGAAGAGAAGTTCTCTTGCTATGGGTTGAAGACTACATAGTGGGCATAAGGACAAGTATTTAGAGTGTAGTTAGAGATTACACTGGTTTAATACAGTGGCAGTTGTACATTGTCCACCAAGATCCATGACGTCACTAGTCTTGGTTGAGTTGGTTGCATTTCCAGTATCCAGTACCAGTCATGGTTTCCTTCTATTTGGTTCTCCAGACCAACTAGGAAAGTGTTGGTTACCACCAAGGTATGTGTGCCACTGTGCACCCTTAGGATTCTCATGTCATGCAGGCAGTGGTTGTGGTTCACAGGCACGGATTGTAGCTGGGTCCAGCTGTTGGTGGCTTCCCTCCTTAGGAAATTTGCATGGTGCCTTCATTACCATGAAGGCTAGTCCTCAGAGAGGAGGCATTCAGGTCAGTTCTAGCTCAGGAGGGAGAGAGAGAGAGAGAGAGAGAGAGAGAGAGAGAGAGAGAGAGAGAGAGAGAGNCATTACCATGAAGGCTAGTCCTCAGAGAGGAGGCGATAATAATGATTCTAGATCGGGAGGGAGAGAGAGAGAGAGAGAGAGAGAGAGAGAGAGAGAGAGAGAGAGAGAGAGACTTGTATTATAGAGATTTCTATGGGGTTAATAACTAAGAGCAGTATAATTCCTTATGAATTTTTTACTTCTTCAGACATCTTTATTTCTGTTTTACCCACCTCTACTCTTTTTCTATATTTCTCTCCCTCCCCATTCCCAAATTAGAGGTCCCCTCTTTTTTCCCATTTCACCAAAATATTGACTCCTGTATTCCTTTAGGTTTGATTTGCTGGATATAATTTTTTTAGGCTGTTTATATCATGGAAAGTTTTCTTTCTTCTCAATTATGGCAGATAGTTTTGTTGGCTATGTTTGTAGGCTCACATTTTACAAAACCTACTTTAATAAGTGTACTTCAATGTTTTAACCTCCCTTCTGGCCCATCACCCACCAAAGGTAGTGGGAAGGAAAGGTTAATAGGGCAAAAGAGGATGTGGACCTGTTTAGAAATAGTTCTTTGGGGGTGGGGGCAATTCCAGTCTTCTTCGTCAGGATAGCAGCGGTTCAGTTCACACAAACCAGCAGCAGTAGCACAATCTAGTAGCACAATCTACTTGCAAACACCATTTACAAATCAGCAATGGTAGTTTAATCCAGAAGAAACCCAAGGCTCTGCCAATCCTCTGAGTCCGGAGAAGTGGCAAGAAGCCACTAGAACACAGAAGTTTTTGGTGCATTTCTCTCCACAGAGTCATAAAAACAATGATCAATGAAGAAGGCCAGGCAAGCCAATGCCACAGCATTGACAGCAAAGACCAGCAGAGTGACAAGGTGAACCAATACCACACAGCCCCGACCACTATCTGTTAGAGTATATCGATACCCTTTCCAAACATTGCATGTTCTCTCAAGCATCTACTCTGGCAAAACATCACATGCCCCTTTTCCAGGTGGCTTCCAGAAAACACCATGTGTCTGTTCTCAGCAAAACATCCTCCCACATGTCTGCTTCAGCAAAAACATCCTCCTACGAGACAGTTTCCAGGAAAACATCACATGACATAA
Source organism: Mus pahari (assembly GCF_900095145.1). NCBI lineage: Eukaryota > Metazoa > Chordata > Mammalia > Rodentia > Muridae > Mus > Mus pahari. The sequence continues at coordinate 146,624,061 of NC_034592.1, forward strand.
CTGAGTCTCCAAAGAAACCAGACATTTCCACTTTCTTTATTAATCTAGGCTGTCTATTGTAGCCATTTAAGACTTTGTATATTAATCTAGGCTGTCTATTGTAGCCATTTAAGACTTGGAATGCATTGCTCCAGGATCTTCTGGCTTCCAATGTTCCCATTGAGAAATCAACTGTTATTGCGATGGGTGTTCATTTACATGTGACTTTTGTGTTTTCTCTTGCCACATTCAATGCACTTTTTTTGTTATGTATACCCTATGTTTTAACTATGATATGCTGTGGAGATTTTGTTTTCTGGTCTTGTCTACTTGGTGTTATGTGCTTCTTGTGTCTATAGGGATGTGACATTCTTTAGCTTAGGGAAGCTTTCTTCTATGATCTTGTTGAAGATCTGGTCTGAGTTATTGACAAGATTCTTCTCCCTTATCTATGCCTATAATTGGAAGATTTTTGTTAACATGTCCCACATTTCCTGTACGTTCTTTACCTGTGTTTGTTTGTTTGTTTTGCTTTTTCACATTTCTTTTATGTTCTTTACCTGTGTTTGTTTGCTTGCCTTGCTTTTTTCACATTTCCTGTATGTTCTTTACCTGTGCTTGTTTGTTTTGCCTTTTCACATTTCCTGTATGTTCTTTACCTGCTTTTGTTTGTTTGTTTGCTTTGCTTTTTCACATTCCTTGCAGCTTTAGCCTAGATCTTCTACTTTATCTCTGAGTGCTGATATTCTGTTTTCTGCTTGACTCATTCTGCTTGTAAGAGCTTTCTTTGAGTTTTCTGGTTGAATTATTGGTTTTATCAACTCTATCCTTGTTATGGCTTGATTCATTTTCAATGTGTTTATCCCCTGATTGAATTCTGAGCAGAAGCCTAGTCATGGCATAGGCAGGGGTGAACAGACAAAGCTGTGGCACTGGATGTGAGACCCCAGCTAGATCTGGTGGGCTGGAAAGAAGCTATAGAAGAGGAGGTTCAGGGAGACTCACCTTGACAGATCCTGGAGAGGGATATGGAAAGTCTGGTTGAGTGACTCATGCTTTGTTTTTTAATTCACTGGATTTCCCCCACTGTATTAGTCAGGATTCTCTAGTCACAGAACTTATGGAATGTCTCTATATGTTAAGGGAATTTATTGTAATGACTTACAGCCCATAGTCCAACTAACCCAACAATGGGTAGTCCAGAAATCTAGTAGTTGCTCAGTCCCACAAGGCTAGGTGTTTCAGCTGGTCTTCTATAAGCTGGATTCTTGAAGGTTGGGTTCCAACAGATGTGCTGGGAAGTAAGTGCAAGCAAGTTAAAAAAAAAGAAAAAAGAAAGAAAGAAAGAAAAGAAAAGAAAAGAAAAGAAAAGAAAAGAAAAGAAAAGAAAAGAAAAGAAAAGAAAGGAAAGGAAAGGAAAAGAAAAGAAAAAAACAAGAAAGAGCCTTCCTTTTTCCATCATCCTTATGAAGGCCTCCAGCAGATATGTGACTCAGATTAATGGTGTGTACCACCATACCTGGATTTGGAACTTGCTTTGTCCCAGGATGACCTTGAACTCAGAGATCTGCTTACCTCAGTCTCCTAGGATTAAAGTCCTGTACTATCTTGCCTGGGCCTAAGCCTTTCAAGGCCACTATGCCTCAAGATCTCCATGTCAAGATCTGGGTCAGAAGCCTGTGTCTTCCAGCCTCAGGATCTGGATCACAGTTGTGACTTCCATTTATGGATTGCAGTTCATGCCAGATAGAGTTAGGTTGACAATGAGGAATAGCCACCACACCCATGCTGATCTCCTTGAAGAGTTTAGAAAATCTCCCTGTGTGCTCACTTTAAAACCCACCTTACAGCTGGACAGTGGTGGCGCACGCCTTTAATGCCAGCATTCAGGAGGCAGAATCAGGTGGATCTCTGAGTTTGAGGCCAGCCTCATCTACAGAATGAGTTCCAGGACAGCTAGGGTTATACAAAGAAACCTATTTGAAAAAACAAATCATGAACATAAATGGAAATGAGAAGGGGCAGATGAGGAAGGATTAGGAGTAATCTTGTACTGATATGATGTACTAATACACTGAGTACGAAGTACCCAGAATAATGAGACCCAATAAGGTAGATAGTAGAACGTGTTTATGGGAGTCTGGATGAGACAGAAAGGGTGTGTTAAGTTCTTGGATAGTACTGGGTTGTAATAATGAAATATCTGTTGATGAACAGTGGCATGTGAATCTGCTTAACAACACTAGGTTGGAAAGTAAAAACTGATTACTATGGTAAAATTTGTCCCACACATACTACAAAGGAAAGAAGGAAAGAATGGAAGGAAGGAAGGAAGGAAGGAAGGAAGGAAGGAA
>NC_034592.1:146626423-146627775 GCF_900095145.1 Mus pahari
GAGGGAGGGAAGGAGGAAGGAAGGAAGGAAGGAAGGAAGGAAGGAAGGAAGGAAGGAAGGAAGGAAGGAAGGAAATGAAACTATACTCTGGTATCTCTAGTGAACTTAGATGTAAATAATCCAAAAAAAAAGTGTGTTATCAAATTCAAGAACACATCAAATAAATATATTACCCACCATGACCAAGTGGCTTAATTCTAGAGATTCAGGGAAGGCTCAATATGTGTAAATCAATAGACCACAAAAACAGACTAGAGGGCAGAAACCACCTGACCATGTCATTAGATGCAGACTATAGGGAAGACACAATTACAAAGAGAGCCCACTGTTGGTGGTTCAGGGGCGATGAACAGCAGACACAAGAGGTGGGAAGCATAGGTGTCTGTAGCTCATTTACAGTCAGGAGAGAACACATAAATACGCAGAAGGAGAAGAATGTCCACCACTGCGGGTGTGAATTACCACTTCATCTACAGAGACAGCACGTGGCAGGAGTCAGGGAGACAGCTCACTATTAGAGACCTCATATTCCAGTCTGGAATGGTTAACCCAGCTGGAACAAACCCCAAACCCTTGACAGTGCGCATACCACTAAAGTCCTCTTTCTGTAGGAACCATCTTCCTGAGTGAAGTCTGTAATACTTTCAAGATACACGCTCCCAGATCTTTGCTCCATGAGCAACACCTCCTGTTCACAACTGCTGTCCTTGGACTTTCTAAACTTCCTCATACACTTGGTCTCCAATAAAGAAATATCTTCCTGCAGGAACTTCTCTGATCTATAATTTCCTCCACCCTCTAGGCTGGTTCAGTATCCAAGGAAGATTCCAGAAAAGGCCAGTCCTCCAGAAACATAAACCAGCATAGAGAAATAAAAATAACTGGCCTAGGGACAAAAGTTTGTATTCCAGCTCAATGCACCACAGAAACATGTCTATCTTCAATTTAACCTCTTTTAAAAGTCAAGATGAAATCCTCTCTTCCTACATGGAAATGCTAATATATTATTAATGGACCTTACTTTCTAGATGCTGGATGAATCACTTCTATGATTCTGCAGGCAGGACCTGGGACAAAAAAAAAAAAAAAAAAGTTACTTGGCTGTGCTTATTTGAATGAGAGTGGCCCCCATAAGCTCATACATTTGCCTGTTTGACCCCAGTTGATAAACTGGCTCAGAATCATTGGGAGGTGTGGCCTTGTTGGAGGAGGTGTGGCCTTGTTGGAGGAGGTGTGGCCTTGTTGGAGGAGGTGTGGCCTTGTTGGAGGAGGTGTGTAGCTAGGGGTGGGCTTTGAGGTTTCAAAAGCCCATGCCAGACCCAGTCTCTCTGTCTCTGTCTCTGTCTCTGTCT
>NC_034592.1:146627895-146631616 GCF_900095145.1 Mus pahari
TCTGTCTCTGTCTCTCTCTCTCTCTCTCTCTCTCTCTGTCTCTCTCTCTTCCTCCCAACCCCCTCCCCCAGTTGTAAAGCTCTCAGCTACTGCTCCAGCACCATCTCTGTCTGCTTTCCACCATGGTGATCAGGGACTAAACCTCTGAAACTCCAAGGCTTTCTTTTGTAAGAGTTGCCATGGTGTTGGTGTCTCTTCACAGCCATGGGACAGAGACCAAGAGGTTAGTGCAGAAAATATCTGATGCTGGAGGAGAAAAAGAATCGTGACTCTGAATGTAAGAAACGACAGAAACCTTGTCCTTATCAAAATAGCTGAGATACTCAGAGCCCAGAGACAATTACCACATTGATTATAGACCTTGTGTCCATCTCTTTAGTTACAAACATTAGGTTTATTCTTTACTATGGGTTCAGATGTGTTGTCTACTCTCTCTGCACCTCCAGTGAATACAGTCATGATGCAACATGATTTTTTTTTCTTTTCAGAAGATAATTGGCGCTTCCCAGTTCTGGATACTTTTAGAACATGTGTCCATATTTCCTTACAATTTTTCCTGTTGAAATGGACATACATCTTACATCATTTACAACATTAATATTCTCATGTTATATTAACTTTATGATAACATAGTTCACATACAGAAAATAGATATTTGATTTAGGTTGACTATGTCGTAACTAATATAACCTTACTTCGAAAATAAAAAATGAACCAGGCATGGCGATGCACGCGTATAATCCCAGCACTTAGAAAGCAGATGCAGGGGTAAGGCTGAGTTCAATGTTACCTTCAGCTGCACTGTTGTGAAACACAACTAGGCAAAATCCAGCAAGGCTGGAGTGACCCAAGAACTCCTGTGCCAGCCAGTGATGGGTCCTGGAGCAAGAGATTGCTCCCAGAGGAGGCCTCTGTCAGCCCGAAGGACGAGATCTACTGAATCAATCACATTCAGAACTGGGAAAGCAGTATGGTAGAAGCAAGACAATGTCACCATGGCTACTCTGTCAAATGACATTCCACACAGCTTTTGGTCTTTTCTCTACTTTCATGTCTCCTGAAGCACTGAAGATTTTTCTCCTCCTTATTTTGGAGACTAGTTCCCCGGGGGCCTTTTGTGTGACTCAAGATCTGTGGTAATGAAGGTGAATATTTGGGCAACATACCTTCATTACCTCCCCAGATGATTTTAAATCTCTGTACTACCTAGGAACCTGTAGGCAAACTCCTATGACCTAGAAACAGAGAATGCCAAATGGACAAATTATCTAACAGTAAAAACACAAAAGGTGTCCCCCAGTCTGAGAACAGCACACTCTCCTGCCCTGTTCCCACTCCAATCATTGCCCTAAATATTTCGAAAATAAAAATCAAGAACAATTCTGATTTTCGTGACTAATGTATTCATCCACCAAGTCTAATAACGAGATAAATTGCTCATCACAGCTTAAAGGCAGCCTGTGGGGATTTTCTTGGCCCACTATGAGACTGATACCCAATATCCCCACCAATGGAAATGCTGTGTTACAAACCTGGAGAGGAGGAGAGCAACTCTCGGGGGAGGTGAGCATCCTGGCGGAGAAAGCAAAAGCTGCCAGGTTCCTTGTCATATCTCCGGGATCTCCGTCATTAGTGCTTTCAATGATCTCCATTTGCATCCACTTATTACTTAAAACTTTGTTTGTGTATCATCTAAATAAACATATTTATAAATTTGTGGTGCAATTCATCACACTTATAAATTTGTGGTGTAATTTGTTATCACACTATGAATTCGTAAAGCTCCGTTGCTCATTTATGTTGCTGTAAAGTATAATTGTAGGGTGTAGAGAGAGCCCCAAGCCAGTGAGGTCCTGAATGAGTGGAGAGAGAGTATCCAAATGCACAAAATTAGAACAGAAAAGGTCTGCACCCTTCTCTCACAGATTTATTACAGAAGTCTGTTTCCTGCAGCCTGGTCCCCATGATTCCAAAGCATACAATACAAGCTGCCAGGGTGGAAGCCAGTAAGCAGATCTACTCAGATACAACATCTATGCCAAGGCTGTGACCAGCATAGAAAGATATCTGTAAAGGTACTGTAAGTGGCACCCACGTGTCAGTAGCAACCAACACTTGTCGAACTGGATGTAAGGCCCAGTCAACAGGAGGGAATTCATGCCTGTACTAGAGACCTAGCCAGTTTCCTGGGACTAAGGAAGTCATGGATTTTAGTTAAGAGCACTGACTGTTCTTCCAGAGGACTCAGGTCTAATTCCCAGCTCTCAACCAAGATCTAACACCCTCACATTGACATACGTGCAGGCAAAACATCAGTGAACATAAATATTAAAAATTAAAATAAAGGGACTGGAAAAATGGCTCGGCGGTTAAGAGCACTGGCTGCTCTTCCAGAGGTCCTGAGTTCAATTCCAAGTAACCATATGGCGGCTTATAACAATTTATAATGTAATCTGGTGCCTTCTTCTGACCTATGGGCTTATCTGCAGGCATAACACTGTGTACATAATAAATAAATATTAAAATTAAATTAAATAATAAATAAAAAGGAAAGAATCTACTACCACTGCTTTGCTAGGCCAGCATAATTTCTCTGCATCTTGGTCCGATACCCAGAGACCAGGGTAGCTACCACCTCTCATCAAAGAAGCCTCTCTCTGCAGCAAACAGGGACCATCCCAGAAAACCACAACTGGACACAAAGCAGGGGCCCACAGTGTGGAGATCCCAGCACACCAAAAATTCATTTGTACCACAGCTCCCTCCTCTGTAGCTCGGGCACCATGCCAGAGGAAAGAGTGCAAAAATTGTAAAAGTCAGAGTAGCAGGGAGTCGACAGTGACACAGCCTCTCCTAAAATGGCTACAGAAACAAGGCCAGAGCAATAGCAACGCTGATGGGCATGTTAATGTAGGAGGAGGGAAACTGTGTGAAGTCCCACCCCTAAAGAAAGAACCACAGGCTACTCTAGTCTGCTGAGAGAAGAACTCCTGTGAATGAGCCCTCTCATTGATTGTCCAACACAGTGGTCACCCCTGAAGCCATATCTATCACCCAATCAACAGATTAACTCAGCACTATATATTTATGTATTATTTATGTTTTATATTATATAGAGAGAAGGGGGGCTGGACTCCAACAAATATTTTACTAGCTCTGCTTTATCTGAAAACAATAGGTTTATAAACAAATTATCTGGTTCCTTTAATGACTTATAGCTATACATCCAAAAAAAAAAAAAAAAAGTTGGCCCTAATAAATAATACATTTTAAAAGGCCAACAATTGCTGGTTTGACTGAAATCCATGGGTGACCACATGACTCACATATTTGTACATACACCATACACATGTATGCATTTGTGGGTATGTGTGTGCCTGTGTGTGATGAATATAGTCAAAGATAAAGGGACTATCAATCGGAAGGGGAGAACCCTGGGAAATGTTCAGGGTGGGTGACTGGGATGAGCTTGAGAGAGAAAAGAGAGGGAGAAGTGATACAATTCTATTTCAATTAAAAAACATTTAATAAAATGAAAACCCAAACAGTGAAAAAAAAACTTTAAAACAAAATTAGATAGATGTGAGAAGGAAATAAATACAAACGGGAGCCTGGTCTGTGAATTCCAAGACAGCCAGAGCAACACAGAGATACCCTGTCTCGAAAAAACAACAACAACAACAGGAGGAGGCGGAGGAGGAGGAGGAGGAGGAGGAGGAGG
>NC_034592.1:146631634-146644670 GCF_900095145.1 Mus pahari
GGAGGAGGGGAGGAGGGAGGGGAGGGGGAGGAGAGGGGGAGGAGAGGGAAGAGGAAGAAGAAGAGAAAAGACAAGACAAGAAAAAAATGAAACAGGACTACTTAATTTTTAAAGACCAGTGAAAAGGCCAGGTATGGGGGCACCGGCCTTTATTCTCAGAAGGCAGAGGAAGATGGATCTCTGTGAGTTCAAGGCCATGTGGTCTACATAGGAAGTTCTAGGCCAGCCAGAGATATACAGTGAGATCTGTCTCAATAGAAACGGGGCTCTCAGCAGTTAAGAGCACTCCCTCCACTTACAGAGAAACCAGGTCCTGTTACACACACACACACACACACACACACACACACACACACAGTAAATGACAGCTCACAGCCACCTGTAACTCCAGTTTTAGGTATTTTGGCACCCTCTTCTGGCCTCTATAGATACTGAACACATGTAATGCACTTATATACATGCAGATCAAACACTTGCAACATGAAAATAAAGATAAATAAAACTGAGGTAAAGTCAAAATATTGCCCAATAATGAAAAGTGTGAGCAAGATTAAACTTAAGTATGAAAGGAAATAGCAAATAATATACCATTTTTAAAAAAAAATACTGGTAAAAAGGGAAAGAAAAGAGAGAGAGGGGGGGAGGGAGGGAGGGAGGGAGGGAGGAAGGAAGGAAGGAAGGAAGGAAGGAAGGAAATTTTAAAGTAATTCCTTTATTAAAGTACTCAAAAGTTGGGCACTACCAATTTTGGCCATTGAGGTAAACGGGTCAGTGTAACCTATGGACCCATTCCCATGGTTAACTCTGTTGCTGAGTGTCTGTGGGTAAGAGCCTGGATGTTAAGCAGAGCCATATTCACCCAAGTACTGGTCCTTCTTTGCACATTGGAGCCCTCTGCTGGCCACATTTAAATTTACAGTCTGAGGCCTGTACAGCAACAGAGAAAAAATAATTATAAATCATATATCCATTGAGAGGTTGATATTCAAGCACATGAACAATTAAATTACTCGACAGCTACAAACGGCCTGGTTTGGGACTGTATTCTATAATATAGTATACAATGTAATATTATTAACACGAGAACTTGGGCATAAGCAAGAAAGGAAAGGTTATGGTTTAATAGTGATGTGCCTGCACATCAATTTGACAAAGGGTCCATTTTCTGTTAACTTGAAAGAACATAGAGTCACATGGGAAGAGGAGGCACGAGATCAAGATAAGTGTCCATCAGTATAAGAGAAGAAGACGAAGGCGTGTGGCATTTAAGAGTAAATACTGCCGAGCAGTGATGGCGCAGGCTTTTAATCCCAGCACTTGGGAGACAGAGGCAGGCAGATTTCTGAGTTCAAGGCCAGCCTGGTCTATGGAGTGAGTTCCAGGACAGCCAAGAGTACACAGAGAAACACTGTCTGGAAAAAACCAATAAATAAATTAATTAATTAATTTAATTAAATACTATCTGTAAAATGAATGATTTTAATGTAAGTGTAATCAGTGAATTAAACCAGAAACTGTATTTCTTTACCTTTGCTAGTCCCCAATTACTAACCACACAGAGAAACCAAGATGTATTTCAAGTGGCATCTCAGTACCTCAGCAGTTAAATGATCTACCTTAGCCCCTTATGCCAATCTGTCACCTCCGGGCTCCGGCCCCATGATACGTTAATATTGTTCTGACTCCCTCCGCTTCAGATGTTTCTTCCCACGGTGTCTCCTCAGACCTTCTCCTCGTGGACGACTTGAATCTCCCTCACTCTCTCTCTCTCCTCCCCTGGCTGATGGAACTTTCCACCCTGTTCCCTCCTCTGCCCACTGACAAGGCAGAGAATAAACGGTAAGAATTGTTTACACAAACTTGAGACAGGAGATTCTTGACCTAAGCATTACGACGCCATGTCCGGATTGAAACAAGATGTGAGCACAGAGAAATGAGCCCCGGATAACACAGGGATAATCCTTACACCGTGCAAAGCCATTTACTCCTACACCTACCCCAGGGACGGATTGTAGGTCAAAGGGTTTGTGGCTGGGCAGGTGTTTACCTTCCTCTTATGGTTGCCTGCAGAGTACCTGCTCACACCGAAGACACTGGAATATACGGGTAAAGGTTCCACGTGGGCACCAGCCGGACTTCTCCATGTTCGTTGAGTTGTATGGATGTCGTCTTCAGCAACGTTTACAGAGAACAACCCACTGTCTTAGCAACCCAGGGGTGATTAGAGGGTTTCCGTGGGACTGACTCCCTTGGCCAACAACTCAATAGAATGAAATTCATTCCCAGAACTGGAAGCCTGATTTGGTGACAAGAGATGGCCAGTAATGGTGACTCCATTACTGCCATCATTAGGAGACCTCATTAGGATGGCCCCCATATATTTTAGGAGGGTTTCCACTGCACCAGGTTTCCATATCATCCCGTAAATGCCCACAAATTCTAGCTGTCTCTCTGCAAATTTCCTCCCGCAACCCTAGTTCTCCTCCCATTCCCTGCCTAGTCTATGAAGTTTAAAATCTACTCTATTGTCCCCTCTCAGGGAGATCCATGTGCCCGCAACCCCGGGGGCTTTCCTCTCTACCTAAATTCTCTGGATGTATAAGTTGTAGGTTGGTTATCATTTATTTAAAGGCTAACATACACATATAAGTGAACACATACCATATTTATCTTTCTGGGTCTGGGTTACCTTACTCGGGATGATTTTTGTTTTTTATTTTATCATTTCTGATCTCCTAGAGAACTCTGACAATGGATATGTCTTTTAGCTTAAGTTAATTATTCCATACTGGGTACTGTATTAAAACATCACACTATCTCTATTAATATGAACAGTTATAACTTGTCAATTTAAAAAAATATCATATTGTATTCCATAAATATACACAATTATAATTTGACAATTTTAAAAGATCAGATACAAATCAATCGATTAATTATGGGGGGAACAAAAAAAAATAATTGACTTCTAGAGATTACCATTCAAGTCAGTAGATATTGTCAAAACTTTATTGTTTAGGGATTTTTTTTGCAGTTTGTTTCTTTATGTCTGTTATTTCTGATTGTTGATTAGAATGTTCTAGAATTCTGTGTAGGCTGTATGCCCAGCCTACTTTGATGAATCTTGGCTTACTAATGTTATTGAGTGTTATAAAATTGCCATATAAAATGATAATATTTAAGATAGGCAAAAATGGTGGCAGGCACACACCCATAATCCCAGCACTTAGGAGGTAGAGGCAGGAGCATAAAAAGTTTGAGGCCAGCCTCAGCTACATAAGACTTTGTTACACACACACACACACACACACACACACACACTTAAAAATAGAAATCAAACATGACCATTTTGTATCTTTCCCTATCTTATACTTACTCTGTTAGTGTAGCATCCTGTGTTTCCTGTGTTGCTTTAGGCATCTTGCCAGCTGCTGGAATAGCTTCTGTCCCTGTCTTACACACTCCATTGGTGTAGCATCCTGCGTTGCTTTAGATACCTTGTACATTGTTGGAGAACAGTGTTTCCCTTACTGTTTCAGGCCTCAGTGAGAAGTCTATTGGAAATTCAACTTAATATATGTTTTTAAAACATAGCTTCAGGTGCGTTTCTCTGCGTGTTTATTTCCAGTCTTAATCTTTATTATTTATTTTTTAGATTTTTATGTATGTGTACTTTATGTATAACGAGTGCTCTATCTGCATGTACACTTGCATGGCAGAAGAGGACACCATCTCTCATTATAGATGGTTGTGAGCCACCATGTGTTTGCTGGGAATTGAACTCTGGAAGAGCAGCCATTGCTCTAACTGCTGAGCAATTCCTCCTGCCCTCTAGTCTCAATCTTAATAAAGCAGTCACACTCACAACCAACTGTTGGAGATACTCCCAAAATGAACGAATTCTCATTTTTCACATTTTACTTGCCATCATTACAGCTGCCCTCAGAGCACACACTGATTCGAACCCATCTTCTCTTCTGCAGTCAATGTTTAGTAGAACTGTAAAGTGGGGAGGAGTACTGGGGAGATGGGCTAGTGAACAAGTCGTTCACTGCACAAGCAGAACTCAGTTCAAATTCCCGGAACCCACATAAAAAGCCTGGTGGGGTGCATTTTCCTGTAACCCCAGTAACTGGTGGAAGGGGATGGGCAGACCTGAGCAGCTGCCTGTCAGCCTGCCAGCCCAGCCCTGATCGGTCAGCTTTTGGTTCGGCACCGAGATCCTGACTCAAGGTAATAACCAGAAAGTGACAGAGGAAGACACCTGGTGTCCTACTCTGTCCTTCAAAAGCACATACAAGTAAGCACACTGCACATGTGCACACACACACACACACACACACACACACACACACACACCACATTTTCATAACACCGGGTAGCAATAAGTGGCTGTGGTGTGTGAATACACTCTGGTAAAGCACAGCTGTATAGCACACATACTTTGCACCACTCTGCAACCTCTGATGCACTACACGTTGTAAGAAAGTGGCTCCCGTTGCCACTTTGCAGATAAAAAACATGATATTTGGAAGGTTCAAGAGTGCCCAAGCCTGGAATTCTCATCCTTCTCCTCCAGGAGTGTAAGAAGGAACCCTCATTCCCAATCCTTCCTTTATTGATTCCCGCCACGCCCATCCCCTCCCCTCAGTGAATCAGAGTCAGGGTGTGCATTGAGAAATGAATGTGTTTATTTATTTGCTCTCCAACAGCATTTCCTTAAAGCTCTGTGAATGCTGAGCAGGGCCAAAAGGAGATGTTAGTGGCAGAAGGAATCCTGGTCCACAGGACCCAAGCCTGGGATACGGGGAGCTGGGAGCCATGGAACCCGGAGCCGGGAAGCCTGGGAGCAGGGAGTAGTTTCCAGAGCACAAAGCAGGAGTCCAGAGCCATCGCCAATGGCAGGGATCAGGCTACAAGAGAAAGGAAGGTAAGACCTTCAACATAGGAATCAGCTAGATGTTTCCCATCCAGCCCTTGTAAGGGAGCGTGCTGAGAAAGGTCAAAGAGGAAAGTGGGGCTGTACTTGAGAGGATCCGGGGTTTCAGGAGAACGGGTTCAAATCTCGTTGTCATTGTCAAACTCAAAACGCAGAGCTTTGAGCTAGACATTCCTCAAATTAGATCTTTCCTTTGTGCTCTAACCAGAGAGACATCGTGAAGTAAATAACATGGATAGCAAATAACGGACACTGTCGGTATTTCTATTGTGCAGGCAGAGACTCAGAGAGTCATTCACCCAGGGCCCTTACCCTGACAGGCTGCCTTAGAATCAAAGCCTCAGGCAATGCTAAGCCTTGCCCTAAGAAATAGGGGACAGTTCCCTTAAAGGGCAAACAGACAGGGGCTCCTGATTCGAGTAGAATCTCCTGGCGCATAAGCCTTGAGCTCCAGAACCTTGAAGCAGAAAAGGGCTGGAGAGAAACGAGCTCTGCCTACCCCATCCCACTCCTTACCTCCCATCGGGAGAAGGCAGGCTTTCCCACACGAGCCCTCACAGCACTTGTATTTGCCTTCACACTGCCCGTCCCTCTGGCAGTGATTGGGAGGGTTAAGCATCATGCATCTTCCTTGAGTTTGGAGGCACCTCCCAGGCTTCCTCAGCACTGTTGAGAAAGGATTCACAGGACTGAGGTCTTAGGGCTCAGGCAACACATCTCCATGCCTTTAACCCAACATCTCCTGCCTGAGCGAGGAAAGTCATCCCCATCCATCCCTCACCTTCATCATCTCCTCCCAAACATGCCTCTTGAAAGAGCACCCGCTTCCTCGCTACCATCTAGCCCCCAGCCAATGCAAGGAATGGTTGTAAAGCCATCGTCCTCACAGAGTGCCAACTGCAGGCAAGTGGCTCTGCCTAACAATGGAAGCAAGAGGCCTTGGCTAACTGACACATTAGACCCAACAGCTCTTAGAAACAAGGATGCCTGAGAGGGCCTCATCATTCACTCAGTCCCCTTCAGGGCTGGCTCTTGACATTGATTGTCCTCTCTGTTTTCTCTGCTGGCTCACCTGGTTTGCGAATGGGAACAGGATTCATGCACTTGACGCCGCAAGCATCTTGGCAGCACCTCTGCTTTCCCGGGCATTCCCAGTCATTACTGCACTGTGGCTTCTCACGCTTAAGGCACTGGGCAGGCTTTTTAGCAGGGCAGGCTCCGATTTTGATGGCATCTAAAGAGAGGCTCAAGATGTTAGTATTCCTAGACAAAGGTCCACATCTCAGAATATAAACCTTCATTCCAGTGGCCCACAAATTTCAAAGAGAAATACTGGGCTGACCTAGGGCGGAAAAGACAGACTTGGTCAACCAAGACATGTGACCAGGAAAAATCAGACTGAGGATAAAAGGCACCGGGTTCCCAGTCAAGGTTTTCTACCTCAGGGCAAAGCGAGATCTCACAAAGACAGAAGGTGGGAGCAGGAATAATGAAGACCAAGGGAAATAAATAGGAAGGGAACTAATATGTGAGATGCTGAGAACTAAAGCCAGAAACTAAAAGGCTAAAGGGCAGGGACAGAGCTGTGTGAGATCTGAGCTGACAGGATGGCTGCATCATAAGAGGAGCATCTCTACCTCATCAAGACCTCAGACCCCAGCGAGACACGGATGTCTCCATGAGGTCCAGAGTAAACTGAGAAGCAGCCTATAAAAGAGAACACACCCCAAACCATCAGGAGCCCCCACCTCTGATACTCCAGGCAGTGTTGGACCAAAGCAACTCCAACTCACCATTTTTGCCTCCTTCCACAGTCCAGGGTGCCAGGATCCCCAGAGCAAGGAGTACGGTGAGAGGTAAGAGGCCGCTGGACTTCATGGTGAAGGCAGGGTAGCTCTGATGGCCAGTCCCAAGGATCACTCTTTATATCTTTACCAGGAGGCGTGGCCCCAGTGGCGCGTGCATTTGGCCCCTCCCTGCCGCTATTGCACAGGCAGGAAGCTTAGCCACAGAACAGAAGTCTTGATGCTACAGAAGTAGGTGGCAGGTCTTTCTGTTTCAGGCAGGACCGTGAGGCCATCAGAGTAACCACCTGAGAGCTGAAAATGACAGAAGCAGGCTTGGAAGTTATCAGCAGAGGGACATTGCAAGTGACCCCCTGAGCCCCGAGCGTTGTGAAATCCCAAGCTCTTACTAGTAGAGAAGAACCAGTCACAAAAGGGTTACCCCAACCTGAAGCTGAGACATCAGACGTGGACTCTTGACTGAAACTCTGCCATATACCTCTATTTTTTTTTTTTTTTTTTTTGATGTTCCTGGACTTTCTGAGATTTTGAAACTCTAACCTATTGCTCAATACAAATTCCTTCTCGGGATGCAGATGACGCATGGCTCAACCAACTGATGTTGATTTCTGCCAAATCATTTGCACCTCTTTTTGCCCAGTGCCCTTTCCATGACTGGAACCTGGAAAGCAGTCCCTAAACAAATGAAAGTCACACACAGAAGGGCCTTGCCTTCAGCAGACCTTGTTGGAGCTCAGTTTCTTAGGCGTGAAACAACTTGGGACTGGTTTTAAGATTAAGGGCTTAAAAATGGCCCTTAAAGTAATGAACGAATTGCATCAATTGCTAATAGAGATCATTGAAGAAGGCTGGATGAAAGCGACGGGGCCTCTTACTCATCACTGCAATCAGCGTTGAGCTGTGGTGTTGTTTGACTTGTTAAAGGAATTCATTCTTCCTACCCCTAAATCCTCCACAGGCTTCGGGCGTCAGCCAAAAACTATGACTGCCATGCATTCTGCCCACTGTGGGTGCTCCCTGGTGTGTGCACATTGCATCCAATGATCAGGAGAGACATCATTCTCTCTAGACTTCAACCTAAAATTCCCTTCCTGCAAATCCTGAGCCTTACCTCAGCATCCTGGGACCATCTCTGTAGATTTCATATTTGTGTATTTAGACCATTTACCTCCTCTGTCTACCCCCTCCAATCTCACCCTCCCACCCTCCTCCTTCTCAAGTTCTTGGCCTCTCTTTCTTTAATTATTACTGTTCTGTGTGTATATGAGTAGATACACTGATACAACCTACTGAGTCAGGTTAGTGCTGTTCATGTGTGTATGTCTTTTAGGGCTGATCACTTGATATTGGATAGCGAACTGGGCTCATCCATAGGAAGGACCCCCCCTCCCATCTCTTGGCAATCTTTAAGTACCTGTATTTTAATCATCTAGGGGTGAGGCTCCATGAGATTCCCCCTTCCACCGTGGCATGTCAACTGGAATCCAGGTCTTATGGAGGCAGCCATGATGTTGAGATGTCATGATCCTTGTAATTTTCCCATTCACTCTTCAAAGGAAGTTTGCAGACATTCAAACAGACAGGAAAAGGCTGTGTGTTAAGTGCTGGGAGCCACATGGTATTCTCTAAGCCAAGAGCCAGCTGTTAGCAGAGCCTTTTATGCAGCAATTATTCCATGGTTTCAATTTTGGTGCCAAGGAAAAGGGAAGAAAGAAAATCAGTGTGCACTGAGTTACTACAGTCAGTGGTGTGGACTGGCTGCTAACTAGCAAACTTGTAGAGGTTGTAGGAGAGCAATGGAAGGTCTGACTTCCCCGCTTGGGCAGGCTTACTGGCAGGGTAGGGGTTTGCTCTCACCTCCTCCCACTCAGCTCCTCTCCTTTCTACTCTGCGTTCCTTCCTATCTTCTTTGGGGCCAAGGATTTCCTAAATATCTGCTTCTTAAAGAGGCAAGATAAGAACTCCACACCTAGATTTTTCTGTTTGTGATGAATGGTTGGTTGACTGACTATTTGAAAACAGCTCAACAATTTTAACCAATCAACAATATTTCTTACGAGTAACGCGAGCAGGATAGCGATGCATGGCGAATCCCTACTCTCTACATTGTGGATTCTAAGTCTTTAAATCATACAGCGTTGGGGTTAGAGGGAGTCTCTGAAGTTATTTGGACCAAGGAGCATAACTTCAGCCCTGCAGCCAGATCCAGAAGGCTGTGAGGTTTTTGTCTGTTTGCTTGTCTGCTTACATGTATTTCTTCTAATGGGTATGTTGCTTGCATGTATGTCTGTATACAGCTTGTGTGCCTGGAATCCGAGGAGACCAGAAGAGGGCAGCAGATTTCCTGGAACTGAAGTTTCTAGTTAAGGGCCAGTGTGTGAGTGCTGAGACATAAATTCAGGTCCTCTGGAAGAGCAGCCAGTATAGGCTCTTTTTTCTTTTCATATATATGGGATTTATTGGAATATTTATATTGTCTATTTATCCACTGTAACAACAGTGTGAAATAGTTGCAACAGAACCTGAAACATTTACTACAAAATCTAAAATACCTAAATGTTTGCACTTTACAGAAAACGTTTTCTAGCCTCTGATGCGGGTCAAACTCTCAGCTTGTAATAAAAGAAACAGGAGGTATAAACCACAGCCTACATAATGAGTCAACTCTAGAACTTAAGACAGCTTTTCTAAAGCAATTGAGTCATACCCAGAACCTGTTTAATTACAGGCACATCCTCACAATCCTATCCTAACCTACAAATGATTCACTAAATTGACTTCCACACTGTCTTGGCATCTATTAAACTCTGTAGATCTATCCATTCATTTGTGCAAAAATTACTTAACAATTGCTTACCACATTCAAGGTGCTGTTCTAGGTCCTGAGGTTACATTGAACAAGACACACTGGGCAGTTCCACACAGTCATCGAGAGCCTGAACTTTTGAGTCAGACATACCTTTTGGTTCCTGTTACTCAGCTGTAAATGGGAACGTTGCTTTCACCTGTGTGGGAAAGATGTGATGAGGATCTGAAATCCCACAGCAGGAGACATTGCAAACACTAGGCACATGGGAACCTCTCAGTTTTTAAGGAGAGACTCGATACTCAGGCATAGACTTTGAGGCTGTAGACCATCTTGCTCTAACCATCAGTGCTCTGGTTCTGTCTCTCCAGAGAACCCTGACTGTCACAACCTTTATGGCCCCATAGTTTCTAGTAGCCATGTACACACACACACACACACACACACACACACACACACACACACTCCTCATGAGGCATATTATCATTTGGGACTTGAAACACTGGCTTCAAAAGAATATGTTGTTAGTCAATCATTTGGTTCTTCCTCATGGTCTATCAATGCCAGGGCAGGAAGAGGAACCTGGCAGTAGAGTGGTGCCTGAGGTCAAAGGAGGCCATCCCCAGGCCGTCACTCTTCTGAAAGTGGTCACTGTGGGGGAAGCAACACTACATGTGCTTTTAAAGCTCCACAGTAGGACTGGCTCTGGTGACACAGTCTGCAATCCCAGCCGTCAGGAGGGGCGATAGTGAGCTGTAGATCAGCCTGAGTTCTATAACAAGACTCTGTATCCAAGAAAATAAATAATCCAGGTGGTTCAAACCTGTAATCTCAACCCATGGAAGGCTGAAGCAGGAGGATTATCACAAACTGACCAGTCACAAGCTGCATAGTAAGTTTCAAGTTAGAGCTACAGAGTGAAACGTTGTCTCAGTAAGTAAATAAAGCTAAATAGAAAACTAAAGAAAACTCAGTACTTCCACTGACACCTTTTTTGACAGTGTCACATGTTCCTTTTACACCAGGTGATACTGTGGCAAATTAAGAAGCCAGTGAAAGGGCTTATGGATAAAGAAAAGCATTTCATATATGTGAAAATTCTCATGCCTCAACCACCACAGATCAAGACTGACCCTGATGAGTCAATCAGGGATAAAACACATGAGTACCAGCGAAAGAAAACAGGGGAAATAAAAACTGAACAATTAACCTCTGGACAAACTAGAATCGACCTGGTGAAGCAGCTTCCCAAATCATTAGCATCTGACACCTTTTGCCTGGATCTCAGGCAAAATTTGTCAATGAATATGAACGGGGGGGGGGGGGAGTGTGTTCCTTTGTTCATCTCTGTGGTTTTAGAACAACCGGTGACAATTAGAAAGGCCTGTGGTTTGAAGTGCTGAGGTGGTTGCAGAAACCCTGGGTAGGAGATAGGGTAGGAGATAGACGTAGCCACGCCCCCACCACAAGGGACAGTGTTGAAGGGGCAACCACCCAAGGTGCCAGCACAGATGTCAGCAATGGAGATCCAATGGAGTGGAGTAAGTGTCACACTGAAGAGCGAATCCCTGATCTCAAGCAAATCTCAGAGCAGGCTCTGCCCCCAAAGACACTGGCAGTCCTGGTTGAGCTCAGAGGCTGAAAGGAAATATAAAATTTTGAGGAACTGGATTGTAAGTGGTTCTCTACGCTAGATTCAGATAAAGGACCTTATCTTTATAGATGAGGTTACACCTAGAAGTTGAACCACTTCCAGTGTGCCCAGTGTGAAATGTTCAAAATGTCAACAGAAAAACTGCCATGAAAAACTCTTGTTTCCCAAAGGGAAGTGTGATTAGCAATCTGCATAGGGTCCCCAACCCCTGGAACACATTTTATCCTAGTAAGTCAAGGATGTGAGCACTCCCTCCCTGGTGACAGAGGAGGCAGTTCCTGGTCATGACAATCTGGAAAGTCCAGTTCTGCTCTTGGAAACCTCTCCCTTGCCTACATACCGCCTTCTCTGTCACATCTCCCTTCTCTATCACTTCTCCCTTCTCTGTCACATCTCCGAGTACAACAATGCACCTTTGTTGAGAGCGGCAGGCAAGAATGCATCTTTTCAGGCGCTGCCTTCCCAGGGATGAGTTGGACATAGGAAACACTGGGAGCAATCCATAGCTGCTCTTGCCGAAGCTTGAATTGCTCGTTAAGTTGGATCCTGGTCAATTTAATTCAAGTAAAGCATGAGCTAGCAGCCACGTTCCGAAATTGTGCTGAGTCAGGTTTCCGTATTTCATCCTCTTTGAGTATGAATGCGCGCTTCTAACTTGGATGTGTGCATCTTCCCTTATCTCTTGGAAATTGCTCCTCAACTGTTCTCTTTGTTCTCTTTCTGAAGGCTCCAGTGGCTACATATTAGCTCTTCTATTTCTGTTGTCCTTGTTCTGTCTGTCCTTGTAAGATTTTCTTCTTCATCCCTGGGTGTTATGGACCCCGGTGAGTTTCTCAGTACTAGCTTCCAATTCACTAATTTTACTTTCAACTTAATCTAGTCAAGATTTCTTTTCATTTGTTTCCACAATTCTTTTTTTAAAGATTTATTTATTTTATTTTATATATGAGTACACTGTAGCTGTCGACACACCAGAATAGGGCATTGGGTTCCATTACAGATGGTAGTGAGCCACCATATGGTTGCTGGGAATTGAACTCAGGACCTTTGGAAGAACAGTCAGTGCTCTTAACCACTGAGCCATCTCTCCAACCATGTTTCCACAATTCTTAATATCAACTTGGCAAATTTTAATAATATGTATCTCTCTACTAATTTTTTTAATGAATTAAGAGACTAACAATCATTTGACCAATTGTTAGGAATACTTATGCCTTGAAAATTCAGCCTCCTTGTTTATTGTTTCTTTGTTTCTTTTTTCTATTTGATTTTTTTGAGACAGAGTCTCACTATGCAGCCTCTGCTCATCTAGAACTCCCTATTGTAGATTAAACTAGCCTCTTACTCATAGAGATTTCCCTGATTCTTCCTCCCAAATTCTGGCATCAGAGGCATGGGTGACCATGCTCAGCTCATTCTATTTAACATACATAGTTGATCCTCCTGTCTCAGTCTCCCCAGTGCTGAGACTACTGTCATAAGTCTCAGTCACTCTGCAGTCCTCCCTAGTCACCTGTGCCCTGTTTCTTCAGCCAGCCCCCATTCGCATGTCCAGTGGAATGGCTATGCCTTTAGAAAATTGTCAAGCTCCTGTTGCCGGAATGCCTTTGAGGTTTGTGCATTTGCCCATGTTTCAGAATCTGTCTGTGGATCATACCTCATCTAAGAGAACCATTTGATCATATGTAATGCACCCCACAGGAGTGGTAGGAATAACCTGGAAAGGTATTAAAATGAAGAAGAAGAAGAAGAAGAAGAAGAAGAAGAAGAAGAAGAAGAAGAAGAAGAAGAAGAAGAAGAAGAAGAAGAAGAAGAAGAAGAAGAAGAAGAAG
>NC_034592.1:146645080-146659351 GCF_900095145.1 Mus pahari
AGAAGAAGAAGAAGAAGAAGAAGAAGAAGAAGAAGAAGAAGAAGAAGAAGAAGAAGAAGAAGAAGAAGAAGAAGAAGAAGAAGAAGAAGAAGAGGAAGGAGATAATGATGAAGACCTGCCCCTAATGGTGGCTTTTATGTTTGGTGTTATTCTTCCTCCTGTGATTAAGAATAAAATTCTCAACCAGTGACATTTCCATGTGAAAATATTTTGGCGTCTTCTCCAATCAAGCGGCTACTCAAGTGGCATTCCACACAGTAAGAATGCACACATATGGGCTGGAGAGATGGCTCAGTGGTTAAGAGCACTGACTGCTCTTCCAAAGGTCCTGAGTTCAAATCCCAGCAACCACATGGTGGCTCACAATCATCTGTAATGAAATCTGCCGCCCTCTTCTGGAGTGTCTGAAGACAGCAACAGTGTACTTACATATAATAAATAAATATTTAAAAAAAAAAAAGAATGCACACATATATGGTTGCAGAAGGAAGGAAGCTCAATCTGCGAGCCAGTTTTACACAGGAAGTGAGGAGTAGCATCTCTGTCCTCTTCCTTCCATTCCTGTGGGGAGTGGGTGGCGTGGGCGTGGGGGGGGTGGGCAGGAGTTGGCCATACTTCCTGGTTCTCCTGTCTCTCCCTGGGAGTGAGGACCAGAAGCGCTCTAACTGCATCCCTGCTGACTCGAGAACGACTCATCTCCAATCTCCCAAGAGACTCAGGTACTCATCCCCTGCCTCCCAAGAGACTCAGGTACAGCTCATTATCTTGAGTCCTTTATGCGGCTGCTTCTCAGAACGAGCTCTGAACGTGTACAGTCTTAGACACTCTGAATTCTCTAACACCAAACAACTGATTGTCAATGGCTTCTGGAACTTCTTTGGAGAACTCATGAGAAGGACGGTATTTCATTAGTCATCCACGTACATAGAAAATAGAACGGACTGTCTATCATCTACACCCTAATTAGAATTGGCTCTCATGTTTAAAAACCATAAACTGTTTACACTACAAATGTACTTCAAAAGAAGTTTAGAATGACTCACTCCACTAGGAATACCCATCTAAAATCACATAGTAAATAAATTGCCTTTGTGAGCTTAGATTTCTCTGAACCCAGTAACTCCCAAGTAGCCCAAGCTACCTTCTGTTTGATCACACCCCTCCTTAACTAAGTCAGAACTCAAATTCTAGCCCCATCTCTTCCATCTATCTTCAAACATTTCTCCATTCAATTACCCAAAACACATCGTTGAGTATCTCCTGTAAAACCTAAGCATTCACACTCATACACATGCGTGCACACTCACACTCACACCCTCATACATACTCTCACACTCTCACAGACATACATTCTCACACACACATACATGTGCACATACAAACATGCTCTCATACACACACGTGCATAGACACACACACACTCATACACATATACTGATACACACAAACTCAAACACACACGCATGCACACACTCACATTCTCATACATATATGGACACTCACATTCTTTTTTTTTTAACATTTTTTAAAGATTTATTTATTTATTATATGTATGTATACTGTAGCTGTCTTCAGACTCTCCAGAAGAGGGAGTCAGATCTCATTACCCATAGTTGTGAGCCACCATGTGGTTGCTGAGGTTTGAACTCAGGACCCTCAGAAGAGCAGTCAGTGCTCTTAACTGCTGAGCCATCTCTCCAGCCCAGACACTCACATTCTTACACACACTGTCACATACATACACTCACATTCACACACACATGTGCACACACAAACACACTCTCATACACACATACACACTCACACACTCTCACATACATACACTCATACATACACATTCACACACACATATGTATACATACTCACACTCTCATACACAGGTACACACTCACACCCACACACATACTCACAGAAAGATATCTGCCAACTCAGATTATTGCATCTCAAAAGACATTACTCAGTCCAGTTTTCCATTAAAACCATCTATTTCTAGATTCTAGAGCTTTTCTTTTTCTTTTTTTTTTTTTTAAAGAGTTTTTTATTTAACGTATGAGTATCTGCATGTACACCTGCATGCCGGAAGAGAGCCCAAGATTTCACTATAGATGGTTGTGAGCCACCATGTGGTTGCTGGGAATTGAACTCAGGACCTCTGAAAGGGCAGCCAGTGCTCTTAATCACTGAGCCATCTCTCCAGCTCTCTAGAGCTTTTCTTTATCACTGCCTAACTTCATAATCTTAGTTAAGAATGCTGGGGAGACTTGTAGCTGAACTCGGGACAGAATGGAGAGGAGATTCTTCCCAGACATGGACACAGGAAGCTGAAGAGAGGTAACTGTGTGGAAGATATAAAACAGTTTGAATAATTACATAAGTTATGAGCTAGTCGGGGAATAAGCCAAAGCTTGTGGCTTAGGCATTTATTAATAAATAATTAGCTTCAGAGTCGCCATTTTGGGAGCAGGGGCAGGAAAGGAAAAAATAGATTTATCTTTTACATTAAACTAGGAGAAGGTAACCATATCTCGGCCTCCCCCGTGCCAGGAGAGCGATGTTGTCAAACTGGTGCTGCAAAGCCAAATGTAATTGTTCCAGACATAAACGCCACTGGAGAGAACCACCCTGGGCTGTAGTAGACCAATAAGGAAAGGGTTCTAGGACCTTTATCCTATCTAGACTTATGTTCTTGGCCCCAAGAACTTTGTCAAATATTGGTATCAAATTATGAGATGTCTTAGTTACTTTTCTATTGACATGATAAGATAACATGACCAAAGCATTATAAAAGAAAAACGTTCACTGGGGCACATGGTTCCAGAAAGTTAGAGTCTGTAATCATTGTGGCAGGGAGCACGGTGGCAGGCAAGCCGGCAGGCAGGCATGGCACTGGAGCAGCAGGCAGGCAGGCAGGCAGGCATGGCACCGGAGCAGCAACTGAGAGCTTCCATCTGATCCGAAAGCAGGAGTCAGAGAGAGACAGAGGGAATAGTGTGGGGGGTTGAAACTTCAAACCAACGCCATCCCCAATGACCCAGCTTCTCCAACAAGGCCATACATACCTCCTAACCCTTTGGCTGGGGTAACCTACACATACAATATTGACTGGCTATGGAGGCGTGTCCTTCCGTTCTCAATTGTTAATTGCTGTGCCTGAGGTGCCAGGCTAGCAGGATATGTAAATGTTTGTCATATCCTCACCTGCCCCAAAAGAAAGGCGCACTGCCATAAGTGTGTGTGTGGGGGGGGATATCTCCCATTATGCTAATAGTTTTTTTGTATGAGAAAGAAATGTGGCATTTGAGCAGTAGCGCTGGGAGCTGGAGCTGGGGTAGAACAATGGGCACAAGCCACAAATGGGGACACCCCCATCCCACCCCACCCCCTGAAAGCCCCACAATACTGTCCCAACAGCTCCACCAATCCTGTACCAAATATTCAGATTATGAGCCTATGAGGGCCACTTTATTAAACCCCTCATATGGAGGATGCTTTAAATCCAATGAAAAAGTCTTGGTACCCCCATGACATTCGTGCCACTATTAGTAAACCACTGGACATGGCTTGCTAGGCCAATTGTTGCATAGCTCCCAGTCTGAACTTGGGCACAGCACTTTCTGGCACTATCAAAGCTAGCCCGTAGGAATAAGACTATCAGGGGAGTAAAAATTCCTTTCTCCATCTTAAACTCATTCCCCATCTTAAACTCATTCCCCATTGTTATGAAATATGACGGAGCAAGGGGCACCTGGCCAGTCCATGCCAAGGTGTGCCCCTGAGAAATTATGCCAAACAACAGATCTGGTATAAAGGGGATTTTACTGGGTGAAGGGAAAGGCATGAGGACCTGGGAAAGGATAGAGGTAGTGAGTGAACCAAGAGGGCAGAGAGAGAAGGGGCAACAGAGAAAGGGTGCTCTGGGGATTGACAGAGACAGACAGACAGACAGACAGACAGACAGACAGACAGACAGACAGAGACACAGAGAGACACAGAGAGAACTGGGATGGCTGGCAGTCCTTTTATAGGCAGTCCACACCTGGCTTCGGCAGCAGTGGTAGAAGATGACGTAAGCCATAGCTAGGACCCTGGGGAGGAGTCAGAATCACCTGTAAGCTAACATTCCTCCCTTTCTGTTTAATTAAAAGTTTAATTAAAAATGAGGAACTTGGAAGGGGCGATGGTGGGGCAGGAGTGAGGTCACTGTGTTCTTTAGACTACTTCCTGCTGACTGGGGGTGATGTCTTTGGGGACCCTAAGAAAACTGGGATGCTGGCCAAGCCCGGGGAGAGCTGGCTGCCTCACTGCTGTCCAGTATCTGGGGCAGGCACAGTGCAAGTCCAGTTGAAACAGTCTGTGAAGCTAGACCAGAGCATATGTGGGTGACTGCTTCGGAGCTGTCCTGGATGCAGAATTTGAGTAAGCACCTGGACTTGGCAGGATGCTGGAACAGACACACATTTGCAGCAGAGGATAAAGTTAAGTAGGTTAAGGAGAAGAAAAAAAATGAAGGCACATTTGAAACTTGAGTCCCAGAACCAGGGACAGGGGAAGGAATTCTCCCTCTGGAATGGCAATAAGTGAAACGTGGACTGTTGATTGACAGGGGTACTTCTCTGGAGTCCATTGGACCCTTGAGAGGTGGGTTCAAGTGGATTCGATGAAGCTTACAAGCAAGCTTTTGAAGTTTCAAAAAGATAAATTTTAGACGTGTTAGCAGCACCACTGTTTGTAATCTATACTGAAATCCACATTGTAGAAAAAGGCAGTAGACACACATCTTTGTGTCATAGCAGAGGCCTGGGTAATGGTCCTGAGTGAAAAGCATGAATGCTCTCTGATGTGAGCTCAGGCACAACTGGAACCTTCTATGGAGCAGAAGAGCAAAAAGCTCGCTTGATCTGGCTTGTCAGTGTGACTACAGACCATGAAAAAGGGGCTTTTTCCCTCTATCCAGAAGACTGGGTATATATAGATTTAGCACAGTAAGAAACACTTTTAAGTCTGTACTTAAAAGACAACCACACTGGTCTTCCTCCTTGAGTTTCCTGTGCTTTGCAAACTGTATCTTGGGTATTCTAAGTTTCTGAGCTAATATCCACTTATCAGTGAGTGCATATCATGTGAGTCTTCGCCCCTCCTTTTGTTCCCCCTCCGGGAACAAAATACCCATGGAAGGAGTTACAAAGACAAAGTTCGAAGCTAAGATAAAAGGAAGGACCATCCAGAGATTGCCCCACCCGGGGATCCATACCATAATCAGCCACCAAACACAGACACTATTGCATATGCCAGCAAAATTTTGCTGACATGACCCTGATATAGCTGTCTCTTGTGAGGCTATGCCAGTGCCTAGCAAATACAGAAGTGGATGCTCACAGTCATCTATTGGATGGAACACAGGGCCCCCAATGGAGGAACTAGAGAAAGTATCCAAGGAGCTGAAGGGGTCTGCAACCCTATAGGAGGAACAACAATATGAACTAACCAGTACCCCCTGTCTCTAGCTGCATATGTAGTAGAAGATGGCCTAGACGGCCATCATTGGGAGGAGAGGCCAATGATCTTGCAAAGATTATATGCCCCAGTATAGGGGAATGCCAGG
The DNA here is from genome assembly GCF_900095145.1 of Mus pahari. NCBI lineage: Eukaryota > Metazoa > Chordata > Mammalia > Rodentia > Muridae > Mus > Mus pahari. Next base: position 146,650,683 of record NC_034592.1, read on the forward strand.
GCCAGGAAGTGGGAGTGGGTGGGGTGGGGAGCAGGGTGGAGGGAAGGGTATAGGGAACTTTCAGGATAGCATTTGAAATGTAAAAGAGGAAAATATCTAATAAAAATTGTTTAAAAAAAAGAGACAACCAAAGGAAATTTAAAGTCTTAAACTTGGGACCATGATAGTGGATCAAATAGCGGAAGGCTTTACCAGAATTAAATCAATAATTTATCAACGCTCCATGGGTCAGTGTTAGGACTCTGAACTTCGAAGTCTTAATCCAAGAGTAGCACAGTGAAGGGAAGAAACTGGAAGCGTTTGTCATCCCTTTTATATAGGTTAATTCGACTTCTGACCACCATTTAAGTTTTCGCTTGCCTTTACCAACCTTAAAACACCTTCCTAGATCCTAAAACACTTCCCTAAGTCCTCATAACTTAGGCTTCTATATCTGCAGGCCTTACATAACTTTTACATCTTTTTCCTATTCAATTATTTACCACGAACGAGACACGGGTGGTTGATTACTGGAAACAGTCACTTGTAAAGTGACTTCCTGTAGATAAAGGAATAGTAAAAAAAATAATAATAATAAATATTTTTTAAAAAGATAAATGAATAGTAAAAAGTTACATTGTTTAACATGAAGTCTATGAGTAAGGCAAACCTGTTTGCCTTTTTAAATAAAAAGTCTAGAAGTCCTTGAGTCAACTACTAGTTGAGTTGACTAATGAACAAACACAGTGGTGGACTGCCTGGGGTAAGGAGCTAGATAACCGTCATTCTCTAGCTGTACATATGACTCAGAGTACTTACGACAGCGTGTGTAAGACCTGCACAATATCAAGCCAGATAAATTCCAGAATGGTAACCAGAGATGGGACCAAGTCTCACTCCCTAGGTAAGGAGCTACCAGCAACTAATAGCCGCTAGAAGAGAGAGAATCATTCTTCTTAAAGGAGCGGTCCCTGGTAAGTTGACCATACTCCAACGGAAAATAACACATCCAATCGTTTATGGGCGGCACAAAATGTACTTAAGGTGGTTGTTGTTTTTTTTTTTTTTTTTTTTTTTTTTTTTTTTAAGAGAACGCAAAATTAGGTGAGTGTGTAAGTGATTCTGGAGAGAACTGGGTGGGGGGGGAATGCAAAGGATCAGATTCATTTTGCTTTAAATCCTCGACTATTAAAAAAAAATGAGGGGAGAAAATGTGTCTCGAGAACAAACGTTCACCGTTTGGAGGACCTAACCTTCAAAGCTCCAGATTGTTTTAAAGGGAAATAGCCTAAGGTAAGTAGCTTGCTCCCCCAAAGCATCTGCCTAGGAAGGCGGTTCCCTAGACACGGCACACATGATGGGAGGGCGTCAGTCCACAATTCAAGCCAGTAGCAAAACCTGGCAGAATTGTCCATGTAGCATTGACTATGAAAACATTATGGACACAAGACTGAGGAGTCTTGGTGCCCTGCTCCATAGTTCAAGCGAAGGTCGGGCCAGGCAATGCGCTGAGGCGTCAGAGCCCCTGAAAGGAGTCCCTGTTTAGACAGGAAGTAGCAGGATTTCATGCTTGCTTTGTTCCAATTGCTCTTTGCCACGCCCAGATCCCTCCATTTTGGAGTGAGGATGTTTATTTCGTGCCATTAAATGTTGGGAGTCTGTAATTTGTCTTTATTTTACAGGTGCTCACAGTTAAGGGACTTTGGACTTTTAAATTGTGGATGACTATAATCTCTTTGTATATTTGACTGAAGGCATTTTTCAAGAGCCTATGAAATCAAGAGATGGTGAATTATGGTTCAAACGTGGTGTGTTCTGTTGTCAAATAGACAAGGACTCTGTGATCATGGTGACTATTTGACAAGATCTGGACTTGCCCCCTGCATGCCTATAGAGGATCAGTTGACCTCTGGGCATAGATATCAGGGATTATCTTAATTACGTTATTTGACTTAAGAAGAACCATCTTAAAAGAGGGGGAACGATTCCCCGGGTGACACAGTATACAAGACAGAGAAAATGAATGAACAGTGCCCGTTCTTCCAATTCTTGACTATGACTGCAATGTGATCAGCTGCTTCCTATTCTACTGCCTCGATTTCCCCAACATGAAGGGTTAACAGTCCCTTACCTGTGAGCCGAAAGAAACCCTTTGTCCCTTTAGATGTTTTTGTAGGGCTTTTTATCACAACAGGAAACATGACCAAAACATCCCTCTACCCTCTCCTTCCACATGCTGAGGGAGGAAGGCCACAGGTCCTGGGACCTTTGCTCACACTTCTTCCCTCATCCCCCTGTCCTCTCCATCCCACCCCAGATCATGGGCAACGAAGTTATATACAACACGAATTTCACTTCATAGCAATAAAGTCATGTGAAAGATTGGCCACTAGGAAAGAAATACAGACATTAGTGGGTATACAAAGCCCTTTCTAGACAACCTCTAAAAAGACTTTAGAAGTCTCAGCTTGACTCTATGTAGAAATCTCACATCCATTCCCAATGTACTTAATATGCCAGGCACTGGACCGAATTCCATTGGCTTGCTATTTGAAAGCCAATGAATGCATCCTGAGGGGATGAGAACTGGTAGGAAAGAAATCACTTTGTTCAAGAACCAGCACCTAGGGAGATGGAGGAAGGCTATCGTCACCAGAGCAAGACTGTGTCAGAGAACTCCAAAACAAAAAAAAAGAGTTTTCATGCCTAAGAAAAGGAGGTTCAGGACAATGGGAAGAAAGGCTACATGCAGGCTGGGGCTTTCATCATCTAGGTTTGATATTTTCCTCTCTCTTCCCCTAAAATACACTTGAAATGACTCATGCCCACAATTCTTTAGACAAACATATTATTTCCCTGAAAGATAAACATCATTCTAGTTTTAAATAAAGAGCGAGACATGCAAATCTTTACCCTGAGCCTTGGTTGCATCAGAGGATGGTTAAAGGTACTGGATAAAGAGAAGCTAAAAAGATTACTGGTTGCAGACATTTTAGGAGCAGTGTTTATTTAGTTTTTTGACATGGTCGACTCCAGCAATTAGTGTCTGAGACATTCCAAAGCTTTGTGTGGAACTCACAACTTGGGGCAAAGGGAGAATTAAAAGAATGAATTGACAACTTTACATGGGGCAATTTGTAATGAAAAGCTGAGAATAGGGGTGTGAATGATACTGTTTTACAATAAATAAATGTTTAATGATATTATCATTATATTACCATTACTGCTGGCACAGAATAACTTCAGTGAAAAGCAGAGAATGTGGCAGAATTTATATATTAATTCACATTTCAACCACATCTCTGTAGTAGAGAATGTTAAAAAGCACTGTCCAGACCCCTTGAAGCTAGGGAGAGCTGCAATTCAGGCTTAACTCTAAGTTATCCTATCACAGTCTTGAGCTAAAGCAAAGGTAGAAAGACCTATAGAGGAGGCTTGCTCCTGAAAGTGCGGGCCATGGCAGAGGCAGTGTGGTTCTGTGGCCAGGAACTTCCCGAATGACTCTGGGGTAGGAAAAGTTTACAGAATTGTTTACATTTCCCTCTTTCAGTTCTTTGAGTAATTTTGTACCATACATAATCCTGATACTTAACTGAGTTTTTATTTAAACTGAGACATTTTTTGCCAGCCATGGTGATGCACACCTTTTATCCCAGCACTCAAGAAGCAGAGGCAGACAGATCTCCATTAGTCTGAGGCTAACCTGATCTGCAAAGCCAGTTGCAAGCTTGCCTAAGGCCAATCTGGCAGTTGATGACAAAGATAAATAAAGTTCAAACCCAGTGCTCTTTAGGATGTGGCCCCCTGCTCCCCAGTTCCAGTAGCTTCCACTCTCAGGTCCCTGACCACAGGGAGCAGGGGCAAACAAACTTATTGGAAAAAAGCATATAGGTCCCTGATTCCACTCCACTGGTGAAGGAGTTCTTTCCACACAAGAACTCTCAAGATGCCATGTGACACCCAACACTGCACAGTGAGCAGCCAGCCCTGTTGCTGTGGATCAGTCACGAGATGCTCAAAGCCTGCGGACCAGACATCAAGGACACAGAGGCTCAGGAACAGAACCAACCACTGGAGCTGCAAGAAGCAGTATTTACAAAACCAAGTGTGGAACGTCCTGGGGTGGTGGCACATGGCTTTAATCCCAACACTCAGGAGGCAGAGGCAGGGGGATCTCTGTGAATTTGAAGCCAGCCTGGTCTACATAGCGAGCTCCAGACCAGCCAAAGTTACACAGAGAAAGAGAGACCATGTCTGAAGGAAGGAAGGAAGGAAGGGAGGGAGGGAGGGAGGGAGGGAGGGAGGAAAGAACAGAATATAGACAGACAGATTAAATAGACAGAGAGTGTGACATGTTCCCTATTGCCCACGGGAGGCAATGATTTGCTTCTCTGAATAATTACTCAGGTGTCAGGGATAACTGGGAAGCAGACCTGCTCCTTTGATCAGCAGGTCATTTACCTGAGGGAACAGGAATATTGTCTATGAGAGTGTGGTGGAAAGGAAAATTTGAGGTTAGAAAAGTCAGGTCCCAGGGCCTAAGAGATGCCTCAGTAGTTAAGAGCACTGACTGCTCTTCCACAGGACCTAGGTTCCATTTCCAGTATCCACACAGTGGCTCACAACTGTCTGTAACTCCAGTTCCAGGAAATCTGAGAGCACTACATGCATGTGCACACAGACATACATGCAAGTGGAACACTCATACACATAAAATAAATCTCTTAAAAAGAAAGAAAAGTGCAGGTCCCCCTTATCAGATATCAGGCTAATACATAACCCTAAAGTTGAATTTTAGGTGTTGTACTGTTATAAAGATACTATGCCTTCCCAGTGAGAAATCATGCTGCACACTAAGCAATAATAATAGAAACAATAGGGAAATCTCCTAAGATTAGTGTATGTCCAGCTCTGGACAATGCTCAAGGAAGAGACAGCCACAAATCGAAGATTTTTCTAACTTACATACACCTTGACCTTATGCATTACAATGTCATCGTTAAATCTCTTCCAGGTCCCAGCCCCAGGTTATACTTAGAAATGTTTAAACAGAGACGGGAGATTGCAAGTTTGGCTGCTTGGCCCGATGGGAGACTTGCGCAGCAGCGATGTTACCAGAATTACCTTAAGTAGCCCAGAATTTTGCTACCTGGGGTGGTTTGCTCACCTGGCAGAATTACACTTTTACTGTTAAGAGCACAGGGGACTTGATGACCCTGCTCTGATCCCTTGAGCTGCCCTTTAGAGGCATGGGGGAGGGGCGTCAGGTGGGGAGTGTTAGCAGTGGGGAGAGTTACACCCAGAGGGAGGCTTCCCCTTCTGGGGAATTTGAGGAGAGAATAAAACTAAAGGCTGACGCCTTTCTGAGTTCGAGGCCAGCCAGGTCTACAAAGTGAGTTCCAGGACAGCCAGAGCTATACAGAGAAACCCTGTCTCAAAAGACCAAAATAAATAAAATAAAATAAAACTAAAGGCTGGTTGTAAGTCAGGCTTGCCTCCTTTTGTTATGGAAGGAGTCTAATGGAGATCAATCTCCGTGAATAAACATGAGCAGAAACCTTCTTAGCAATTGTAAACTGCAACTAAGTTACAAACTTGCAACTAAGTTACAAACTTGCAACTAAGTTACAAACTTGCAACTAAGTTACAAACTTGCAACTAAGTTACAACTTGTCCTTCTGACCAGTTCCAATCACCTGGTCAGTACACTACTAATCTCCCACTCAAGCCGGAGGCAAGGCTCCTTTAGCTAATTCTACTTCACAGAGCAATATTTCCTAGACAAGTTTATTAGTGATTTTTTTTAATAGCATCAATTTTGATGCTTCAAGTTTCTCCTGCATCACTACCACAGGGCATGGGGCAAACCATAGAGATGACAGATGGTTCCTCAGTTAGGGGAACTTCATATCGTTGCTGATACAAAGGACTCTGCTTCAGCTCCCTGCACTCATACAGTGATTAATTGTAACTCCAGTCCCAGGGGATCTGATGCCTTCTTCTGACCTCTGAGGGCAAAACTCTCATACACATCTTTTTTAAAGTGATAAATTTTGTTTAAATTAAAGAGAGAGATGGATGGTGAACGAAACTGTTGAAAATAGAAGTGCAGGGCAGTTCCCTTCCCGGTGTGACTAGGCAGGTGACTTCCCTCTGATTCTCAGGCCACCAGAGGCAGGGGTGGGGGATGGGGGGGAAGTCACAGGTGATCAGCCACCCCTGGACTCTTCACAGTTGAAATGCATGCCTTCCTTTGCATCCCTTACCTCCAAGTACTGGAAGTGACCTCGCCAGTGGCCTTTCTTCTCTTCTTCCGGTTATGTAGGGGTTTGGCATCCCAAACTGGCCTCTGGTGCTTCCAGATCTTCAATAACAAAAGGATAACAAAAGGCACAGGATGCTCTAAGCTCTTGCCTCATCACTTCCTCCTATTGGGGCAACCCAGTCAGAAAACTTCCCTCAGGAAAATGCAATCTCCCTGTTAGCCAACGTTCCACTTCCCCTGGCAATGCAACCAGTAACTGTGGTCATCTTCTGGCTACTTCTAAGCAGGGCCATGGACGCATAACCAATGCCAAACATCTTCTTGTATAGATGGTAACAACCTTTTATTCCGTGTGTGTGTGTGTGTGTGTGTGTGTGTGTGTGTGTGTGTGTGTGTGTTCGTGTGTGCGAGCCTGTAAGTTAGTCCCCCTAGCCCCTTAAGTGTTATAAAATTAGAATTAGGCTGTTAGCAACTAACTTATCTTGAGTCTCCTTGTTGTTAAAGTTGATTGGCTGTCCTTTCAAGGGCTCACTCTACTTGTCTTTTCAAAGTCCGGACCCTCCTAACACTCATCAAAAAGAAAAAAGAAAAAAGAAAAAAGTATGTGTCTCTATTGACGTGAGAACTAGGAGAGTGTTAACAAGCAAGCAAGTTTTTACTGAGAGCAGCATGCATTTTCAGAAACATAAATCTTACCTGTTAAAACAAATAGAACACGAAGTGATTACAAATTACCATGGGAACCACTCATGCCAGCTGGCTGTTTGTTGAAACCTCCAGAGCAGAGAAGGGTGTGCCAGTAGGACCTGCTTCGGGGAGGATAGAGAATATCAACATAGGTTTCACCACAGCCAGTCATGTCTGCACTAAGGGATTAAGGAAATGTTGCAAGGATTCCCTCCCTTCTTTAAGAACAAAGCTACTACAGAGAGACTGGAGAGATGGCTCAGTGGCACAGAGCCCTGGCTGCTCTTCCAGAGGACCAGGGTTCAATTCCCCACACCCACATGTTTGTGTTACAACCATCTATAATTCCAATCCCAGGGAACCAATACCCTCCTTTAACTGGCATCCCAGAGATCTGAACATTAGGGACACTGTCGTCTTAACTGGGTGTGGCCCCATCCTGAGCCTCAATTTACCAATCTAAACAAAGACTTCTGTGGGGTTAGCTAAAGAGGAAGCCTGTCCCAGTGTTGACATCCCTGGGCACTCCTGGGAGTTCTGTCTGTGCCCCCTGAGCCAATCAGGGCCACCAACCTGCCAATGATAGTGAGCCCTTATGATTGTTGGTCTATGTGCTGCCTTGTCCCCCGCCCCCAGCCCCAGGCATGCTTCTCAGAGGACAGGAAGACTTCTTCTGAAACAGCCATTATCACCATCTCTGGTCCTTCTCAGTTCTAAGGTTCTATCCCTTTACCAGATCTTCTCTTTTAGGATGTGTTTATTTTTAATATGTGTATACCTGTATGAGATATGTGTGCAAATGAGTGTGGTGCCTGTGGAGTCCAGAAGAGGGTGTCTGCTCTCCTGGGGTGGGGTTGCAATTTTGGGTCACCCTGTGGGTCACCCAGTGTGAGTGCTGGGGACCAAGCGTTGGTCCTCTGCAAAGGCAGTTCTCACCCTTAGTTGCTGAGCCATCTCTCCTGCCTCTGGCAGAACCTTCTTTAAATGGATTCCAGAGTTCCTCCCAGATCCCTAAATCTCAGGAACGAAGGATCAAGTGCTATGTGAGTTTTTCAGGTGAGTCCCTCAGAATTAGAAAGCGATTCAGACACAAAAAGGTTAAAGCCCATCCCTTCAAATCTAGTTTGTGTCTCTTCGCTTCTCATTTCCTTTTCTGTGCTGGGCGATTCTCTGGTCTTCCTCGAACTTTCGCTTGTGTTTTGCTCAGAGCTATACATTCCCCCATTAACCTGCATTCCCCTGTACTAGGCTAAGATGCCCTTAAAATCAGTTTTACGAGCCTTCATCACCTCTGTATTCTCAGAAACCTAGTACACACCAGTATGCAGTACTTAGTCAATGACTGAGGATGGGAGTTCCCGAGAACACAAAGGTGTCAGGGTCCAGCCTCGACACAGGATCGGAGTTCTTAGCTGGAAGCAGGCATATCTGGAAGGCGCATAATAAATACACACAGACAACTTTTCAGGTACAAACTGACAGGCAATTTTTCAAGGCTTAAAGTTCTCTCTCTCTCTCTCTCTCTCTCTCTCTCTCTCTCTCTCTCTCTCTCTCTCTCTCTCCTTGAAGCTGCACATACTTTTGCTCCCTCCTTGGGCTGGGGGTTGTGCTCTCTCGTTTGCTCCCTTTCTCACACTCTTACTCTCACTCAAAATGTTTTGTTGTTGCTGCTGCTGCTGTTGTTCTTCCTCCTTCTCCTCCTCCTCCTTCTCCTCCTTCTCCTCCTTCTCCTCCTCCT
>NC_034592.1:146662051-146663689 GCF_900095145.1 Mus pahari
TGTGCTGTGCTGTGCTGTGTGTGCTGTGCTGTGCTGTGCTGTGTATGCTGTGCTGTGTGTGCTGTGCTGGGCTGGGCTGGGCTGGGCTGGGCTGGGCTGGGCTGGGCTGTGCCCCTATGCCTCAATTTTTAATTGTTTAAGAACCATTACATCAAGGGACATCTAGATTCACAGAATTCACCAGAGCAGAAGAAAGAAGTAAGAAAGTCAGATTGAATAGAATAATTATGTACACCACGGCCAACTGAAAAGCAGTCGTGCACAAATAAAATTGATACAACCATTTTCTAAGGTTAGGAGAAATGGGAACAACCTTTTTTTTTTTTTAATTTTTTTATTTTTTTTTTAAGGAGCTTCTGAGATGTCTCCATCCTGGCCTGCTGCAGGCAGTCTCTGTCATGGTATGCTGTCCCCAGCACAAAGGTCCACTCATTTTCGGTTTTGGTTTTGTTTTGGTTTTTGTTGTTGTTGTTGTTGTTGTTGTTTCACTTTAGTTACAAGAGACAAGACTGACACCCAGTATTCAATAAACTTAAAGGCAGAAAATAAGAAGGCCACCTGCCCTAAGGTGCTGGTGGTGGAAGCCATCAAGGCCACCCTGCCCCACAGTGCAGACAGTGGGCACCACTACAATGAATAAATATGTGGTGGAAAGACAAGAAAAAGAGAAAAACAGAGTGGTACATGCAGAGAGATGTGGAATGGGAGACACAACAGTCCTGGGAACCAGGCTGATGTAAGTGACCTGCCCTGCTCCTGAGTTCATGGTCTGTGCTGCCTCCAGGAGCCATGTCTGGACCCACAGTCTTACTGTGGCCAGGGTCTGTGTTGCTGTCTAGGTTGCCACCAAAGGCCACTTGGATGTCCATGGTCAAGGGCCATTTTGATGTGAGAAGCCAAGGGCTGTGTCTGTGGTCTGTGCTGTCATCAGAAACCATGTGGAAGCCCGTGACCCACGCTCCCACTGACCGTGAGGAGCGAGGAAGCTCCTTTTGCAGAGATATCAATGACTGAAGACAGATAGTTGAGTAAAAGGGACATGGAAGCTTCTGTGACAACACCCACCCCACCCCAACTCTGAGCCCCACCCCAGCCCCCCCCAAAAAAGTAGCAGCCTGAACAAGAAGCCATCAAAGAGAACACTTTAAAAAGTGTGATAGGCCCAGGCAGTGGTGGCACACACCTTTAATCCCAGCACTTGGGAGGCAGAGGCAGGTAGATTTCTGAGTTCAAGGCCAGCCTGGTCTACAGAGTAAGTTCCAGGACAGCCAGGGCTACACAGAGAAACCCTGTCTGGAAAACAAACAAACAAACAAACAAACAACAAAAAATTGTGATAGGGATGTTGAAGTCAGCTCTCCACAATCGATGGCTTCTGGCTGGGGTGGGGTGGGGGGAGTCTCAGCTCTGTTTAGGGGGGGTCTCAGCTCTGTTTAAGGGGGGGGTCTCAGCTCTGTTTAAGGGGGGAAGTCTCAGCTCTGTTTAAGGAGGGGAGTCTCAGCTCTGTTTAAGGAGGGGAGTCTCAGCTCTGTTTAAGGGGGGAAGTCTCAGCTCTGTTTAAGGAGGGGAGTCTCAGCTCTGTTTAAGGGGGGAGTCTCAGCTCTGTTTAAGGGGGGAGTCTCAGCTCTGTTTAAGGGG
>NC_034592.1:146665923-146686914 GCF_900095145.1 Mus pahari
AAAAAAAAAATGGGTTAGAAAATATGTTGAATGAAGAAATGAATGGGAGATGGCACCCAGAGAAGGTCATCTTCCTCTCCAGATCTGCTCGTTCCTGCAGACACTGAGACCAAAAGTTAGTGACCAGAGTTATTGGAAGGAGGGAACACATACACCGCATACACACATCACACACACATCACACACACATCACACACACACACACACACACACACATCACACACACACACATCACACACACACACACATCATATACACGTGCATGTGCATGCGCACACACATACACACATCACACCACACATGGACACACACACATCATACATGCTCACCAAATGTGCACATACACACACACACACACACACACACACACACACCACGCCCTCACACTGGTGAAAACACTTCTGCTAAGCTGAGTGAGAAAGACAATGGAGGAAGGGGCAAGTGGCAAAAACAGGAACAGTCAGGTCTGTTCTGAGTCCTCACTGATAACCAAACCTCTTCCCACACAGAGGACTCTTCCAGGTCAGCCACTCCTCGTCCGGAGTTCCCACGATTGAGCCATTCCTGATTTACGCTTTTGACTTTTGTCCAGAGGTTAGGCTTCCGGGGCTACGATCTTTGTAGGCTGGGAAAGGTGTGCTTCTCTCACCAAGCAAAGCATCCACAGGGGTGCTCGGGTCTCAGGGGAGTTGGGAACCAGAATCTTGGACAGAGACAGACAAGCTCTGATTCTGTGGGAGGAGATGGGGCAGCCCACACTGGGGGAGCTCAAATGCCTTCCCACTCCAGACACAACCTGTGATGAAATCTACCTGGGCCTTTCCAGATATCCCTCAAGGACTTGGGAGATCATTTCATTTAATTGAGTCTTTAGTGGAAGAGCTTGTCACAGTGAGCTGATTTTGGGGAGCCCGACAAGACCTAAAAGAGTATTTCTCAACCTGTGAGTCCCGACTCCCCTGAGGGCTGAACAATGTTTTCACAAGCGTGGCCTAAGACCATTCATTGTAAAAACACAGATATTTACATTATATCTTACATTTATAACAGTAGCAAAATTACAGTTATAACACAGCAACAGAAATAATTGTATGGAGGCGTTCACTACAACATGAGGAAGTATTAAAGAGTCGCAGCATTAGGAAGGTTGAGAACCACTGACCTAAAAGAAGTCTCACCAGAAATCAAGCATCTGCCGGTTAGAACCAAATGTTACCCTCGAGAAAGACTTGGGGCCAGGCAGGGACTCTCTGAAGCATTCCCCATAGGTTGTGTTCCATGCTTTTGTAAGAATGAACGATTGACCTCAGCCAAATGCACAGAGTAGAGTTTCCTATCTGATGAGCTTTGGCAAGCAGAATGCATACTTAAGTTTATTTTCCCAACAAGATACACGGTATTTCCATTGCCCTTACATAATTTCCTGTTGTGTTCCTTCATCACCAGTCCTATGACCCCAGTCCTAAGATCGGCCTGCTTTCTCCCACTTCACACCCATTTTGTCACTGCTAAAATTTCAGATCCATGGGATCACATGCTATATAAATTTTATTTGTAGTTCTTGTACTTAACATGCTGCTGAGGCAAATTCGTGTTGCCTGGCTTGAAAGACTGCTACTTTTAATCCTACATAACATTGCACAGTGTGTATATACGATTCTCCATTAGTGGGTGCATGGATTCTTCCGGCCTCGGATATGCTGATTTCAGATTTAATAAAAGTCCGAGTACATCCTTGAACATACACACCTGAAATGAATTGCTGGCCAGAGAGTGGGCACATATTTAACCTTTATTGTAAACCGCCAAATGCTTTCCAAAGTAACTGTACTACTCTACAGCATATGCAAGAAGTGGTGAGCCTAGTATATCGGTAGCTGTGTGCAAGAGTTCCAGGAACTAGACATGGTGGCACACACTGGTAATCCCAGCACTAGAGAGGCTGGGGCAGGAGGGTCAGGGCCCACTTGCAGGGCTCAGTGAATACCTCAGTGTGCTTGCTATGCATGTGTGAAGCCCTGGATTTGATCCCCATAACTGAATAATAAGGAAATGTTTTCCACGGTCGTATGGACACTTCACAGTGTTACATCTTAAACTCTCCAGTGGGCATGAAGTGATATCGTATTGTGGATTGAATTTGTGTTTTCTGATGATTAATGATATTATCTTTTCCTCTATAGGCCCTTCATATATATATATATATATATATATATATATATATATATATATATATATATATATGGTCCTTGGTCAGTTTTGAGCTGTGTGTCTGTCTGTGTTTTATCTTCACATGATTGACTTGTAGCTGTTCTTCATATATTGTTAAAATACAAATATCTTCTCTGTTTTATATTTATTCATTAGCCCATAGTTCCTGGGGTAGATGTATTCAGAAATGAAAAATGCAAAGACTTTTTCTTATCTTTCTGCTTTGTTTTTCTCTTTTGGTTTTGGTATTTCAAGACAGGATTTCTGTGTAGCCTTGGCTAGCCTGGAACTCTATAGACCAAGCTGGCCTGGAACTCACAGAGATCTGCCTGCCTCTGCCTCCCAAGTGCTAGGAATAAAGGTGAGCTCCACCACTACCCAGGCGAGATGTAAGTTTCTTTCTCTTTTTAAAATGTATCTATTTATTTTGTGTACATGAGTATACTATAGCTGTCTTCAGACACACCAGAAGAGGGAATTGGATCCCATCGCAGATGGTTGTGAGCCACCATGTGGTTGCTGGGAATTGAACTCACTACCTCTGGAAGAACAGTTAATAATCTTAACCACTGAGCCATCTCTCCGGCCCAAGATATAAGTTTCTTTCTTTCTTTCTTTTTTTTTTTTTTTTTTTTTTTTTTTCGAGACAGGGTTTCTCTGTGTAGCCCTGGCTGTCCTGGAACTCACTCTGTAGACCAGGCTGGCCTCGAACTCAGAAATCCGCCTGCCTCTGCCTCCCAAGTGCTGGGATTAAAGGCGTGCAGCACCATGCCCAGCAAGATGTAAGTTTCTTAATGCTTATGGCAAACCCATTTTCCAAGAAAAATACAGTAATAAGCATACTCTCATCCATATGTCAGAAAGGGACTTAGCGTCATTCTCAGCACACTCTCATTCGTATGTCGGAAAGATACTTAGCATCGTTCTCAGTGACTAACTGGTTTGTCTGTGTGCATTAATAGCAGGAAGGGCAGAGAACAGACTCCAGGCCCATACCTGAGGGCTGAGAACACTCGCCAAGTAGATACTCCCCAGCACACACTAGTAAATATGTATGGCAGACTTGGGCATCTCTCCAGTGGTGGCAAGAACTCTAAGCTTGATTTACACTGGCCTCAAGTCTAGGTCTTACTTTGTCACTTGCCAGTTGTGTCCCCAAACAAGTCCCTTCCCCTTTTCCCACCTCCCTTTAATACATCTGCAGATAGGAGACCACGCTGGTGCCTGAGGACACTCTGTTCTTCTGTGAAGGCAGACTACCCCGGCTTGATCTCACTGCTGTGAAACTGCACACCCCTGCGTAAGTGTTGTATACTCTCTGTTCCGTTGGTGACCTTGGTTCCTAGAATATAATAAACACCTGAAGAGGCCAATAAGACCAAAGGTGGAAAACAGAAAAGTTGAAGAGTCAACCCCTGTACGCAGAGCTGGTGTTAGCACAGGCTGGACACTGCTCTAAGAGCAAGCCCATCAGAAGCCCAGACTTACCTCTTCTACCCTTTCGTTCCTTGGTTTGTGGAGATCAGTGCTCTTCCATGTCACTTGGGATGCCCCTCAGGTAGAGTCAGTGTTTTACTGGTGTGACTAGAGTGTTGTATGGAGCCTCAAACTTCTAACACTTGTCCTTTAGCCCCAGTACCACCTAGTGCAAAGTTTTCAAGCTACCTCTTGTAATAGTGCAGTCACCGCCCCTGGTCTACCTCGAAAAATCTTATATCCCACTTTCAACCATGAAAAACACTATGCGGACCCCAGTTAACAAATTACCTAGAAAGCACCTAACTTACACTCCCCAAAATTATCAAAGTCAGGCCAGAGAGAGAGCTCCATGGATGAAGGCACTTGCCAACAAGACTTGATGACCTAACCCAGCATGATAGCACACACTTTTAATCCCAGCACTATGGAGGTACAGGTAAGTGGATCTCTGAGTTTGAGGCCAGCCTGGTCTACAGAGTGAGTTCCAGAACAGTCAGAGTTACATAAAGAAACCCTGTCTCAAACAAGCAAACAATAAACAAACAGACTTGATAACCTGAGTTTAAGCCCTGGAGCTCACACAGTGGAAATGAAAGAGAGAATGGATGCCCACAAACTATCCTCTGACCTCTACTTGTGCACCCCAGAATACATGTATCCCCACAGACACACAGGCACACACACACACACACACACACACACACACACACACACACACACACTAAATAAATAAATAAATAAATAAATAAATAAATAAATAAATAAATAAATAAATACATGTGATTTTTAAGTGACCAAGGCTATCAGAAAAAGGGAAGGTCATGGAAGAGTTCTGGAAGAGTCTAAGGAGACACAGGAATAAATCCTGGGTAGACTCATTTAAGATTGGGAAAAAACGAGGAAATGTTTTTTTAAAAAATGTACACTTTAGCTCTAACAATTCATCCACACTGGTGCACCTGCTGTGGTGGCTACATCATTGAGAGAAACACTCATAAGAGGATGAAGGCTGCATGCTGACTCCACGGCTCTCAAGGTGTTCTATAGATTTAAAACCATTCTTTAACAAAAATATTGACTGTGAGTGTTTTGTCTGCACGTAGGTCTGTGCTCCATAGTCCTGCAGTACTGGAGGTGGCCAGCAGAGAGTATCACATCGCATTTGCTGGAACAGGAGTCCCAGCTGGCTGTGAGCCGCCCTGTGGGCGCTGGGAACTGAACTCCGGGCTTCTGAAAGAACAGTCAGTACACTTGGCTGCAGAGCCACCTCTCCACCTCCCTAACGCGTTTGCTAAGTTTATCTCTACAGTTAAACTTCCTAGCCAGGGACAGGTAGAGTACTGCTTATTTGCAGTAAAATGGATATACAAAAGGTTTTGGCATGAAAAAAGGATAATGGGAGATGATGCAATTGTACTATAAGCTCAACAAATACACAATTATTAAAAAAAGAAAACTCCACCCATACTCACTGAACCTGATGATTAATCCCAGCATTCAGGTGGCAGAGATAGGTGGATCTCTTCAAACCAAAATCTACAAAAGAGTTCTGCCCTCTCTATATAATATAGAGCATGGCATTTAGCATATACATATATATCACATATAATCTCTCCATATATTACATATAATATATTCATATAACTATGCATATATTACAAATATATCATATAAAATCTCTATATATCATATATTCTCCCTATATAAAATACATATATTATATATCATATATAATCTGTCTATAATGTATATGATATATATAACCATGTCTTATATATTTACACACACATACTTATGTGTGTATGTGGGGGGGTGTGGGTGTGTGTATATACAATCTCTAATTCTTTCCCTCCCATCCTCTCTCTATCTTATGCCTCCTAGGACGACCAACTTCGCATCCCTCCACTGTGTCCCTACCAAGACACTACTGACTTCATGGTTTGCTAAACGCCATGCTCAGTCCCTGTCACTAGTCCCCCAGTCTTCCTTCATCAGTTGCCTTCACAGTTGTTTCTAGGACATCATAATGTCACGGTTTGACCCCTTCCTCTCCACTCTCCAGGGGCTCCTCGGATTTCCCCCGCTAATTGCTCCTCTCCTCCCCAGTCTCTGCATCCAGGGCAGCTGGGAGGGCAAGCATGGGTCTGGGTCTTCTGGATCCACGCGCATTTGCTTCCCGTCTGACCTCATCCCACACACAGCCTCTATATCAGCTACACACTGATGACTTGTTTCCCCAGTCTCTCTCCTAACTCTCAGCTCACAAATCCAACTGACTTCTGATTTCTCAACGTGAGTGCTTCCTACACATCTCCCGTTTCATAGCTCTAACACTGAATCCCTGGGCTGCTTTACCTTTTCCTGTCTCCTACGATGACTTCATCCTGAGTCACTCAGACCAAAAACCTTGATGTCCTTTGACTCATTTACTTTCAGATGCCATGTGTAATCCACTGGGAAACCTGGCTTGTGCTACCCTTAGATGTGACTGTGAAACTGAATTTGAAGCACCTGTAATTTCCTAAATCAAATGATTCCCAAGATGGAGGGGAGAAGATTCTGACTTCACATCCATTTCTTAATATGACGAACTAACACAGCCTGGCCTGCAGTCCTTCCCAGGTGCGTGGCAGCCAACGCATTAGTCTCCAACCAACTGAACTAGTTCCTTGCCACCTAACTCATGTTCCCTGTACTCTTCCTCATAAGAGCAGCATAGTGGTCCATGCCTTCAGTCTTAGTACTGGGACAGGCAGATGTCTGTGTGTTCAAGGTCAGCCTCATCTACAGAGTGAGCTCCGGGATAGCCAGAGCTATGTAGAGAAACCCTGTCTTTGGGGTTGGGACAGGGCAGGGTTGGGGGGAAGAAAGAAAGAACAAAGCTTCCTGGCTGTGCTCTCCCCGGCCTCCGTGGCCTCCTACACCCACAAGATGCACACCTTCTAGTTGATCTCAGAGGCAGAGGTCTGCCCAGCTTCCTCCTTTGTCCCAGTTTACAAGCTAGAGCATGTCATGCTTTCTTGACTCTTTCCCAGGTCTCAGGAAATCTCTCTGTAAGGCTCTCCAAAGCTGGGGGAGAGTGGTGTATACCTGACTGTAATCCCAGCGCTCAGGATACAGAGGCAAAAGGAGAACAAGCTCCAATGGAGCCTGAGCAAAACCTTGTCAGGGAGAGAGAGAAAGAGAGAGACAGAGAGAGAGAGACAGACAGACACAGAGTGACACAGAGACAAAGAGACAGAGAGACAGACACAGAGACGAAGCGATACAGAGAGAGACCCCTTAAGTTCCTGGCCTCTTTTCTACCCTGCAGCCATTCACAGGCACAGCACCAAGGGATGTGCTCGGTGCTAATTTTGCCCCTTCCCGGATGTGCATTGAGAAGCATTACAACATCTACTCTGTGAGCCAACTCTGAGATTAACGACAATGATGGATGGCTAGGGCCTGGCACACAGCAAGCACGCAAATGACGGTTGCTGTCATCCCTGTAATTACTGACGTCCTATGAACCGTGCCTCTCGTGCATGCTCGGGTTGAATCCCTGCACTCAGGCTTGGGATTTGCAATTGGGGATGTACTGTCATTAACTCACAGAGAAGTTAAAGTTCAAAGGGTTACAAGAGACCTTTTTTCCCCTAACATCATACAGCAAAAAAATAAATAAATAAAAAGTGGCAGAAAAGTAACTCAAGCTCATGTAGAACTGGCCTTAAAACTTTGTTCTTGCTATGAGAAACATGTCCTCCTTGAAATTACGTAAAACCCACGTTGGGAAAACACACAGCTGTACTCCTCGAGAGTAATATGGAAGTGTACCAAAGTCTTATAAAATGTCCCCCAATGATTGGGATTATGAAGCTTGAGATAGTACTACTTATCTTTAAACTGTAGAGATGCAGACAGTATTTCTGGTTAATTACAGGTTTTATTTCTGGGGTCTGGAGGCCACCCCTCTCTAAGCTGCAGAGCATAAGAAAGTTCAATGGGTACATAGAACATCAGACATCAGAGAAATCCAAGGACCCGTGAGTCCTCTTCTCCAGGAAGACAACCAGGTCCTTTGGGACGGATGGGACACTTCCTGGAAGAGGGGGGCTTGTGGCTAGCATCTCTCAGAGAACGTAGCTAAGGTCTTGATCTAGGTTTTATTGATCAGTACTGGCATCAAACTCACCTTGGATATTTTAAAGGTGGTATTTGTTTGCTCTCTACTCTCTCACCCACTGTGTATTTCCCACATCTGAGATAATGTGTAAGCATGACAGAAGGATGGAACACAGTAGGGATTCTACTTCCCTTGGCATGGACACCCGGGGCCCAGGTGCAGGCTCTTCAAGAGCAACACTAGCATATTCTACATAGTAGGATTTTTATTGTTAGATTATTTTTTTTAATATAAGAATGTCTGGTTAAAGACAATGAAATTCCAGGGATAGCCCCTACCATCACCCTGCCATGACCTTCCTTGAAGGTCACAGCACACTAATGAAATCTGGAAAGAAATATCCACCCTGAATCACAATCCACTTTGAACTCGGGATAAGAAGGTAACAGAGAAAATAAAATCCATCACAAAAGAGTGAAGGTGTGGTACCCATGGAGACCACAAAGATAAAAGTGCCTGGTAGAGGCCCGGCGCACAGTAGGAACTCCGTGGGCATTACTCACAAGGAAAGCTCCTTTTCTTTGAGCAGGAGGGTCAAGTTACTAAGTAAGGCAGGAGTGGAGGTCTTTGTTGAGAGAAGGGAGGGAGGAAGGGAATACAAAGGAAAGAGACATGGTCCAGACACGAGTCGGGCTCGGCTAGCACGAGGTGTGAAGGAGGCCTGAAGGACATACACAGGCCAGTCGAGGATCAGCTCCTCAGTCTAACTAGAACCTTCTACTCCCCCCACCCCACCCCCAACCCCATACCTCAAGCCTCCTGCCCCAACCATCTCCTTAGGCCTCAAGCCAAGGCTGCGGGAGGCTTGTGCCTGATCCTCAGCTCTGACAAAGGCCCCATTCTTTCTGGCTGGCCACAGCTGGAGCCCATGTGTGGCAGCCCATGTGTGGCTGGAAGCCAGGAGGTCTCCGTCCAGCCCTGTGCTGGCAGTAATTTGACATATCATCTTGAGCAAGGCACCCTCCCCTCTGCAGCCCATGTCTCCCTTCAGTAAAATAGCAGCCACCGCACTGCCCTGTAATCCCCCTTGGGTGGCATGTGGATCTGCTGAGCTGCAAAGTGATGGGAAACTTCCTTGTGAATCACCATAAACGCCAGTCACGGTGACTATTAGGACCATTTTCATCATCGTGGCTATTCTTTGATTCACACACCAACTGCCCTCCACTCCCTCTCGCCAACTGCCCTCCACTCCCTCTCGCCTCCTGCCCTTCTGGAATGTGGCTTTAGAGAACACAAGGCTCCTGTCAGTCATACCCTTCCCCTCCCTGTTCCTCTCTCTCCTCTAAGGTGTCCAGCCTTCTGTCACCTGGTATGGAGTCCAGGCCCCTCCCTTTTACCCGGTTCTGGCCACGCCCCATTTCTGGCCGTTCTGATGAGTTAGGAAAGGGCCAGGACATTAAGAGCTTGGTGAGTGATTTGGGACATCTGTCTTCCCCTCTCTCACCAGTTGCTTTCTCTGATAGTGAAAGGGACTATACTCCAAAGGACCCTCACAGTGTTGCCTTAAGAATCACCTGAGAGCCTGGAAAATCACGTGATTGTCCTCCTTGGCTGTCTGAAACCTGTCTAAAGCCCTTCCATGTGTTCTCTTCGTATAAACCATTGCTCTCTCTCTCTCTCTTCCTTGTTGGCTCCTTATAAACTTTAAATGCTCCCAGGAAAAGGGAACACGTACCATCAGACCCGCAAGTTAGCAGAGACTGAATCGATGGTGTCCTCCAGTCCAAAATAAAATGGTAAGATCCAACCATGAGAAAGTGTGTTTGATTCGGGGAAATGAGCCAAGCGTGAAGGATGTCTTCCATCTTAGTTACCCAGGACTTCCTCTCTGGTCCACGGACCTCTTTGCAGTTCTAAAACTCTTGGTGTTAAAGGGAAGGACCATCATTAGCCCAAGCTCCAGGGGCCAGGGGTCATCCGCTAGGACGCTGAGATACGGCTCCTAAAGCAGAGCTTCAGGCGCCATCCTGTGGCCACTAGGGAGATTGCAGACGTAGAGAAATGGTAAGGACAGGAAGCAGAGAGGTAGGTGTTGGCTGCGTCCAGGAAAGAGGGATGTCTCTTAGCTTCCACCAGCCCTCACAGTTCCCCAACAGGAAGTGCCCTATTCCAGTCCAGCATCCACGCACGTCTTCTGTCTGGCCCCGCTGTTTACTTACTCACGGTGTGCTCTCAGACAAGAACCCGTGGCCTCTAGGACTGACTTTCCTTAACTTTAAACTTGAGGGATTGGGCAAGGCGAGATCTCATGCCAGGCACTACCCCCGCCTGCTTACTTTATCTGATCATGATATCTAAGTAAGGTCCAGATTACCTCAGCGCCTGTGCCCAGATGCTCCTGACCCACAGGACCAATCACAGAAAGTACTGCCGTATCATTTAAGGTTTTGCTCAAAGACTGCACTATCCTTCATCTGACACGCCCCTTTTTTATAGGGTTGTACACAGGTGGACATCGCTCCCCATCCAGCCTTAGCAGTACAGACACCAGCCAGCCTAGGACGTGGTGGTGCACGCCTTTAATCCCAGCACTCCGGAGGCAGAGGCAGGCGGATTTCTGAATTCGAGGCCAGCCTGGTTTACAAAGTGAGTTCCAGGACAGCCAGGGCTATACAGAGAAACCCTGTCTCGAATCCCCCCAACCCCCCCCAAAAAAAAAACATGAACCAAGGGACTTGGGAGGCCTCTAGAAGCTACTAAGGAAAGCAGACCTCTCCAGAAAGAATGCAACCCTGCCAACCCATCTTGGACTTCTGACTCCAGGAACCTTTAAGACAAGGAATTGAGTTTGCCTTCAAGGCTCTCATTTGTTACAGCAGCAATCAGAAATATAGCATGTCAGTTCAGCCTCTGACTAGACATGCCACTTTGGGAAACTACATGGCTCCATTTCCTCTTGTCTAAAATGGAAATGATGATGGCAATAATTAATTTTAGCATTTATTTTTACATTATTGGGACCATTTTCATCATCGTGGCTACAAGCAACTGCCCTCTACTCCCTCTTGCCTCCTGCCCTTCTGGAATGTGGCTTTAGAGAACACAAGGCTCCTGTCAGTCATACCCTTCCCCTCCCTGTTCCTCTCTCTCCTCTAAGGTGTCCAGTCTTCTGTCACCTGGTATGGAGTCCAGGCCCCCCCCTCTTTTACCCCGTTCTGGCCACGCCCCATTTCTGGCCGTTCTGATGAAGTAGGAACAGGTGGAAGTCGGAGAACACCCTACAGGAGTTGTTCTCTGCTTTTACCATGAGGGCCCTAATGGTTGAACGCAGATTGCAAATCTTAATGTGTAAATGTGCTTGCCAACTGAGCCATCTTGCTTTCTACTATCCTAATGATCTCACAAGGTTGTCTGGATAAAAACAGATACAATGGCAATATTAGGAAATTGTTTAAAAACAGGTCCAAGACATATTGCTATAAGAATAATTGCTAACTACCATTAACAAAGAACCTAAAATACATGTCGGGCACAAAGTCAGGTACCTTAGCACAAATTCCTCTAGCCACAGCCCTGCTTGTACCAGTTAAACCTTGTCCCAGCTTTAACAATGGCAAAATAAACCCGGGGAAATTTACCTGACGCTCATTCTGGAACCCAAAGTATTTTAAGCTTTAGTTTGCTGTGTGTACCCGGGAACTTTGTGTTCTTTGCTGGTAGAGAAGGTTGTGTGCCTGCAGCTCAGCTTTGTTTCTTGAAGGAGTGGCAGGGGGAGAACCACAGGCTCAGGGATGCCACCAAGTGTCCGAGGTAGATGATACAATCCAGGTGGAACACATCCCTCATCCCCCACTCTTTCTGTTCAGAGGCTCAACCAAGTCTCTCACATCCCCAGCCAGGTCCCAAGCGGCCTTTGAGCCACATTTTTTGGCTCCAGAAGACAGGAACAGCAAGAAAACGAAGTGCTAGAAGATGGGCGACTCAGACTTCCTCGGACCCAAAGGTTCTCTGGGCACCCCCTCCTTCCTCACGTCCTGCATAACGGGCCATCTGTTCTGGGGCTGAATAAACAAGAGACGGGAAGCAGCGGCCCCCTGCCCCCAGCCCCAGTACTGCACAATGCGCCTTTCTCCGAGAGGACGCCGCCCGGGCGCCTACGAGCACGCTCGTCTGAACTCCCCTCCCTCTGCCAGCATAGCGATAGCCACAAACCGACCTCGTGAAAACCGATGTGGGTTTTTTTTTTTTTTTTTTTTTTTTTTTTTTTTTGTTAAGCAAAGGAAAACAAAAAAAGAAATCCAACAAAGCTCGCGGTGAGTGTAGCAGTTCTTCCCCACCAGCAACCTCCCCATCCCCTCGCCCCCATCCCTTAAATCTGGCTCCTGGTCCAGGTGAGGCCAGCTCGAAGGCAGCGCGTGGGGCCCGCCAGCGCCCCCTCCTGGACGGTCCAGGCTGTGGGGCTCGGGCTCGGCCTCGCGTGGCTGCTCAGACAGCGTGCGACTCTCACTTTCGGCTAGCCAGCTGGTTCTCCAGCTCCTCCAGGCGCTCTGTCAGCCGGGCCAGTGAGCGGTTAAGGAAGATGTGGTCTCAGAGATCCCTTCACCTGCCCTGCACCCGCACCTCCAGCCCCAAAGGATATGGTTCTCCGTCAGGCTCTCGAGCGCCCCCAGCGTTCGGCCCTGGAACTCCACGAGGTTTTCGCATTCGCAGGGACTCCGAAGCTCTGTCCCGGCGCCTATGCCCTCCTCTGCAAGGAGAGAGCCAAGAGTCAAGGGAATGAGAAGCCAAAAGGAAGCCCACCAGGCTGTGGCCTCGACCTTCTGATACACCTCTACCGAGTCGATGGTGGAGTGTGAACATGCAGGCTTTGGATTTAGACCTGGCCTGAGTCTCAACCAAGCAGCACAGAAGTCCTGGGGAAAACTCAACCCCTCTAAGTCACACTTCCCCTGCATCCATAAAATGGATATAATTCAAGAAGCTACCTACTGGTGGCTGTGAGGATTAGACGATTTGCGTATGTGGACCCACTTGCAAGAGAAATTCTCAAACCCTTATGCTTGCTGGGATAACCACAGAGCTTGCTAGAATCCAGATTTTGATTCAAAGTGAAAAGCTGCACTTTCAATGAACTCCTGAAACACATTAATTCTGAAGTCCATGGGTTTCACTTTGATTAGAAAAAAATCCAGAAGGATGGTCCAAATGAGACCACCGCAAACAATGGACATGGTCTCTATCTATCTGACATGCCCAATTCAATACCCACAAGCCACCTGGAGCTTAAATCACTTGAAATGTGGCAGGTACAACTGAAGAACTCAGTTTTTATTTTTGTGTTATTGTGACCAATTGTAATTCATCATACACACATAGCGACTGAATACCATACTGGCACAATATCTAGAGCAATGCCAGGTACAAGTCAAACCTGTAATGTGTATTTCAAGTAAACCAGCATTCATTCCTCAAGCTGTGGTCTGTGGACAGGCAGTATTAGCATAACCTAGGGATATGTCATAATGGCAAATTATCAAATCCTATCCCAGACCTCATGAGCCAGGAAGAAGTGCAACCATATGCCATTCCACTGATTCTGATGAAATTAATGTTTAAATTACAGATCCAAGTCAGGCATGGTGGTGCATGCCTTTGGTCCCAGCGCTCAAGAGACATTGGCAGAAGGAAGGATCCCTGAGAGTCTGAGGCCAGTCTGGTCTACAGAATGAGTTTCAGGAGGACAGCCAAAGCTACACAGAGAAAATCTGTCTCAAACACAAAAATAAAAAATTATGGATCCAAGTCTATCCCCACACACACTTCAACATCTAAGAGTACAGTACAGATAAACTTGGTTGGCTATGTTTCCTTAACAGTACAGAAAATGGTGGGGCATATTACGGAGATAGCATCACTGCTAGTCCACGCCATTTTCTATTTTCATGTTTTACTGTGTGTGTGTATGATATATGCGTGAGGGCAGACCACAGCGCTCATGTTGACTACTGTGAGTCACCATCTCTTCACACCTTTTTGAGGCATGGTCTCTCTTTGGTTTTGCCTCTCTATGTATCCAGACAAGCTTCCGGGTGCTTCCTGACTGCACCACCCATCTCCCTGTAGAGATGCTGGGTACAGATGTGAGCCATCACACTGGGCTTTTTGGTAATGTGTTCCAGGATCGAACTCAGGTCGCTGGGTTTGCACGGCAGCTGCTCTTACACGCTGTGCCATCTCACCAGCTCTCGTTTTTAATATTGCAGGCACTAAAATAGCAGCACGATTCTTAGCACTGAGCCTCCATAGGAAGTTTCTGTTATCGTTTTACTGATGGCCTCATTAACACTCCCAAATGATCACCTCTGACTTCAGAACTGCAGAACCGAGGGTCACAGAAGGAAGAGAATCTGCTTGGGCCTGTATAGTCAGCCAGTGAAGAGCCTTAACCAGAGAGTTCCAACTTGACTCAGAAATCTAAAGCTGGCAGTAACTTTGTGCATCTTTCCTCTTACAGAAGAGGGTAAGGTTGGGCCAGAGTTAAGTGAGTTACCCAGGGTCCATTGTAAATAAGTTGGGACAGGAAGGGACCTAAAGCCTGATGTGTCCAAAACACCTTAGTTAATTGTTAGAGTTGGTGGCAGGGCGGGAAGCACATTTAACTACAGATTGTCTGCCCTGGACAGCCCTGCTAACCTACCTCTATCGGTAGTAGACAGTGGAAAAAGAGTCGCGTCTTAGACCTGTGTTAAAATCTAAAGACCCCGTGGTCAAAATCAAGCACCCCACCAAGAAACATTGCCCCCTATAAAGGCCCAGCTGCTCCCCACAGGCAGGTCTGGATCTTTTCCCCCAGCTGGAGACCAGATACATTACAATGATGGCATTTATGGTCTATAAAAAGCACATAGACCCCAGAAAGCACAAGCCACTGTTAAAAAAAGAAAAAGAAAAAGAAAAAGAAAAAGAAAAAGAAAGAAAAGAAAAAAGAAAGAAAACCCTGTCCTGTCACTGCCAAGCCTATAAAGTTGAATCCCAACAAGCTGGAGGCTTATAGTCAGTTCCCCTTATGAATGCTAAATTTGACTTGCTTTTTTAAAAGTTTTCTCTCGACCTAGAGAAATGGCTCAGTGGTTAAGATCACTGGCTGCTCTTCCAGAGGACCCAGTTTCAATGTCCAACACCCACAACCATCTGTAGTCTCACAGGAACTGACCCCACCCCCAACCTGGCCTCCAAATGAACCAGGCCCGTACATACATACAGGCAAAAGGTGTGCATAAAATGCAATTTTAAACATATTTTTAATAATAGTTTTCTCAAGTTATTCCAGACACTACTAATTTGAGTGGAAAACAAAAAATCCCAACGCCTCGTTGACTCTCACGTGCACACAAAGCACGTGAGGGTCCAATCCCCTGTCCGGGGCTGCATTTTTGACAAGCTACGGTAAAGTGACAGACCTGGCCTGGGTTTTCAATAACACGTTCTGTGTAGAGATCTGAAGGGTAGTGAAGGGCTGAGGACCAGGGCATCTATCAGAGGCTAGGTAAAAAGACAACAGACCCCGCCCCGTCGTCTCCCCCCCCCCCGAACACACACACACACACTCACACACGCTCGCACGCACAAACACACACCCTGTCTGACTGGAAGAGATTCACTCACCTGGGCAAATGCTGCCTTTGAGATTCTCCAGCAGGTGCGTCATGGTGCTAAAGTCCGGAGAGTAGGACACATGCAACTCCGATGGTTCCGATGCGATCTCACGCAGCTCTTCCTCCACAGCCTTGCCCACGCCCACGGCATACATGACGATGCCTGTAGGGCCCAGGCACTCAAGAAAGAGCTCCAAACCTGGAGAAAACGGCTTCCCAGCCCCTACTCCAACCCCACACCAGTCCATCCCTTGCCAAACCTACCTTCCTCTTTGGCACGAGCTGCCCACACTGAAATGTCATCCTGAGAGCGGCCATCGGTGAACACCAAGCCCACGCGAGGCACGTTGAGGTCGCGAGGCCGCGCGCCCTGCGCCTCTGAGAAGCTATGCTCCACCATGTGACGCAGGGCCAGGCCTGTCATGGTGCCGCGTTCCATGTACTCCACGGCCAAAACTGCCTGCTTCACCTCAGCTGCGGTGCCATAGCGGCCCAGAGGGAACTCGGTGCGCACCCGGCTAGAGAACTGCACCAGCCCAACACGTGTGCCCTCGGGGGACACGTCGAGGAAATCCACAATCTGGTTCACGAAGCGCTTCACCAGCTCGAAGTTCTGTGGGCGCACGCTCTTGGAACCATCCACCAGGAGAACAAGATCCACGTGGCCCTCCCGGCACCCTGCCAAGGAGAGGGCTTGGATGGAGGGGTCAGGTCCTTGCCCAGGAGAACCACATACTCATCTAGTTATCCATCGCCAGTATTTATTATATAACGCATACCAGTTGTGTGTCCTGACTGTGTGTGCCCATCATCCTCTTTTGTATGACAACTTTTGATGTTAAGTGCTTAGCACTAACCAAATGTTTTATTAAAAGCTCTCTCTCGCTCTCTCTCTCTCTCTCTCTCT
Organism: Mus pahari; assembly: GCF_900095145.1. NCBI lineage: Eukaryota > Metazoa > Chordata > Mammalia > Rodentia > Muridae > Mus > Mus pahari. Next base: position 146,682,287 of record NC_034592.1, read on the forward strand.
CTCTCTCTCTGTGTGTGTGTGTGTGTGTGTGTGTGTGTGTGTGTGTGTCGGTTTTTCAAGACAAGGTTTCTCTGTGTAGCCCTGGCTGTCCTGGAACTCACTCTGTAGACCAGGCTGGTCTCAAACTCAGAAATCCACCTGCCTCTGCCTCCTAAGTGCTGGGATTAAAGGCGTGTGCCACCACTGCCCGGTGCTTTTTCTTTTTTCAAGACAGGGTTGCTTGATGTAGCCCTGGCTGACCTGGAATTCACTATGTAGACCAGGTTGGTCACAAACTCAGAGATCTGCCTTCTTCTGCCTCCCAAGTGCAGAGATTAAAGGCAAACATCACCACCTCCCGGTTCATTTTTCAACAACCAAGAGCAAAAATACCACAATAGCTAGCATTCCTCGATCACCTAGTATGTATCTGTCACAGTTCTAAGATTGATTGATTGATTTATTATATGTAAGTACACTGTAGCTGTCTTCAGACACTCCAGAAGAGGGAGTCAGATCTCGTTACAAGATGGCTGTGAGCCACCATGTGGTTACTGGGATTTGAACTCAGGACCTTCAGAAGAGCAGTCGGGTGCTCTTACCTGCTGAGCCATCACACCAGCCCTCTGTCACAATTCTAAACACCATATCAGTATTAATAACAATGGCAAGAACAGCATTTACTGGTGTTTGCCATGTGTCAGACGCTGAAACGTGTGCTTGACACACACACGTCTCCCTTGAGTGCTCTCCCCATTTTCCATAAACTAGGTTCTGAGGATAAAGTGATTGTGACTTGCTTCCATAGTTAACAGTGGCAAAGCCAAGACTGGAAGCAGGGTCATCTAAACCACAAGCCAGTGGACCTGCTCACTAAGACACTGCCTCCTTTGTCCTGATCCAGGGGCTTCAGGAGTACCAGAGGGGATTCAACAACAGAGAAAACACAGTCCTGACCCACAAGATCAGGGCAGACTGTATCAAGGCTGGCTATAGTTAGTCTGGCCAGTCTGGGCTACATAAAACCCTGTCTCAATGTGATCATCTTTGGGAGGAAATTGGGATTAGACACATACATGAGAGTCAGACCTTCATGAATGCAATTAATTAATTAATGTTCTTACAAGAGTTTCAAGAGAGTCTGCTTCCTCCGTTCATCCATCAAGGGAGAACATAGAGAAACTTATCCCGTATAAGCCAGGAAGCAGAGCCTCATGGGACACCGTATCTGCCAGCATCTTGGTCTTAGCCTTTCCAGAACTGAGAAATAAACATTTAAGACATTGTGGCTTAGATATGGTTCGTGCCCAAGAGTCCATGTGCTAGAAACTTGGTCCCCAGAGTTACAGGACTGAGAAGTGATTGAGACCCATGGGGTTTTATGGTCTTTCCATCGCAGTGATGGAAGTCAGTTAAGGGTGGAAGGATTTGTTTTAGCTGAAGACTTGGAAGATTTCAGTCCATGGCTGTCTGGCTCCATTGCCTTTGACCTGGGGAGAAGGGAGGCCAGATATCATGACAGCAGGAAAATGATGGAGGAATGCAACATCCTTCATTATAAAAGGAAACACAGACAGGCAGGCAGGCAGGCAGGAAGGAAGGAAGGAAGGAAGGAAGGAAGGAAGGAAGGAAGGAAGGAAGGAAGGAAGGAAGGAAGGGGCAAGACACTCTTCAAACAGGACATGGAGGCACAAGCCTGTAACCTCAGCACTTGAGAGGCAGGCAGGATCCAGACCAGCCTGGAATGCACATCTAAATCCCAGTCTTCAGGAACTGGAGATGAAGCTCATTTGGTAGAATGGTTGCCTAGCTTGTACCAAGCCCTGAATTAGATCCCTATCCCCACAGAAAAGGAGGCGTGATAACATTCGGAGGCAGTAGGATCAGGAAGCCCAAGGTCATTATCAGTTACATGTCTAGTATATAGCCAGCCTGGGCTACATAAAACCCTGTCTCAAAAAAAAAAAAAAAGGTATACCCCCCCCCGCAATGATCCACGTTCTCAATCTAGGGCCCATCCTCTACAGTTCTATCTCCCAACACCCTAAAAACCTACTCTCATGTTTAATCTATCTTTGCGTTAATCAATTAATAAGATCCTAGGCTCTGAACATTTTTGCATTAAGGACCAAGCCTTTGAGGCATGAGCTTGAGAGGGAGCACTTTCTATCTGAATCATAACAGGCCTTCTGGGAGATGATTAGGTCATGGAGCACCACCCTAGGAAGAAATTAACGCCCACGTCACAGGACTGAGTAGGTCTCGAGAGACTAGAATGACCCTGTCAGTGAAAGGTTACAAAGGACGGCCACCGCCTGTATTTGAACCCTCACACACACATACTCTTCGATCTCAAGGGCTCTCTCTCGTCGTGTGGTCATCGCCAATACTGAGATGTTGATGCTCCAGACTCTGAGCCACCTAAGCTCTATTCTCTAACCAATCACCCCGCTGTGAGCGTTTTCATTATAACAACGCACATCAGTGTTGCTCCATGGCAACCCAAATGGGCTAATGCCTTCTTGAAGGATGACCAGGGATTTGCCAAGGCAAGGGAGGTGTTCTAGAAGGTTGGCACAGCATGTACAAAGGCATGAGGGCTGGGAAGGGCATGACACATTGGGAGAAGGGCAGGCCAGTGTGACTAAAATGTTCAAGTGTGGCAAGAGATGGGCTAAAGAGCTGGCCAAAGCTACATGGTAATGAGATTAAGGGATGATTTCAAAATTGACCACAGCCCACGATAAAAAAGAATAATGATAGACCATGGTGCACTTCACATAACTGAACGGTCCAGCTCATGCAGTATTTACTCTCCTAAACTCAGGAAACTATTTTTCTCTTCTTTTCTTTAAATGCTGGTTGCAACCCACTAATTTGGTTTCATTATCCATTAATGTGGTTGTGCCCAGCACTGGAAAAATTCAAGGGGAAGGCATTTGCTCTTTATTTTGTAGACACTGGTGAACCACAAAAGGATTTTGAGTGAAGGAGGAATGTGATCGAATACGGATTTTGAAATCAGTCTTGACAGCAGGATAGAGGGCTGGTTGGAGCAGAAGCTGGGCATAAGCACATCCCCCAACACACACACACCACCACCACCACCACCATCTGTGGGGCTGTAACTGGGCACTGAAGAAGAGGCAGGCAATGGGGCTGGAGCAGACCCTCTGCCTATATATAACTCACGGTCACAGCTCTTGCCATCAGCCTGAAGTCGCCTCCCCTCAGGGCACAGGCAGTGGAAGGAAAGACCCTCACTCACACACTGGAACTCACAGCCATGGTCCACACCATTGCAGAAGTCCCTGACTTTAAAGGAGACACCAAGTAGGACCGGTTAGATCCCAGCAGCTAGAGTCCCTTTCTATTCCCTATAAATATGAGAGACACCTCCTTACCCCGACAGCTTCTCCCATCAGGTAGCAGGTCGTGGCCCTCTCTACAGCGACACTGTGGCCCCGCCAAAGTGCTCACACACTCGTGCTGGCAGCTGTGGTTCCCAAAGCTGCAGTAGTCAATGGCTGAGGGAAGGAAGAAATGGCAAGATGTCACTTCTGAGTGTAGCCATCAGGGGCCTGTTCAGAATGCTCACAGAGAGGGAGTCGGTGGGAGGCTTGCTTACCCCTGCAGCTCCTCTGGTCCTGCTGGAGAGCAAAGCCAGCTCGACAACGACAGAAATAAGAGCCCATGGAGTTGACACAGAGGTGTTCACAACCATGGGTTCCTTCAGCGCAGAGATCCACGGCTGGGAAGAGGATAACATCAGTCTTTGCTCGGGGCTTCATTTCACAGCCTAGCTATGCAACCCTCGGAAGCCACACAACCCTCAGAAGCCACGCAGCCCTCGGAAGCCACGCAACCCTCAGAAGCCACGCAACCCTCGAAGTCCTCTCTAACAAACCCCAGGTGAGAAGCCGGGAGATGCTCAGTCTGTAAAGTGTCTGCTCCAAAAGCCTGAGGACCTGAGTTTGGACCCCCAGTATCCCTATGAAAGCCAAATGTGGTAGCTGTAACCCCAGCCCTGGGGTTGGCAGAGACCCGCAGATCTCCAAAGACCGCTGGCTAACCCCGTTAGCCAACTGGTAAGCTCTGGCTGCAGTGAGAGAACTTGTGGTTGTTGTCATTGTTGATGATGATGATAATGATGATGATGAATGACAACGACGACGACAACGACGATGATAATGGTGGTGTGTTCCAGGAGATGGCTCCGTGGGTAACACAACACTTGCCTCACAAGCCTGTGACCTGAGTCCAATCCCCAAAACCCATTTAAAGGTGGGTGAAGAGAATCAAGTCCTAGGGTTATCCTCTGACCTTTTCGTGCACCCTGTGACACCCTGTGAGTGAACCTGCACTCACAGATTACACATACACACTAATAATAATGAAAAAATGTTAAATAATAAGGTGAGGGTAGTGGTAGGGGAAGATACTTGACATTCACCTCTGGCCTCCACAGATACTCACATATATGCACAATTATTTTTTAATTAAAAATGTTAATATCATGCTTTGCCCCTACCCCAAAGGTCATTAGTTAGTCTGGTGTGCTACGCAGACATTTGTGAGGGGTTTTTTGTTTGTTTGTTTGTTTGTTGTTTTGTTTTTTCGAGACAGGGTTTCTCTGTGTAGCCCTGGCT
>NC_034592.1:146687834-146699585 GCF_900095145.1 Mus pahari
GGGAGGGGAGGGGAGGGGAGGGGAGGGGAGACAGGAAGACAAAGGAGGAAGGGGAAAAGGAAAGGAGAGGGAGAAGGAAAGTAAGCAGAAGCCCAGTGCAAGATACAGCTGAGCTACATGAATACATTTCCCAGATACCTTAGGAAGACTTAATATCCATCATAATCTAATGGGGGGTGCATACTAAACCTTTTAAGCTGACTTTTGAATAGTTGGTTTGTTGGTTAATGTGTGAGTGTGCTGGTGTGCACAACTGTATGTGCACTCAGAAAAGGTGTTGCATGTCCTCCTCATCGCTCTCTACCTATTCCTTTGAGACAGGGTCTCCCCCTGGACCGGGACCTCCTGTTTCTTGGCTATGGTGGGAACCACAAGCCCCAGTGGTCCTCCTCTCTTCCCACCGCAGAGCTGGAGTTACAGGCCTTTGCCAGATGCTTGTCTGGTTCACGGGCGCTGAGATCCAAAGTCTTCATGACTGTGTAGCAAGTGCTCTTAATCACTGAGCCATTTCTCCAGCCCACCCCTCAGCCTTTTAAAGTCTCTAAACACAAGAAGACCCATGTGGCAACAGAGTTGTTGGGATCACATGACCCCCTTTTCCAGATCGTGAAACTAAAATTGTGGAACTAGTCGCTGTGAAAGTATAGGAAAGAGTTTCCAACTACAGGCACTCCGCATGTGGTAGAAAACATAGTCACAGGGATGGAACCATATAATCCCCACCACCCACCCACCCCCCCCCAAAAACAATTAATCATCTAAGCAAGGCATCACACACCATAGCTTTTCAGAAGATTAAAAAAAAAAAAAAAGATTTGCAGAGAGGAGGCACCACGCAGAGAGAGAGCTGAGGTGCAGAGGCAAGAATGGAGAACATTTAACTGTGGGAGGTCAAGACTCCAGGTTCCGGTCCACCAAAGATTTGTGTGGCCCCGGATACTATTCCTTCCCTGTGTGGATTGTACAGCAAATGGGGTGTGCTTTTACTTCTGAAGAACTTGTCAAAGAGTTGCCGGGATGCTGGGAAGCCAAGGTAGACAAGGAGACAGCAGGATGGGGTGGCACTCACCCAGACAATTCTTGTTATCTGGTGCTAGCTTGTAGCCAGAGTTGCAGGCACAGTAGAATGTTCCTGGGGCATTGACACACAGGTGTTGGCAGCCATGCCCCAACTCAGCACACAGGTCCTTCCCTAAGGACACACAAGGGGGCAGTCAGCAGAGAACAGATGGGCAGAAGCATCCAAGGGGAGGGCAGAACAACAGGGCAGGGGTAGGGTCTGAAGCAAATACCATTCCCAAGGATGGACTTAGGTTGGATATGGATTTGCTTCTTGGAGAGGGTCAGTCCAGGTGGCAAGGTTAGAGGAAGAATAGGATGTAAGTAGTTCCTTTGAAGGGTCCCAGAAGAGGGCACTGCACTGCTTGGATTCAGGAGGATCAGGTGTTAAGGTCAGCCTCAGCTGCAAGTCAACTTTAAGGACAGTCACGGTTACAAGAAAGTGGCAAAGAGAGATCTCATGGCTTTTGTAAAAAGGGACTTAGAGTAGGAGGAACATACTCGGGTGGGCGGGGCATTACTCCTGACAGACAATACTATCAATTTTGAGTGACTCTTGATTAAAAGACATGGGGGGGGGGGTGACAGCTTGTGGCAGGGCCAGTCTCTGACACAGCATGACTGGCTTCTGAGGATACCACTCTGCAGGAGGACCCATGGCAACTGGTACCCAGAAGGCAGAGTAAAGCTGAGGGATCGCCTTTAATGATGCGAAGGAGAATCGAGCATCTGAATAGCCGGAGCTCGGCGCCACTCTAACTCACCGCACAGGCGACCCTGGAACTGCAGGCCAAACTCCTGGATGAGATCGAAGGACTCCACCAAGAAGACATGCTGGTCCAGCGGCGGCGAAGCCATGGCGCGAAGAGAACCCACGTCAGCTCGCTGCACCCCTACCGCATAGATCTCAATGCCGCGGGCGCGCGCCTGAGCGGCCACTTCAGCCACTCGGTCTTGAGGTCGCCCGTCTGTCACGATGACCAACACGCGCGGCACTCGCTCCTCCGATGGGCGCGCGCCTTCGGCCTCGCTGAAGGCCACGTTCATAGCGTACTGGATCGCCAGCCCGGTCATGGTGCCCTGCGCCAGCGGCACCACCGCGCGGATGGCGCGTTCCATGTCCTCGCGGCGCGAGAAGGCGCCCAGGGGAAAGACGCTCTGCACTTGGCTAGAATACTGGATCACGCCAACGCGCGTGGCGTTCAGACCCACGTCCAGGCTGCGGAGGAGGCCCACTAGGAACTGCCTCATGGTCTCAAACTCGAAGGGGCGCACACTGCGGGAGCTATCAATCATGAACACCAAATCCAGGGGCCCAGTATAGCACCTAGGACCTGCGGGGAAGATGGAGGAGGACTCTCACGGGTCAGCTAAAGCTGGTCTCTTAGAAAAAGCCGGAAGACCTGCGGTTATCTGAATGGAACAGCGCCCAGCATGTCATTAACCTAACAAATTAGCCTTGGATACAGTCACTCATCCATTATTTGAGGAGACCTGAGCCAGGAAATCACACAAGTTCCCCCGCATGCAGTTCTGGGAGCTGTTCTGAGTCTGTGTTATGTATTGAGGAGTGAACAAAGAGATGTCGCAGTCTCAAATGCCTACATGAGCCAGCCAGACGTCATAAATGAATGAACTGGTTGGATTATATCTGTAACGTCACATCTCCTGTTTCTCTGATAACTTGGATTGTCCCAGCAAGCGGGTCCCTGGTTTTTTTGTTTTGTTCAAGAAAATTCTCAAATAGGGTTTTTTTTTTTTAATGTGGAGTTTCCTGATTTTCCCATGGTTTCAATAAGCTTCAGTAAAAGTCAACACCGAATGAACCCAAAATGGTGCCACATACTGCAGTTGAGGAAACAGAGCCCAAGGGACGATGCGTGAAGCCTGAATCCAGCCCGCCCCACCCCATACACACATCCCTCCATCCACCAGGGCGCGAGAACGTTTCTGCTCCCTTCCTCCCCCGGTGAGGGCTGAGATCCAGCTCACCTGCAGACTGGAGCTGGGTTTCCCAGGACTGCAGGAAGAGCAGCAACAGAGACAGTGGCCAGCAGTAGAGGCCTCTCATGGTGGTTGGAAGGATGGCGGAGCCCAGTGTCACAGCCTGCAGCTAGAAAGAAGGTCGTAAAGCGACAGTTATGACGGCGCTTTTATTTCAGGGGATGAACACTTTGGTTTTGTGTATGTTCAGAATGTCTTGCCAGGCATGGCTGCACACTCTCGGGAGGCAGAGGCAGGCAGATCTCTGGGGGTCTGAGGGCCAGTCTGGTCTTCATAGTGAGTTCCAGGCCACCCAGGGCTACAGAGTGAGATTCTGTCTCAAAACAAAACAAAAAGGCTCATGATAATTTTTTGATGTCACTACACTGGGATTGCTGAAATTCACAGAAGAGCCTTTGTAGTAAATGACCAGAACTACAGGACACTAAGTAAATAAAAAGTAGAAAAAACACATAAAACTCAAAAGGAGATAAGCTCTTGCATTAAAAAATTATACATATATATATACCATATATATGATATATATTACAGATCATACACACCATATATATTATATAGCACACAGCATATATGCGTGTTACATATATATACATGTATATGGTGTGTGTGCACACACTACGGCATACACATGTGGAGGTCAGAGGGCAATTCGCTGAAGTCCGTTTTCTCCTTCCCTTGTGTGTGTCCCAGGATTAAACAGACTGAACTCCAGTGGTCAGTCTGGCAACAAGCACCTTTACCCACTGAGCCATCTTGCCGGTCCCCAAAAGAACCCCTTTCTAAATACCAGATATAGTGTTAAATGTGGCATTAACCCTCTTTGTAGTTCTGACATTTAAGGCTGTTGTTGGTTCGGCTCTCCCTATTCAGAGACAGGCTTAAAAAAATTAACCGCTGCTACCCAACCCGCCTTATAGCAGGAAAGTGGCTGCAGCCGAGATAGAGGCCTGTCCATCTGGGGTGTGAGTCAGCTAAGCTGCTCCACACTCTCTTCTTCTGCGGACAGAAATCATTCCCCACATTACCCAACCCCGTGCCACACGCCAAAGAGCAGCTCTTGGGGGGTCTGGGTTCCTAGTGGTAGGCCAGAGAGTGGAGTCCTGCACAAGACACGCCTCCGTGTCTGTTTCTCGCCTGCTCTCAGGAGAGGCCGCCAGGGGGCGCCTGCTGGGTCTGGTTTCTCCTGTCGTGGGAAGCCTACATCTGCCCAGCAGGTGTCCCTGCCCAGAGCAAACAGGCCGCTGGGAGTCCCGGGACCTTGAAGATAAGGCTTGGACAGCATAAATCCAGTGCGAGGATCGGATGGGGCTTAGATGTGTGAACGGTATCGAAGTCAGTGGCAGTAAGACGTGCCCAGAAGGCAGCGAGAGAGCGGCCTAGGCCTCGACGAGCAGCCATGGACCCCAGGGAGACAACAGGTGAGCCTTCTCCCTCCCGTGTAGCCTAACTAGGTCCCTTGAAAACCACGAAGGGCACACACACACACACACACACACACACACACACACGCTGTACGGATGGAAAATGTGCTGCCCAATGAGACTGCCAGCTGGGCTCCAGGCACAGAACTAAACCTAGCCCTCACCCCCCTAACACCCCACCCCTGTCTCTTCCTCCAGAGCAGCCTGATTCCCTTGCACCTAAGAATCACTGAGCCTTTCTTCCGTTCCCTACCCCACCCCCACACGGTACACTGAGCCTGCTCTATCCATTTCTCTGTGGTTTCTTGGCAGAGCAGGCCAGCGCCCCCTAACCCACCGCTGCCCCTCCCCCAACCTCCCCCCCTCCCCCTGTTCCTTGAATGAGCCCATTCTGAGCAAGGCCGGTGCGTGGCTCTGACTCCAGACCAGCTTCCTATCCGGGATTCTTCTCCCTTCTGGCTTTCCAGGGAGGGTAGAAGAACAAAAATCCTTCTGGCAGGGTCTGTGGTGGTAAGGTGGTAAGCTAGATGTGCCAGCGGCTTGATGGTGGAGGTAGGAGGAAGGGAACGCCTTTTCTAGAGTGGGCCAGAGCGGAGCCAGCACCCCAGGGCGAGCATCTGAGTTAGGGTCCACCCGGCCTTTGAGACTCGGGGTTGGCTTGACTAAGGGCTCCCTTAAGCTCCTCTTGGCTTAAGTCAACAGGCACTTGATGTCACCTCGCTTGCACCCCAGGACTCTTAGAAAGGCAAAACATCTGTCCTCTCAATTTCAGCTTTCCAAACTCGCTGTTCCACAGAGGGGAACGTCGGTCTAGGGAGGGCAAAGAGAGTCATCGTTCAAAGGCTTGCTTTGAAGTAGTGGCCCATTAGAGTGAGCCCAGTTCTCCTGATAAGGATCCTTGCATTGAAGAGGAAATTTCTCGGGTGCCCTTAGGATAGGGAAAGTGCGCCCCAAAGAGGTCTGAGTTCAAGAGCTAACCCTGAAAGGACACCTTGGGAAGGTGCCAGACGTGGAGGGAGGAGATTAGGGAAGGAGGACCTGTATTTTGCTGGTCTTGCCAGAGGGGATCGGAAAAGGTACTGCAGGTTAGACGTGGACACGTAGGCTGTTAAGACCTGTCCCCCTACGGGTTTTATGCTTCCCTGCAGACCCCTCGGTGCCCCCGGGCCCTTTGACTCACCTGAGCCTGCCGGACAGCTCAGAGGTGCGGCTACAGAGCGACGGGCCCAGTCTCCTGGGGAGTTGGACCAGGTAACGGCAGCGGCGAGGGCAGCTTGCCCTAAGTGGGGAATGCCAGACAGCCAGGGCGAGCCCAAGCGGCAGCTGCATTTAACCTGGAGCAGGCGAGTGGGGAGGGGGAGCGCGGGCTGCGACCCCTCCCACTGGCAGGGAGCGATTTCCCCCTTCCTCTCAACACTCGGGCCCCAACAAGCGCGGCGCCCCTTTCTCCTGCAACTCTGGGAGCTGCAGGCTCGAGCTGCGGGCCGGAATTGGGCTACAGCTGGAGTCGGGCGGCGACACTCCGGGCAGCCGGAATGCTCTGGAATCCTACACGAGACACTTCCCAGAGGAGAGCCCCAAGAGGCGGAGCGGTCCTGGCCGCCGCCTGCCTGGCCTGCCTGGGCTTCCAAGGACGCGCCCGACTCTTGCCCTCTGCTGTCCCTTCCCGGAGTGATCAAAGGCAGAGACTTGGTAAAAGGACTCAAAAGGACAGCCTTGGAGTTCTTAGCTCTCTTCAGGGCCCAACTTGCTCATTTCCCAAATAATGTCCCACCACAGACTCTTTTTCATGTGCTCCGTTTAATTGTGCAGGCTTTGAGAGAACTCATCCTCATTTGTCAAACTCTCAGACTGATAAGCAACAGACTGCCCAGAGAGCTGACCCGGTTCATGCTACACTCAAAGGAAAGAAAACCCCCATTAAGCCAAGGGTGTTGTTTGGGCATCAGAAAGACTCAGATCCGTCCCCATCCTGGTAAAGCAGTTTGGAGCCTTGTTCACATTTTCACCGGGGCATGTGCCTGCTGGAATTGAGATTGTGCTCTGGACCTGGAGCCGGCAAAGGCTGTTTGCCCCTATGAGTTGAAAGCTTAATTACTATTTCCACAAAGCCCACCTCCATCTGAGAACCAAATGTAGGGTTTTAAACACAGCTATTCCACTTGGCCCCAGACTACAACAGCCAGGAAGTCACCCACACAGTGTAGCACCTGGGTGATCCTGGTGAGGTCTGTGCAGGCTTCTTGGAACACAAATATTTAGCTCATTTCCCAAGTCCTTCTTCCCCCAGATCCCTTGGAGGACTTAAATCAACCCCATCTCCAACTTCAGCTCACTCAGCTTCAGCAGTGGGCTTTGTGCCAACTCAACCCTTGACTCTCCTTCCTGTGGCCCCATTGGCCCCACCCCCATTCCTAGGTCACCCCCAGAGCATGCCACCATCCTAAGAGAAGGTGTGCGCACATGCCTACAGCAAAGATGTGAGCAGACTGTGTGGATCCTGCATGCCAAGGTGGCTCAGAAATCCTATGGAAATGAGAAGCGGTAGGTGGCTCCCTACCCCTCCCAGGTCTCCACAGCCTTCAGCCCTATGCCTCCCTCCAAATCCACCACCATTTAGCTTCTTTAACATCTTGGAGGCCTCAAGCTGACACCTCAGCCTTTGTTCAGCCAGGGTCCTGTTCCCCAGCCAACAATGGCTGCCTACTGGGATCTAGAGCAGATCCCCACATCCCCGACCAGTATCCATTCATTCTGCTGCGTACTACGAGTCATGCACCAGGGTCACTGCTGGGCACTAAACCTCCAGCTGGACCAGACAGACACAGCCTCTACTTCCATGGCATCTCCATTCTGGTGGGGAACAGGGCGTCACCTCCCCACAAGCCAGCAAACAAGGTATTTCAGATTGTGATGAGAGCCAGAGGAAAAACAGAGTGGAGTCACATAGTAGCCCAAAGGGGGTACCTTAGCTTGAAAGGTCAAGGAGGTCAAAGGGCTCTTTAGGAAGTGATATTGGAGCTGATGTGCCAGTGCTGAGATGGAGCCAGGCATGGGAAAACTCCAGGAAGCATTCTAACCGGAAGCAACAGAAAAATGCAAGGACCTTAAGGCTGTACACCCAGTACTGTAAGAGGATGAAAGGGGGAGACTGGACAGAAGAGGGGGACGTTAGAGAAGATGACAGGAGAAGCAGTGAGGTCATGTGAGGATCATGTGAGGATTTGGGATTTTAAACCACAAAGGATGTTGATAAAAGGACATCACAATTTGACTCGTTTTCATTATTATCAATAATATTGTTTATTTTGTTATATTTTAGGGGGGGTGAGACAGACTCTGACTCTGTAGCTCAGGCAGAACCTGTACCAATCCTCCTGCCTCAGAGGCCCCATCCCTTCCGTGCTAGGTTTAGGATTACAGGCATGAGGCACCACACCCAACTTAATTTAACTGTTATTCCTTTTCAGATTTATTTATGTATTATATATATATATATATATATATATATATATATATATATATGCTTACTTTGTCTACATGCATGACTGTACACCAGAAGAGGGCATCAGATCCATTACGGATGGTTGTGAGCCACCATGTGGGTGCTGGGAGTTGAACTCAGAACCTCTGGAAGAGCAGCCAGGGCTCTTAACTGCTGAGCCATCTCTCCTACCCCTTGACTGTTAGTTTCGTTGGTGGTGGTGGTGGTGGTGGTGGTGATGGTGGTGGTGGTGGTACTGGTGCTGTGTGGATGTATGGATGCCACAGTTCCTGCGGAGGTAAGAGGATAACCCGCGCAGTTAGTTGTACAGTTGGTTCTCTTCTTCCTGTTGATGGGTTCTGGGCATTGAAGTCAAGTTATCACGCTTGCCCCAGCAAGCCTTTCATCCACTGAGCCACCTGTTATTTAAGAAGTAATCTGGGGCTGGAGAGACCACTCAGGGTTAAGAGCACTGGTGGCTGCTCTTCCAGAGGACCTGAGTTCAGTTCCTAGCAACCACTTGCTGGCTCACAACCATCTGTAATGGGACCTGATGTTCTCTTCTGTCAGATGGTCTCTCCTGCCATGCAGGCATACATGCAACTAGAGCTCTCATATACATAAACAAATACGTATTTTTAAAAGTAATCTGATTGTTGTGTGAATAACAAACTAAAAGAGGTATCCGTAACAAGGGAGAGACAGTTGGAAGGCAAGAGATAGTGGGTTAGGACCAAGGTGAAGTTGGTAGGAATCTAACGGATTCAGATGTGTTTTGAAGATGGAGCAGGCAGGACTTACTGATGAGGTCTAATAAGCAGAAGAATGCACTGCGTTAATGGGGACCACTCTGGGAGAGAGGACACCAAATCATGATTCTTTAAAAGTTTATGCCACCTTGAGACACTTTTAAGACAGTGAAGACGATGTTATGTGTTCCCAGGTTCTTCTGTCCTCCGCCCTGTGTCTACCTCGCGGGTCCTGGCTGGAGGGTGAAGCCAATGCAAGACCAAGGTGAGAGTGCCCTGCGGGGCTGCAGTTGCTAGGTTCTCTGCTGGAAGGACCAACTGCCTCAGCAGGGCCCCGGAGCCCAGCCGGCTGCAGGAGCAGTCTCGCTGCGCCCTCTGGCGGCAAGAACTAACTTTGACCCGCACCTGAGTCTTCCCCAGTCTTTCCAGGGTTTATTCCCCGTCCTTTTCCAGCCCACCAGTCTTCAGAGACCGGGCCCACCGTCTGCGGTTACATGGGACTGGACGGCGCGTCTGGCAGCGCTCCCGAGACCCAGAAGTTGAACTTCGAAGAGCAGCCGGACTCCAGGGTGAGGCTGCATTAGAGAGCATCCGATTCCTGCTCTGGAGTTGCCTCTTCGTTGCAGAGGAGGCAAGACTGTAGACTCCCCAAGTCCCCTCCAGAAACCAAGAGGCAATTGGGGAGGCCAGAGGGTGGGTTCTGACCTAGAGCCTAGGTTAGTACGGTTTCTTGTCACCTCTAGTGGTAAGGATGCCTTAACTGCGGAAGGTTGGCTCTTCCGCTAGCAGAGTTAAGACCCGCCGCATCCCCTTGAGCCCTGTAGGAATTTGGTTGTGCCAAGACCCTGTACATCTCCGACGCTGACAAGAGGAAGCACTTCCGGCTGGTGCTGCGACTGGTGCTGCGAGGAGGCCGGGAGCTGGGCACTTTCCACAGTCGCCTCATCAAGGTGATCTCCAAGCCCTCGCAGAAGAAGCAGTCGCTGAAAAACACAGACCGTGAGAGGGGCGGGGTGGAAGGGTGCAATTCTAACCCAGAGCTGCAAAAGTGGGAGGAGGGTGCAAGTGTGGAGTGGGGGGGGGGTGAGAGGTGGAGTCTGGGTAGAAAGAAGGGAGGAGTCTGGGTGGAGTGGCTGGCCTAGACTAAGAGAAAAGACACACAGAGATTCCAGACAGGGCACAGGAAAGAGGATAGATACCAGATTTGAAGATGACAGTGGGGGACTCAGAACAGACAAAAACTGTAGCCAGGTGTCAAGTCCGGGGCAAATTTAAAATGACCTTAAGGAAGTTGCATCAGCCAAAGATGGTGGTTCCCATGTGTAATTCCAGTGCTCAGGATCAGTCTGAGATAGAACTCTGAACTCTACCTAGGCCAGCCTAGGAGGGAGGGAGAGAGTGGGGAAAGGAAAGAAAAATATATCGGGAGAGAGAAGGTGGGTTGATTGGTTGATTTCAGTATAGCATACCATGTGGCTTGCTTGAGACTATCTGCCCAGAAAGTGTCCCCCAGTCTGGAGATAATCACGACTCACTGTGACTCCGGAATCCAGCTCCTTGGTGTCATTGAAAAGTCCTGTGGAATGTCCCAATTTCAAGCAATGTTCTAGCTGGCACCTTGGTGCTCATGAAAAGTGGGTGACCTAGAGTGAGGGTTAAGCGTGCAGAGTCTGGCAGTCTGGCTTAGAATCCTGTCCTGGAAATAAGAGATTGAACTGAGCTGACATGTGTATTTAGAAAAGCAAAGGATGGGGGGATGGCTTGGTGGGTAAAGTACTTGCAAGGCAAACACAAGAGCCTGAGTTCAAATACCCATATAAACTGTGTGGCTGCAGACGCCAGTGATCCCAGCTCTGAGACAGTAGGATCCTCCTCCAACTCTCTGGCTAGAAAGCTCTAGCCAAAATAGTGAGAGCCTTTGTTTCAGAGAATAAGGTGGAGCGTAATAGAATAAGGTGCCTGGAGTCTAACTCTGGCCTCTACACCCACACACACGCAGCTGGGTGCGTCCAGCCACACACCTGCACACACATACAGAAAAAGGATAGAGCGGAAGGATCTATTGTGTAATAAATTAAATGGAAAGGGCTTGGTCTAGGTATAACTGGAAGGCCAGCAGTCTCTGTCCAGCACTGAGAGGAGATGAACACCACTCAGTCAGTGCCTTATCCCCAGCTGGTGTAAGTCCAGTGAGAAAATGAAGCTGTGACTGAGAGCATGTCATCAGCTGGAAGACACACCAGGCTCTAGGAGAGTCCCCATGTCCTTTCAGACCCTAGCAGCCATCTATGGATGCAACTCCCACCTGCTTCACACTCCCCTCCCCCAAGAAGGCTTCCTTAGATCAGCTTTTCCCACACGGAGTTAGCATTTTGTATTTATGCCCTCCAGACCATGAACTATTTCAGAGCAAAGCTGGACCGGGTTCACACATCAATACCCAGTACCCGTGCCTGCCACAAAGCAACCCTGAGTGACTTGATGAACCCAACTCACATCATTGAAGGATGTTCATTTGTACCAGAGAGCTGGCAAGCTCAAAAATCAAGACCCCAGACAAAAGGCTATGAAATGCAGATACCCACTGTGTCCAGGCCAGTGGGCACATTAGCCAGGCTGTCATGTGGGTCAGAAGATTAGCTGAGGCGTCTGAGGGACCACATGAGGCCTGGGTACTGATTCCATGTTCCCCTTGTAGTATGCATCTCCTCCGGCTCAAAGGTCTCCCTTTTCAATCGCCTGCGCTCCCAGACAGTGTCCACGCGCTACCTCTCCGTGGAAGATGGGGCCTTTGTGGCCAGCGCAAGGCAGTGGGCTGCCTTCACCCTCCACCTGGGTAATCCCATGAGCAGGTGCGGGCTGGGTACTCCGTGTGTTAGCATATTTAATCAACCCTGCAGGAAGATGAAGCAGTGTAACTGACCCTTGGGGGGGAGGGGGGAGGGTGAAGGCTTGCCCTTGGGGAGGAGGGTGAAGGCTTGCCCTTGGGGAGGAGGGTGAAGGCTTGCCCTTGGGGAGGAGGGTGAAGGCTTGC
>NC_034592.1:146699745-146723474 GCF_900095145.1 Mus pahari
GGGTGAAGGCTTGCCTTTGGGGAGGAGGGTGAAGGCTTGCCCTTGGGGAGGAGGGTGAAGGCTTGCCTTTGGGGAGGAGGGTGAAGGCTTGCCTTGGCCCTAGTGAGTCAGTAGGAATCAGATCTCTTCTGATCCCAGTGACTAGCTGTGCCCTTTCTCCTTCAGCCAATAAGTGGCTGCCCCGGGGAGCACACCTTTGTTGGGATGAGCACAGACTATTTCTCCAGGATTAGAACCTTGTTCTTAGCTTCCTTTCTCATGGCTAGCTGCAGTGTGCGTTAAAGACAGGGGTGAAGAGATAGGGTTTGAGAAGTAATGAACCTTTGTTCCTTTCTTCCTTTCTTTCTCTCATCTCCAGCTGATGAGCACTGTTCCCAAGGGGACTTCCCACCCCAGGAAGGTTACATCCGCTATGGCTCCCTGGTGCAGCTCGTCTGCACTGTCACGGGCATCACACTGCCGCCTATGGTATGGGACCTCACTGCTATCAGGGTATAGAGCTGCCTGGCTGGGTGAGGGGCCTCTAGGGACCGTCCCCCACCCACCCTGCTACCTCACCGCCCCCCCAACTCACCGCCCCCCCAACCCGCCGCCCCTCACCCTTCTGCCACAGATCATCCGAAAAGTGGCCAAGCAGTGTGCCCTCCTTGACGTGGACGAACCCATATCCCAGCTGCACAAGTGTGCCTTCCAGTTTCCAGGTGACACCCCAGGAGGGGCTGGCACCTACTTATGCCTTGCCACAGAGAAGGTGGTGCGATTCCAGGTGAGAAGCAGAGACTACCAAGCAGCCCAGGCGGAGCACAGCCATAGAATATAAGCTCTTCTCCACAAAGGCTGCTTCTTAAGGGGACAGTGCTGCCCCCTGGAGGATTAGAAGTCATAGAATGCAGAAAAATGATGTAATTACTATTATTAAACAATATTCCTGCCCAGGGGCTTTAAGACATTGGGAATACCAAATTGCAGAATATAGAGACTGGAGATGGCTCGGTAATTAAGAGCGTTTGTTGCTCTTTCAAGTTCCAAGTTTAATTCCTAGCACCCACACGGTGGCCCACAACTTCACAGCCGCCTGTAGCTCCAGCTTTAGGGGATCTGACACCTCTTTCTGTCCTCTGAATGTCACACATGTATGGCATAAACCCACATTTACATAAATAAAAACTGCAGGATAAAAAGAAAATCATAGCAGAAAATAGTGTTGGATAATGTTGAACACAGTTACAGGATGTCAAGGCACGAAATCAGTGTGGAAAACAATAATTATTAAGTAATATTCCTCCCAAAATATTATTCTGGAATGTTAGTAAATAAAATAATAAAAAATATAGAAAACAATAATTATAGTCAGGTGGCACATGCTTGTAATTCCAACACTGGGAAGGCAGAGGCAGAGGCAGGCGGATTTCTGAGTTCGAGGCCAGCCTGGTCTATAGAGCGAGTTCCAGGACAGACAGGGCTACACAGAGAAACCCTGTCTCAAAAAAAAAAAAAGAAAAAGAAAGAAAGAAAAGAAAAGAAAAAGAAAAAGACAAAAGAAAAGAAAAAGAAAGAAAGAAAAGAAAAAGAAAGAGAAAGCGGGGAGAGGAGAGGAGAGAGAAGGAAAGAAAAATGATTATTGAATAATATTTCCTCACAGAAAGTATTATAATGATTTTTGGTTTTGTGTTTATTTGAGGAAGGTTTTATTCAAAGACTGACCTTGAGGTCATAATCCCCCTGCCTCCACCTACCAAGTGCTGGCATATGCACCACTAGTCCCAGCTAACGCTGTAGAATGTCAAGGCAGAGAAGGTTTGCTTTGGTTTTTTGGAGTCGGGGTTTTTCTGTGTAGCCCTGGCTATCCTGGAACTCCCTCTGTAGATCAGGCTGGCCTCGAACTCACAGAGATCTGCCTGCCTCTGCCTCCCAAGTGCTGGGTTTGAAGGTGTGCTCCACCACCCCCTGCTTAAGGCACAGAATTAGATGATGTTAAAGGATAGAGGATGTGGCTGGAAAGACAGCTCAGTGGCTAAAGAGTATCTGCAGCTCTTTCTTTGGCCCCAGCACCCATGGCAGGGAGCTCACGACTCTCTGTGATTCCAGTTCCAGGAAATCTGGCACTCCCCTGTGGCCTGTGCTGGCACCTGCACACGTGGCACACATGTTCTCTCTCTCTCTCTCTCTCTCTCTCTCTCTCTCTCTCTCTCTCTCTCTCACACACACACACACACACACACACACAGGCATGTGAATAAAAATATTTTTTGCATAGAGGAACCTGGTGATGTGGGTTGTAACCCTATTTGTGAGGCTGGGGTGGAAGGGCAGAGTGTTCAAAGCCTGTTGTGCTAGAGTGAGTTCAAGACCAGCCGGAGCAATTTCGTGAGACCTTGTCTGAAAGAGTGAAGTGGAGATTCCACTCACTGGCAAAGTGCTTGCTGAGCATGTGCAGAATTCTAGGCGGAGTTCCCAATGCCAACCAAGAACGACTTAAGAAAACTAGTTTATTAGAAACTAAGCTGGTTCAAAGATTTAGTTTATACTCTAAGAGAATGTTAAAATCTTGGGGTCGGGGAAATGGCTAGTTGGTAAAGCACCTACTTGCCAATTCTGGCATCTGAATCCAATACACTAGAACTCACATCTATTCTGAAAAATTGAGTATGGTGCCCCAAGCTTGTAATCCCAGCACCTGGGAGGCAAAGGCAGGAGAGACCCAGAGCGTTCTAAGCTTAGCCTCTCGGTATATCCAGATAGGCCAACCTCTGGTTCAGTAAGAGACTCTGCCTCAAAAAAAATAAGATCGGGAGTAACTGAAAAAGACACCTCAATTGATAGCCACCTCTGGCCTCCACACCTGCACACACACACACACACACACACACACACACACACACACAGAGGCATACTACAAATAAAAAATATTTTTTCTAAAAAAGACCTTTGGT
Source organism: Mus pahari (assembly GCF_900095145.1). Taxonomy (NCBI): domain Eukaryota; kingdom Metazoa; phylum Chordata; class Mammalia; order Rodentia; family Muridae; genus Mus; species Mus pahari. The sequence continues at coordinate 146,702,679 of NC_034592.1, forward strand.
TTTATGTATGTACATATATGCATACACACATACACGCCTATGTGTACACGCATACATACATAGCCCATACAAGTGTACGGATCTCACCCAAGCTCCCTGAGGCAGATAAACTGGGAAACTTAGAAGGAAAACTTGATAAGGTGGGGCCACTAACGAAGCTTCAGTTCCATCCCTTGGACTTCCTGCCAGGCTTCCCTCTGCCCCAAGGAGGCCAACAGGGCGCTGCTCAACGACAGCTCTTGCTGGACCATCATTGGCACCGAGTCGGTGGAGTTCTCCTTCAGCACCAGCCTGGCCTGTACTCGGGAGCCGGTCACTCCGGTGCCTCTCATCAGCACTCTGGAGGTGAATCTGCGGGGTAGTGTGCGGCCCTCCCTGCCTGCCTGCCTGCCTGCCTATCTGCTCTGGGGATGGGGAGGCTGTGGAGGAAAGGCAGGAGTCTCCTTCTAACCCACCACCATCACCACTCCTTCGTCACCTACATCTGGTCCCATTCACCGCCCCCAGCTGAGCGGTGGAGGTGATGTGGCCACGCTGGAGCTGCACGGAGAGAATTTCCACGCTGGGCTCAAGGTGTGGTTCGGAGACGTGGAGGCAGAAACCATGTACAGGTACAGATAGGCGGTGGGGATAGGCGGTGGGGACACCTTGGGCCATGGGATCCAGACACTGGAATGTTTATGATTGGCTTCATCCTCCATGCCCCGTCCACAGGAGCCCTCGTTCCTTGGTGTGCGTGGTGCCAGACGTGGCGGCCTTCGGCAGCGACTGGCGTTGGCTCCGCACCCCCATCACCGTGCCCGTGAGCTTGCTGCGCGCAGATGCGCTCTTCTACCCCAGCCCCTTCTCCTTCACCTACACCCCGGAATACAGCGCGCGGCCGCGGCTGCCCAATGCCCAAGAGCCTGCCCCTGATGCGGACACGCTCCTGGAGAGCATCCACCACGCGTTCACACGCACCAACTTCCATCTCTTCTGCCCCACCTAGGCAGTGCCACTGAGGCTGACTCCAGTCCCACAGCTGTCCCTCAGGGGAAAAGAGCAGGAAGGAGAGAGGTACCTCACCTGACCTCAGGCCACTCGCTGTCCTCAGTAACTGTCATCAATCATGAGTGATATTCTAATGTCTTCACTGCGTGGTGTGCTTCCTGTTTTTGTAACCTGATAGATGTATTCTTCTGCCTTTGTCTCTTTTTGGCTCTTCCTGGGTCGGTGGCCAGTTCTGAGGATCCAGGCCTAGGGGATTTGCTCTCCAGACACCTGTGTCCCCATTTGAAAACAAGTTGCTTAAAGTAAGACTAGAATGTCTAGGGTCCTGGATCCCATGAGATCCCTCTTAGAGCTAGGTGTCTATCTGACCGTGGTGACACTTCCTATGGCACCCTTGCCTGGGTTTGGTCTCTGATCACTATCCCATGTCGTTAGTGTCAGGCAAAGGCCTAGGACAGCTCTCTTCACTGTCCCAAGGCCACTTCTCCTTCAGGACCAAAAGGAAGAGCCTAAGGCTAAAAGATCCTCCTGTTTCCGGGTACAGGTGACTGGGAAACACTGTGCTGGGGACAGGGATGGCAAGGGGTAAGGGAGGGGGCTGAATGCTCCCCGGATTCTGTCCAAGTCAGAGTCTGATGGAGCTGGCACCTTTATGACTCTCTGTGGAGAAGAAATGGGGTTCCAAGGCAGCAGATACCCTAAGCTTAGAGGCTACCTGGCCACCCTGGCAGCCAGCAACTAGCTATTCCCCCATGCCAAGCGTCTTAGTTAGTTAGTGTTTTACTGCTGTGAACAGTTAGTGTTTTACTGCTGTGAACAGACACCATGACCAAGGCAACTCTTATAACAATAACATTTAACAAGGGCTGGCTTACAGGTTCAGAGGTTCAGTCCATTACCATCAAGGTGTGAGCATGGCAGCATCCAGGCAGGCACGGTGCAGGTGGAGCTGAGAGTTCTACATCTTCATCTGAAGGCTGCTAGGAGAAGACTGGCTTCCAGACAGCTAGGATGAGGGTCTTAAAGGCCACACCCACAGTGACACACCTACTTGAACAAGACCACACCTCCTCACAGTGCCACTCCCTTGGCCAAGCATATTCAAATCGCCACACGGAACAAGAAAACACTGCAGCGTCAGAGACAAAACATAAGGCCTCTTCAGACCATATCTTTCCCAGGACAAGGCAGACAGAAGTCATGAGACAACAGATCAATGATAGAACTGAGGAATGAGCCTCTGAATTTGGGATCCATGCTGGAACTACACCCCATCTCTGGTCTTTGTTTGTTTGTTGTTTTGGGGGGGGTTGTTTTTTGTTTTTTTTGGGTTTTTGTTTGTTTGTTTGTTTGTTTGTTTGTTTGTTTGTTTTTAGAGACAGGGTTTCTCTGTGTAGCCCTGGCTGTCCTGGAACTCACTCTGTAGACCAGGTTGGCCTCGAACTCAGAAATCCGCCTGCCTCTGCCTCCTAAGTGCTGGGATTAAAGGCGTGCACCACCACGCCTGGCTTCTCTGGTCAGCCTTTCCCTGCTTACTCTATGCTTAGAAGGAAAAGGAAACTGCCAGGATCCTAGCTTGGGCTATGAAAACCAAAGACGTAGGTAGAATGGATGTCAGTCTCTGGTCTTGCCTGGTAGAATGGATGTCAGTCTCTGGTCTTGCCTGGTAGNGGTAGAATGGATGTCAGTCTCTGGTCTTGCCTGGTAGAATGGATGTCAGTCTCTGGTCTTGCCTGGTAGGAAGATCTGATTTGAAATATGAGGTCGATCTACAGCCATAACACCCTGAACATGCCACATTTCATCTGAAATGTGGGTTCAAAGCTCTAATGATCTGGAACTTACCTTAACCCGGGGAGAAGAGTTCATTTCCTGTAACCCCCTCCCACCCCCACCTGGCCCCCAAATGCGGAAAGTCCCCTATGAAACCAGCAATAAATTTGTTCATAAGACTCCATAGAGTGAAAGGGCAGTGGTGGCGCACACCTTTGATCCCAGTGTTCAGGGGACAGGTGCAGGCCAGTCTCTGGGTTCGAGGCCAGCCTGATCTACAGAGTGAGTTCCAGGACAGCCAGGGCTACACAGAGAAACCCTGTCTCAAACAAACAAAAAGACTTCATAGACTTTCCACTGATTTTTTTTTTTCTGGGTTGCTTTCTTCATTGATTTCTGTCGTCTGCTATCGTCAAGCTGAAACTTACCACAAAAGGCATGGAAGAAGCTTGTCCCTGTGGCCCTAGACAGTGAATCTTGGCTGAACAGTGCAGGGCACATTTCTGATGAGCTGTGTCCCCGACATGAAGTACCCTGCCTCACGTCGTTTGTGTCATCATTCCATGGTGACATTGACACAAGAAGGAAGCAAAGAAAGGGACCATGCTGTACCTCGAGGGGACCTTTCAGTTGCCCTCTGGGATTTCTCTCCTGCATCCCAAGGCCAGGCATGCATCCTGCTGTCCTCTTTACCTCTCGGGAGACCAATGGCCCCACCTAAGCGTCTGAGCCCAGAATTCCAACTTCGCCCTATTTTGAGTTCCAGCAGCAGGGCTTATCTGTGAAGGATTTCTTGACCAGGGTCTGAGTCAGCCGGCGTCAAACCCTTCCCTCTCCATCTTCTTCCTGCCATTGACTCTTCTATCTGCCTCTCCAACTCGCAATCCCATCTCTTGGGGACCCTATCTCTTCTTCCACGGCTCCCCCTCATACCACACGACTACTCTGCCTCCCAGACCCAGGAGAATGCCACAGGATTTCCCAGTTTTCCAGGGTAAAGTGAAAATCCACGAGCCCCTTATTCAAATCTCACCAGTAATTTCAATCAGATGGTGAACTCCGGCCAGATCTATTCTAAAGGCTTTACAGATCCATGAAGCCAGCCCTGGCCACAGGTTTTCACTTTCTATTCTGCCTCCTGTATGAGTTGCCACCACTAGGCAGTGAGGTTCATATGAAAATGAGTTTACCATGTACTTTTTGTTCGTTCATCTCTCTATCTCCTTGCTTAAGGAATTCCATTGCTTTGCCAGATAATGGCTTGCAAGTGCAAAGAAAACCACCAGGTGGCACTGTTCCCTCATAAACATAAACGGGGCTGGGGTTTTTTGTTTGTTTTGTTTTGTTTTGTTTTGTTTTTTAAAAAAGCAATTGGAATCCTTCAAGACAATCTACCACAGCCTTGGGGTTCTTTGGAGGTGTGCTTACTCAGTTCCACATAGCTCCAAGAAATTTACAGTTCCTAAAGCCCTCCTGTGGGCTTACCTCACTAGACTCAGCAAGGTAGTTGTAAAAGTTAGCTATCTTTAGTAGGCGTGGCGATAAACGCAATCCATCCCAGCGCTCTGAAGGCAGAGGCAGACAGATCTCTCTGAGTCCAAGGCCAGCCTGGTCCACGTAATGAGTTCCAGGATAGTCAGAGTGACCTTGCCAAAAAGAAAAAGGAAAAGCAAATAGGCTGAAATCTGTGTAGAGAATCTTGGGCATCTGGACTTTTGTCAAATGCTCCTGTATGATGTCAACAAAAAGTGAAAAGCTGGGAATCACCACCCTAGGACACATTCTGGGTAAACTGAGGCTCCAAGCAAGGAGAGGCAAAGCTCATAGCAGGTTGATGACACAACCTGTCCTTGCTTTAAGTCCTGCACCCCTGACTGACACACAGTCCAGGCTCTGAGGTTCTCCTAGCTACCATAACACACTAGGCTACAGCGGGAACATGTGTCCTGCAGGGAGGATAAGGTGAGGTGGGACAGGGTGAGGGAGACCAGGGTGAGGGGGTGCCAAACAAAACCAAAGATGCCAGTCTGTCCCTATCTCTCATGAGTTAGAAATCCTGTCACCAAGAAAGGCTGTGGTTTAAGCATGGACCTTGGGTCCTCTGACGTCTATTTCTGTTAAGTGAGGTTTTCTACAAAGAGAAATTAGTTAAAATAACATGGTGCAATTTTAAGACATTTCTGTTCCTCGGAAGGGTACGGATGGCTGGGAGCACAGACCATGAAGATGTCAAGAAAGAAAAAAAGGCGAAGTGAAATATCTCTCTCTCTCTCTCTCTCTCTCTCTCTCTCTCTCTCTCTCTCTCTCTCTCCCTCCCTCCCTCCCTCCCTCCCCCCCCACCTTAGCCAAGTTTGGCTCTGTTCCAAACCCCAAGGGACAAAGTAAGGTTAATGGTGATACAATAATACTCTGAATGGGTGAAATGGCAAACACCTGTTGCAGCTGGCTGCTTGCTGGGGTGGTTGGGGGATGGGGTGCAAGCAAAGTTCTGGGGAAGGCAGAGCCTTGCGCCATCAAGTTCATGGATTAACCCCAGCTAAAGAGAATTCTGGCAGGGACTGGAGATGTAACTCACTTGGTAGAGTAATTGCCTAGCTTGCACACAGTCAGGTGCAGGTCCCCATCTGCATAAAACAGGCATGATGGCATGTGCCTGTAATCCTAGCACTCAGGAGGTAGAATTAGGGGTATTAGAAAGTCAAGATCACCCGGCAGTGGTGGCTCATGACTTTAGTTCCAGCATTTAGGAGGCAGAAGCAAGTGGATCTCTGAGTTCCAGGCCAGCCTGGTCTACAGAGCTAGTTCCAAGACAGCTAGGGCTACACAGAGAAACCTGTATCAATAAACAGCAACAACAAAAACAAAACCCCACAAATGGACAAAAATATTCAAGGTCATCTTGAGTTAAAGGTCAGGCTGAGCTAAGTGAAACCTTGTCAAAATAAAGGGGGGGGGCTGAGGTGAAGCCCCTCCCACCGAGTTCATCCTGGAGCCCTTTCTCCCTGACTTTGGCTGGTAGTGCAACTGGGTGTTCTGCACACAGTTTTGCCCAGTTCAGAGACACTGTATGTGTTTAATCCATACTCTGCCCTTGCACCCACATTTTCACAGGTGCCTTAAGATGCAGGAAAGCTGTTCTAATCGTAGCTGGATCCAGGGTCAGAGCCATGTGTGTCCACTAGGTGAGTTCAGCGGCCTCGGGTTACTTAAGATTTCTGCACCTTAGGTTCCGCTTCATAAAGAGGCACGAAGAATAAAATAATCAGTGTAGGAGAAGACTTTTCCACACGACCTATGGGCTAGCTGCAGCCACTGCTCTTAGTTTTTGTTTGTTTATGGGTGGGGAGGTGGAGGTAGGATCTTAGTACATAGCCCAGGCTGGTCAGGAACACTTAGAGATTGACCCCTCCCCTGCCTTTCCAGTGCTAGGATCAAAGGCATGTACCCCTGTGGTTGGCATGATTGGCCGACACAAACACCTTTCAAAGTAAAGAATATTCTCTTTGCCAGCTGGGGAAAACAATAGCCCACAGGAGGTAAAGAGCCTCTCTGTGCTGGTGTCTGTTACCTAACAAATCACCACAAAGTATCAGCTTACGACAACACATATACATTGTCTGACGTTTCCATGGAGTCCAAGTGCAGCCTAGCTGGTCTGCTCAGGGTTTCCCAGGACTCCTGCTCTATGTTCACGTGACCGGTTGCAATTTTTTTTTTTTTTTTTAGGTTTTTCGAGACAGGGTTTCTCTGTGTAGCCCCGGCTGTCCTGGAACTCACTTTGTAGACCAGGCTGGCCTCGAACTCAGAAATCCGCCTGCTTCTGCCTCCCGAGTGCTGGTATTAAAGGCGTGTGCCACCATGCCCCGCTGACCGTTTGCAAATTTAATCTCTTGAAGCGACTGAACTCAAGGCACCTTGCTTTGAGAGGACAACTGACTAAGTCAGATCCACAAGGATTCTTTTTCTTTTTTTCTTTTTTTCTTTTTTTTTTTTTTTTTGCTAACTCATGAATCAACTAATTGTGGCCATTAACACATCTGCAACATCCTTGTACATGTGTTACGTAATGTAACCTGTCATAAACCCAGCTGCACCGTACATAATATGTTAACCCTACCCACATCAAGAGAAGAGCGTGAGGGGCCTGGAGAGATGGCTCAGTGGTTAGAGAGCACCAGCTGCTCCTGCAGAGGACGCAGGCTCCATGGCCAGTATTTACTTCACATAGCTCAGTCATTCCAATTCTGGGGAATACAACGTCTCAGGCCTTCAGACGTACTAACGCTCATGCATACATACTCACTTACAGTCCCATACACACACACACACACACACACACACACACACACACAACTTAATAAAAGTTAAGTTTTTTATCTGGGGAGATAGATGGCTTAGCAGTCAAGAGCACTGGCTGCTATTCTAGAGCACCAGCATTCAGTCCCCAGCACCAACCTGGCAGCTCACAAGTGTCTGTAACTCCAGTCCCTGGGATCTGACACCCTCACGCACACATACATGTAGGCAAAACACCAATGCGTGACATTAAAAAAAAAAAGTTTTAGGGCTGGAGAGATGGCTCAGTGGTTAAAAGCACTGACTGCTCTTCCAAAGGTCCTGAGTTCAATTCCCAGCAACCACATGGTGGCTCACAAGCATCTGTCATGGGATCCAATGCCCTCCCTGGTGTGACTGAAGACAGTGATGGTGTACTCATATGAATAAAATACATCTTTAAAAAAACGTTTTGATCATAAAATAATAAATATTTAAGAGAGTGAGAAAGATGGGGGAGATAGAAAAGGTGTGTATGTCACGGAGGAGGGAAGAACCCTTGTGGACATCTTTCTCGATGCATCATAACAAACACTGACAGGAGATACTGGGTTGGTGCATAAGCCTTTCCATGCCTCTGTAATAAGCTGCCCGGTGAAGGAGTTTACTGGCTGGTTTTGTGTGTCAGCTTGGCACAGGCTGGAGTTATCACAGAGAAAGGAGCCTCCCTTGAGGAAATGCCTCCATGAGATCCAGCTGTAAGGTATTTTTCTCAATTAGTGATCAAGTGGGGAGGGCTCATTGTGGGTGGTGCCATCTCTGGGCTGGTAGTCTTGGGTTCTATAAGAAAGCAAGCTGAGCAAGCCAGGGGAAGCAAGCCAGTAAGTAACATCCCTCCATGGCCTCTGCATCAGCTCCTGCTTCCCGATCTGCTTGAGTTCCATTGACTTCCTCTGGTGATGAACAGCAGTGTGGAACTGTAAGCCGAAGAAACTCTTTCCTCCCCAACTTGCTTCTTGGTCATGATGTTTGTGCAGGAATAGAAACCCTGACTAAGACAAGGGGTCAGTGCTCCAACGGTTTCTGGAGTTCAGCAGATCATGGGGTAAGAGTGGATCAATACTATCATCCTGTTCACTTCTCAGAAATGACATCAGTGTTAGCCTGCCAGACAACTTAACCCCAGCGTCGGATTGACAGGTGACAAAGTGTACAGTCACAACCTGTGGGATGGTTTCTATTTTGATTTGGATATGAAGTGCCCACTTCCCTGAGGATTAAAAGACTTGGTTGCCAAGAGTTTGGGAGAAATGACTGGATTAACGCCTTCGTTGATGAATCGATAATATAGCATCCTTGGGAGGTGGTGCACAGGAGAGGTGCGGCCTAGTTTGAGGAAGGTTACCACAGGTGTGCCCTAAAAATTAGTTACACTTGTCCCCGATTCCTTGTCCCTCCCTGCTTACTGCATACCATGAGGCGAGTAACTTTGCCCCAACACGCCTTTGTGCCGTGTTTTTGTTTCATCGAGGGCCCAGAAACACAAGAGTCAGATAAGGACAGACTGCTTCAAGTCAAAATGTATCCCCATGCCTTTCCCTCAGATATTTGGTCCATCAGGAAGTGTGACTAGCAGGGCTTCCAGTCAGCCTTGCCTCTCCTAGCCTTCCTGCCTTTGCGCTGTTTTCTGTGGTCGTCAACAGGACAGACCTGTATGCCTGACTGACTGACTGACGAGACGTTATGCAAGGGAAAGTTTGTGGCTTCCGAAGCTAAGACCTAAAAGGTCCTGTAGCTTCTACCTGGCTCTCTCAGATCACCGACTCTGGGAAGCCAGCTGCCACGTCACGTCACGAGGATGCACATTTCTGCGTCCGTGAGGTGAGCAACTGAGACCTCCTGCCAGACAGCTAGAGCCAAGTTTCCAGACATGTGAATGCACTCTCTCTGTTGGAGATAGAGCCTCCTGCCCAGTCAGCCCTCCAGGTGTCTATAACATAGCCGGTATCTGGATGACGACTGCGTGAGACCCAACCTCCGCCTCTAGAGCCGTCCACCTCAGCTGCTCCTGAGTTTCTGACTCATGGGAGCCATGAGAGATGTTTGTCATTATAAGGCTCTAAATTTAAGGACGTTTCCATAGGAAGAGTTAACCATTATTTTTGACGCTAATATCTTACTCAAAGAAGTGCCACTTGGCACAGAGTCAACCTCTGGCCTTCCCCACTGCAGAATGTGGAAGAGGAAGGTAACGGTTGATGGCATCTGAAGTCTAAATGCAGGTATCAGCAGCCATGTTCAAGTCCTTACACGGTGGACATCCTGTGCCCACACCATCCTGGAGCCATGAGCTATACAACGTAGCCGTTGAACATCAAGTTAAGAGGTTTTGCAACTCAATTTTTAGTTTTAAATTTTAAAGAGCCACGGTGGCTACTGTGTCAACTGAGCAGATCCAACACATTCAGAGTGTACGCGACGGGAAAGGCCGGTGAATTACAAGAACCAGAAACTCACCCAAGGGACTCGAGGGAACAGAACTTAGGGTCCCTGGAGAGATATGAGACCATCTACTGCTTCAGAGGTGCTGTGAGGGCCGACCACCCCCACAGTGAAGGGACTGTGAACAATGGAAACTCTCTGTAGAATCCAGAGGCTCACTATGTGGATTCAAATCCTACCTCCGCCACTGGTGAACTATCCACTTGGACACGTTCTTTAACCTTTCAGATAAAGTTTTTTTTTTTTTTTTTTTTTTTATTTCCATTTCTAACAACTGTTTTCTGCAGCTGCCCTAACAGGCTCAACCACGAAACACTTAAGTTCCTGGCTTGTGTAGTAACTCCTCTGGGTGCTTCTTCCCATGGGGCAACATGGTGCCAAACCCAAGTCACCAAGGTCAAAGGGCCACAAATCGAGGCTCCACTCTGCAGAGATAAGCTAAGGACAGGTGGGAGCCTTGGTGACAGGCGGCTCTCAAGTATGACAACTATAGCATGGCCCACAGAGACCAGGCAGGTGACAAGGAAATATGCAGGAACTGTGTCACAAAAAAGCCAGCCTGGGGCCTTGTTTCCTCTCAGCCACGTCTGGTCATAGTACAGACTTGACAGTTGGCCAAGTCTGTTTGTGTTCAATCTCTAAGGCTTTTATGAGAAGCACCATGATTTCTACACACACACTGGGACTCAACTGAGGGTTATTTTTTACTCTTTTGATTTATTAAGTAGTATGTGTGTCCAAGTGTGTGTGACCCCCCCCCCCACAGTTCACTTGTGGAGGTCGCAGCGTGACGTCAGGAGCTAGTTCTCTCCCGTTGTGTCCAGGAATCACACTCAAGGCAGGCCTCGGGCTGACGTGACAAGTGCTCTTAGACTCTGAGCCATCCCAAAGGCCTGAGGGATTCTGTGGCCTGTGTTTGTTTTTAAACCTAGTGTTGCTTAATTAAAATGGGGGAGAGACAGGATGTGCTGTCCAGACCATCGCGCACATTTTCTGGCGTCTTTCCCACCTCCAAAGCCCTACTGCTGTCTCGTGTCTGTGCCCATGTCTGGCACCCCAAAAAGTCGCTCTCTGGCTTCACTGAGTTCAAGGGATACAAAATGAATGGCTTGTTAAAACAAAAAACAAACAAACAAACAAAACCTTTAAAATGGGCTAGAGAGATGGCTCAGTGGTTAAGAGCACTGGCTGCTCTTCCGGAGGACCTGTGTTCAATTCCCAGAAACCACATGGTGGCTCATAACCATCAGTAATGAGATCTGACGCCCTCTTCTGGCACGCAGGTGTACATGCAGGTAGAATACTCATACACATAAAATAAAAATAAAGCTTAAAAAAAATCCAAAACTTTATAATGGCACTGGGTGTGACGGCACACCTTTTTAATCAAGGCAGAGGCAGGCACGTCTCTTGAGCTCTAGGTTCACCTAATCTACAGAATGAGTTTCAGGACTGCCAGGGCTATACAGAGAAACCCTGTTTGTTTGTTTGTTTGTTTTATTATATGTAAGTACACTGTAGCTGTCTTCAGACACTCCAGAAGAGAACATCAGATTTCATTACAGATGGTTGTGAGCCACCATGTGGTTGCTGGGATTTGAACTCCGGACCTCTGGAAGAGCAATTGGCACTCTTAACCGCTGAGCCATCTCACCAGGCCCCGAGAAACCCTGTTTTGAGAAACCAAAAATAAAACGGACAGGCTAACAATCTAGAAAGTACCAGGTTTTATTATCTTTTTATCAAAAAAAAAAAAAAAATCAGTAACAGACGACAGTGTGAATGGTGCAGAAAAGGAGCAGGCACCAAGGCTAGAAGAGGACCCAGCCAGCTAGGACCCTGCATGGAGGTGTTGATGGGGGCCTTACAGGAACAGGGTATGGTTGAGAGAGTGGTATGATCTCCCCACCACCCCAGGCCTTTTAAGCCACTAGGTCTCTCCTCTAGAAGAGGGAGAGTACCAGATGACAGGAGTCCCTGGGGCCTCATCGCCTTCCTCCTGGTCCCTTCCCTTGCCCAGGGAGACAAGCATAGCTGAGCAATGACCTGCTAAACCCGCTTAACCCTTGGTGCTCAGTGGATGGTGGCTGAGCATTTTGTGTGGCTAGTGCAACCGAGGAATGACTTCCAATCACGTAGTCTGAAGTGAACGGATGTATACAGCCACACGAGGCCACTGTATTGGATTGGGTGTCTAGAGCGCCTGGAGGAAGCAGACCCAGGAGCTCCTCTGCTGACTGCCCCCCCCCCACCCCCCGCAGAAGGCACAGCGAGGGTTTGAGTCAGGTACCCTCAACCACTCCAGCTCATTCGCAAGAAGGCACCAGGAACAGGGCAAGAGAAGAGCGCAGCAGCCTCTTCAGCCACACGAAAACTCACGCAACCATCCAGCCAACATGGGACCTGTAATACCATTCTATAGCCTAAAAAAATATATTTATCTATTCTTCTAGAACCAAGGAAGGATAATATATTACAAGAACATGAACACAAATATCCCGCTATCCCCCTACATTATATTCTGGAAACTGCTAGAACCCTGTAGCTACTTCTTAAGATAAAGCAACTTCAGGAAGGGCCAAGGTCAAAAAACAAGGGCACAGAGCATTTCAAAAAAAAAAAAAGTGGGGGACAGTAGAGAAAGAAAGATGAAAAGCAGCCCTGCCTGAAGCTATAAATAGTAAAAAACGAAAAAAAAAATCATAAAAATCATATCTCCAACTCTTCTCTCATTTTCAAAAAACAAAACATAAAAAACACACGAAACACAAACTTAGTTGTCACAATGGAAATGTTCTAGATAGAACATCTGTACATCCCCCACACTCTTAGCCCAGGTGCAGACGCTCCCATGAAGGAATGAACCATTAAAAAACTTAGTTTTACGAATCTTCTACAAATCAGCATGAGCTTTCAGCACTTCACCCCGCCCTCCCTAGATTTTTTTTTTTTTTTTAAGGTTGAATTTCAAAAGTCACTGGACCTAGAATGCCCCCAGGTACGCCACAGAGACTCTGTAGCATTGAGCAAGCTCTCGTAGCGGACACATCTCAAGGTGCAGAGGGTTCTGGCTCCTCGCCCCAGCTCCTGACAGATGGATAGGGTGTACAGCATGTGAAGGGAGCTGGGATTCACACCATAACCCCTTGCCTCTATAACCAAGGCAGTCATAGATGGGACATGTTTACTATAGGATCTAAACTGGTCCTATATTCTATTCTGGAAATTTGGAACGACAACAAAAGACCCAATTCCAGGCTTGCCTTCAGAAAGGGCAAGTTTAACCCCATTTTTCTGCCAGGGCAACTGAGACACAGACAAATAGACACAGATCTCTCTCTCTCTCTCTCTCTCTCTCTCTCTCTCTCTCTCTCTCTCTCTCTCATCTCTTCTGACACCAGAAAGGTGACTAGAGACAGAGATACTGACAAGTCAGTATTAAGGTGCCTGCTGCTCTCTGCCAACTCCCGCCATCCACAACCCCCCACTCCTCTCCCCATTAAGTCCAAGCAGCGCGTTCACGGGAGGAAGAAGCTTCATGCGTAGAACTCATTGGTGGGGGCTTTTTTGTAGATGGGTTTCTTGCCCAAGTCGTAACTGCCTTCGTCCTTCTTCTTCATGCGGTACACCAGCAGCAAGATCAGGAAAACGGCAAAGAGGATGCCTACCACGCCTCCCACGATCAGAGCTGCAGTAGGAGAGAGCCAGGGGTGAGCATTGAGACTGGCTCCGGGTCCATGAGCTCTTTGGCCCACCCGCCGCCAGTCAATCTCAAGATGACCACACCCCCTAGACCAAGCAAGAGGACACCTCCTTAGCATTGACCTTCAGAACTTCTGTCTGAGAGGAGAGACAGTAAGATGACAGCTACAGTGGACCATAGGTCAACACCACCACTTCATCCCACATCTGCGTCCTAGGCCAAAGCTCAGCTCATTCTATGCATCATGCAGACTCTCTAGCAACCGCTTAACATTAAGCCCCGGACAAGGGGGGGACAGCAGGATGCAGCAACTCATGCAGACACTTCCTTCCTTACCATGGCATACACTGTCTTTCCCCGTGTGCATACGTCCCACCAAGACCCATGCATCCATCCACTAGCAGGTATCATATTCTACAAACATGCAGAACACACTAATGTCTACATTGTCAGAGCGCAAACAATTGCTGATTATCACGGCAATTGCGTTCCCGTGTCTTCAACAGTGGTTCCCACTGATTTTCTCCTTGAACCTCGCACCTTTCCCAGCTACCTTATCCGACGAGGCAAGCTTCTTCACCTCTCTCAATACAACACAGAACAAAACACCTTCTCCTATCTTTCCCTTCAGACCAAAATAAATCTACTTCAACTGCCCAATGCAACTCCTACACTCAAGCCCCCCTGAACTGTAAACCTCTGGCTTTCTCATTTTCCTCACCATCCTCACATGGGCCAGAACGCCAGAAAGTACTTAGTGGCCCTCACCATCCAGCTCAGTGAAGAGCTCCTGGCTGGGGCCAGGCAGTGGTACTGCTTCTTCACTTGGATGAGCATCTGTCTGTCCACACCAGGTGGCCTGAGTGACTCATGGCCGTTAGGGGCGGGGACAGAATCCTCCCTGTGGCAGATTGAATCTCCTAATTGGTTTTACCCAGCTTAAGAAGATTAATTTCTCTGCACACACTACACACATCTACACAGAGAATGGAGCAGGAGAGGCAGAAGAACAAGAGTTTTTCTACCAACAAACCAAGAACAAAAGTGCTGCGGGTACCAGAAAAAAAAAGTTAGACCCTAACCCTAACCCTTCAGGCCCTTGATCTGTACTGGGAGACCCTGCAGGGGCAAGGACCAGCCACAGGTTCAGAAGCCATCTGTGCTCCAGATCCAAACATGGAGGTCGCCATGTTCCTGGCTCTGTCACCTGGTTCCACTTCAGGATACTGGAGGGTCTCCAAGAATACACAGGAGTCACAGGACACACATGTCACAGAACTTCTAGGTGCTGTTTAAAAGCTACTGAAGGGGATGTTTCCAGCTGGACTCCACTGTCCCTTCAACGATGAGGCCACAGGGGCCTAGAAAAATGGCTCATTTCTAGGAAAAGATCTTACACTAGTGTGACCACCAGGTGGAAGAATAAAGGGATAACCTGGTGTTCGTTGTCTTCTTGTTCTCTAAGCCAAAACGGGGAGCTCAGTTTCCCCACAAATAAGAAGAATGACTGGTTTTCAAGGTTTTCTTGAGACGCAAACAAAAAAGACTAATGAACCGATCTAAAACTCCACATGAATGAATAAAACCTGTAGGGGACAGGTCTAAACTACGCTGAGAATGGAACTCTGCAGTTGAAGCGCGGCAAAACAGTTTTCTCCACCAAGTTCAAAACAAGGCCTAATGGGCTCCAGGGCCTTTACACTGACAGCCACCAACACAAAGACTGGTGAAGGGAAAAAAAAAAAAAAAAAAAAAAGGATGAATGTTGACAAGACCAAAAGCAGGACCACATTGTGACCCCTGGCACCGGGTCTGCAAGACAGGGCCAGTGAGATTCTGAAGGAAGACATATGGGCACAGAGCTCCATATTTACACCTCAGCCTCCTCAGGCCCAGCTGCTTCCCAGGAGACAAGAAAGACCTAGCAAGGGCCTGCAGCACCACCACTTCCGCACCAGCCAGTCCTCCCAGGCTGCCTGCCTAACTGGAAAGTTTGCTCCAACCAGGTATGGAGATGCTCCGCCTCTTATCTTGAGCTACCAGAAGAGGACCCCCCAACTCAAGTCCCACATCCAGGCCTGACACAGCCCCTCCACAGCCTCACGCAAGGCAGCACATTCCCTGACAAGGATCATATCCTAATTTTGTAACATAAAAGCACCCTGTGTCCTAATTAGGGAACACTAACCCTATCCCCAGAGCTCTGGCGATAACACAGACAGAACAGCCCTTTACAGAAGGGGGGGGGCATCCTTCCCATTTCACAGAGCCATAAACGGAGGCAGGCTATTCAAAAAGCACCAGGCCAAGGTCATAAGCCTATCAAGAGATAGGAGGGTGAAAGGGGAGTCAGCCTAATTCCACCAGGGGCCTCCCAGCTTTCAAGGGAAATTAACCCTTCCTTAGATAATTAACTCCGGATGCGAGCTCAGTCAGGGAAAGGGCTTTGGAAAACACCCAAGGGGCTTAAGGAAACAATTTCTTTTCTTTTCTTTGCAAGCCTTTGATATGCACTTGATTATGCGTCCCAGCCACCCCTTAAAGGAGATAAAACCCTTAGCTGCCCCAATGCAAACCAAAAGACTAAAGACAGGCCTGTCTGCTTCTCAGCTTTACCTGCCAAGACCTCCGTTCTCTCAAAGATGTTGCTGCCCTGCGCAGTGCTGGACATGGACACTTTGTTGGACACGTCATCCCCCACGTCGGGCCTTTTAGGAATGACCTCATTCTCTTCCAATTCCTTGGGCTCTGAGGGGACACGGATGCCAGGCTGTGCATTCTCGGGGATACGGTTATCTAGTGGCACCTGAGAGAGAAAGGAAAGGAGAGGACACTGAGCACACCTCGAAGAGGAAGCGAGGTGTAAGGGACCCTAGAAGATGACAGGGAGAGTCACAAGGGAACGAACACAGGCAGGGCGTGGGGGAGGAGCAGCCTTCACGCCTCAGCAGGTATATGCTGGGGCAGCCAGTACAGGTCACGTGGCGATGCCCCCTCAGGATGTCAACTCTTCACCTGCAACCCTCTCCTGAGGCAGTGTGCACGGCCAGCATGTTGGAGTGTTTTACACTTAGGGCACCGAAATTTATCGATGACCATTAACGAAAAGGAACAGAATGCAGCTGGAAACATGCATGGCACATGGGTTAGGTGACACAGGGAGACAGGCTTTGAGGGCTCAGAGTTTCCCGTGCGACTTGGAAACAGTGCCGGTGGGCTCGGAGGTGACCATCTTCTCCTAGTTGAGCAGGCTTGTCCTGTCCATGCCTGTCCCAACTGAGCCTAGCACCCCCAATAAAAGGCCTTCCTAGAAAACGGAGTTAGATCCCATCATGCATTCTCGGGATTGTAATTTCTGTCTCTCTCTGGAGAACAAGAGCAAAGAGGGAGAAAAGGGTGGTGGTGGGGGGAAGGGCAGCGCTCACCAACGGCACAATCACTTCAGGGAAGGGTCGGGGCTCCTCCGTGTCATCTGCAAAATTAGAACAACAGCTGTGTGAACAGTCATGTTCTGAAACCGACCCCTTCAGCTGTAGCTAGTGGCGTCCCACCTCGAGAGCCATTTTAGTCACCTATACTGAAACGTGACACTCCTGGGGCATCTATCTGGTCCGTCCACAGCAGTATGTACCCTGGTAATACACAAAGCTGTCCAGTGTCTCCTGAGCTTTCTAAACCCTTACTAAAGCCCATACTTTTGGGGGGTAAAGAAACAGCAGTGTCTGGAAGCTGGTTAGAAAAGGCAAAATGTTCCTGGACAAAGTGGCACACATCGGGAATCCCAGAACACCAGAAGCGAGTTCAAGACCAGCTTGTGCCACACCAGAAGAACTGGCCTCAAACAAGAGTTAAGAGAGCAAGGTCAGTGGCAGAGCCCAGCCCTAGGCTTAATCTCTATCCGGGAGGATAGCGTCACTTCAACTAAAATTTACATCTGAACGAGCTCCCGGGGGAATTAACTTTTGGGAAGGAAGCAGTTAACTGTAATGCTAAACACAGGACACAAAGAGTTTAGCTTGCCTCCTGGTTGCATCCCTTTGTAGAGGCTGTCCTAGTATACCACAGTATACTGGGGATACACTTTACAAAAATTTACTTCTAAAAATATAGAGTGCATGGTAACTGCTAAGACCTGGAACTCGGTCTGGTCCACAACTGACTCCACAGTCCTCCCGACCCTCGTTTTACATAGTAAGAACCAAGGTTCTAAAGTAGAAGGCAGCGCTGGAATTCTGGACTGTGCAAAGGCCCTGAAGACCAGCGGAACCCTTAGCAGCTGCCTGTTCCATAGGCCACAAAGTCAAACCCCATGAAAGCCCCGATACCTGGTCACACCCCAAGAAACCTCCCTCCCTCCCCGTCTCATCTGAAGCAGGGGTTTTGCTTCCGGCTCCCCACTCCATATCTCAGCCCACACACAACGCCTCCCACTCCACCCCCACTTTGGAGCCAGTACTTTTCCTTTTCAACGGTTGGGGGGGTTGGGAAAGCGGAAAACACTCTGGGCCCTTCCCCACGCTCCCTCTACCCTCCACCAGAGGGAGGAGCCTAATGGACAGGTTCAGGCTAGTGCCTGCAAACTCAAAAGTGGAATAAATTCAAAGTTGTTTACAACTCACCCCACAGACCCTGGGGGTGGGAAAATGTTACTTTTGTTTCCCCTTTTGAAGTGGAGGGGGGAGCACTGTAGAAAAATGTCGACTCAAATCCACCTCTCCCACTGTTGCCGCCAGGAGTCCCTGCAGCCCAGGGCCCCCCAGCCTTCCCAAGCACACCCCCATACCCAGATCTCCGGAACCCGAGAGCTCAAAGTCATCCGAGCCGCCAGCATCTTCGTCATCGGGGAGAGCTCCAGAGAAGTATCTACCTTCCAGGAGGTCCTGGGGGTCGATGACCTCTGTCTCCCGAATCTAGGAAGAGAGGTGGTTTCAAACAGGATCGATCCAAAGGCCCATCTTCCTCCTCCCGACCGACCATCTCGGAGACAAGATTTGCCCCAGAACCAAAGTGAATCAGGATTATAGGACCAGATCAAAGCCTTGGGTCCTGTCCCCCCCCCCCACCTACTGTGCAACCCTATACAACTCTCTTCACCATTCTGGGTTAGTAAAAATATAAGTGGTAACAAGTTATTAATATTTCTAGGTATCATTTACTGAGCCACCTATGATCTCTCAGGCTGCTTATAATAGCAGTTGTTAACTTTACAACTAAGACCCACCCACCCCCATCCCCTGCACAAATGGCTCTAAGTCATTCTCTTCTGATGGTACAAGTGGCAATTGGCAGGCAGAATCGCATGAAGGACCACCTGATTTCAGAGGCAGAGGTTCCCATGGGCACAGGCAGGCCCAGGCTGGGGTCCTATGACAGCAGCTGATTTCCAGATGGAAGGTAGTAGGCTACTGGTTCTGGGCCTGCCCTGTTGGGGTTCCCAACTGAGTCAGATTGGGCTGAAACAGGCAGGGCAGGTTCACTCACACCCCATGACAGCCACAGAGCTGAGACCAAGTGGTGACTCAAAGGCACACTCCTGAATTCACGGACTTCTCTCAAATGTCTAGTCTTCTGCCAGCTCGGGGCAGGGCACACAGATCCCTTGCTCCCACAGACCATGTCACTCAGCTCCCATCCCAAGGAGACCCAGCTAGCCACCCCAGAGCCTGTGGTCAATTCCCACCAAGCAGCTTTTAAAAGGTAACTATCCACGAAGCCCCTCCCCAAACTTATCAAATCCACTTACTTTTGCCCCCCCCCACACACACACCGGGTCTCCTAGCCCAGCTTCTTTAGGGCCCTAGGGTGCACAGAGGTGCCCATAGCCTTTCCCACTAGTCTTTGGACTCAGGCTCGTTCTTGTAAACAACCAGGTGCAAGGGTCACTGGTCTCTTTCCAGGCCTCCCTCTCCTCTTGTCCCCAGAACTACAAGGGATGAATAGCCCTGCTTAGAAATTCAGAATATGAACTAGCCATTCAGACCTGGGGAGGCCCTGTTCTTTTCACAGAATTTCGTAAAGCGTATTCAAACCAGAAACGAGGTAGTGACTACCCTAACACCATACAAAACTTAGGTAGAGAGTGGTCAGGTCTGTGTCTGCCAGCCCCAGGATGTCCTTCACCCAACCACAGAGATGCAGCGGAGAAGGAATGTCCGTTTTCCCCCTAAGGCGTGAGATTGAGTGGCAGGAGTGGAGAGGTCAGAAGAGGAGCTTAGGGAACAGGCTTCCTGTTCCACTCTTCCTCCTCTTCTCTCCCCCACAGGCTTCCGGGGAGAGGAGGCTGTGCCCTCTGTCCACCCCCTTGCTCAGGAAACTAGATTCTGGGAAAGGAGCTGGGAGGAAGTCAGGCCGGCATTCCCTCTCTCTCCCCCAGGGCAGGGAAATGGATGCAGAGTGCTTGGTACGCGTGGGAGTGGGGAGCCATTAGGGGTTAAGTCCTGCTTACAGATGACTTCACGACTCCGGAATCGGGAGCTGTGAGGTTGCTGGTACTGGAATTCCAGCCCCCGCACAGGGCCCGCGCCTGTGGCTTTGGCTTGGCAGCCCAAGAGAGGACTTCTCCATGGTTGTACCAAGCGCCCTAGACCTAGACGGCGGGCATGGTCCCAACCCCCAACGCCTCGCTACAAATTCCCTAGGGTTCAAAATCCGCAACGGCAAGGCCTCCATGGTTTACACTGTGCCAGGTCTTAACATGCACGCACTCGGGATGACGCAGACCCTTCTGGCGAGGGTGGAAACCACAGCTCGGAAAGGCAACTCATTTCTCCTAAGGTCACACAAGCACAAGTGACCAACAAGACAGGCAGCCGGGTATGAGATCACCTGGGCTTCTAGCCACAGACATAACATAGGAACACCTTTTGTGCTTAGAGCTACCAGCCCAGCCCGCCCTGGGCTAGACAGGAACCCTAACTGGGTGTGTCTAATCCAGCTAGGGGTGGGGGCATGAGGAGATGGAGGAAAGGAGAGGCAGGTAGAGATACTCTGACCACCAAAGCTTGAAAGACTGGTCACACGCGAAGTTAAAATTCAAACTCTTCAGGGCAGGCTCTGAGGTTTTTAGCCCGGGGGCTTGGATTCCAGCTCAGGTCTGACCTACCCCACACCTCGCCCCTACGAAGGAGCCTTGGAATGTCAGCCACACACCAAACCTCCCTAATATGTGAAAGTGTTCCGGGTGTTTCAAAACAGCCCAGGAGATTGGAGATAAGCGCATTCGTTGCCTATCACGTGAACTAGTAGTGATTTATTTACTTCAATCTTCCATTAGAGAAACTCAATAAACTGAGGCTGAAACCAAGATGTATTCCTGGTTCAGCCCCTTTTGGGACACGTGGTTCCTTCCCATCCGTTTTTTTTTGGGGGGGGGTTCTTTTTTTCTTTTTTAGGGGGAAGGTCTCTCTCTAGTTAGCCTTGGCTGGCCTGGCACTCGTTGGGTAGCTGACTAAGAAACTGGTCTTTCCAGCACTTGGGAGGCAGAGGCAGGTAGATTTCTGAGTTCGAGGCCAGCCTGGTCTACAAAGTGAGTTCCAGGACAGCCAGAGTTTCAG
>NC_034592.1:146723583-146728058 GCF_900095145.1 Mus pahari
AGAAAGAAAGAAAGAAAGAAAGAAAGAAAGAAAGAAAGAAAGAAAGAAAGAAAGAAAGAAAGAAAGAAAGAAAGAAAGAAAGAAAGAAAGAAAAAACTGGTCTTTGCCTCTTCAGTACTGGGATTTAAGGAGTTTTACCACCATGGACAGCCCCTACCCCTCTCATTCCTTGTGTTAAATTCCAGAGGAAAGGAATATCACACCAGGACCCACCATCCAGCCAGGATCAGAGGTTGGAAAATTCTTCAGAGGTGTGAAGAGGATGCAAGAATTAACCTCTTCAGTGAGTCAGAGGCTTCCGAGACAGGTGATGGGACATGAGAAATTCAGGCTCCTGGAGCTCAGAAGGCATCCTCTCTTAGCCTCTTTTCTGGTCCCTCCTATGCTCACAATCTCTAACAAGCAAAAACCTCCCAAGTGGACAGGAGCCACTGAGGACACGATTGTCAGGACAGACACAACCATGCCCAAAGAGATGGTGAGCAATGGCTTGTTTGCGTGTTTGTAAAGCTGCGACAGTACCAACAACCTCTCCTTCCCCCACTCTCTTTTCAAACAAGGTCCATTCAGTAGTCTGGGGTGGCTTCGAAAAACCAGGCCACCCAGCAGGCCGACTCAATCCTAACCAGAGGGAGATCCAGTCTTGCTCCTGACTACAGATATGGTCTGTTCACCTCCGCTCACCCAACCCTGCCCAGGAATGTGTGTCCACGTGTATATGCTTGCACATGCACACCCTCCGGGTCCCTTAGGTCTCCTCTCTGTCCCTTTCACAAACACAGCCAGAAGCTGGGTGAATAAGGTGGTGGGCTGGGTCCTGTGCAGAAGCTCTTGCTGGCCTAGTAGCTGATAGAAATCTGACCTAGTGCTGATAGCTAGAGATCCTGAATTCTTTCCCAAACTGTGCAGGGCAAAGAACAGAGGTAGGTATACTTTGTTTTATAGGAAGTAACACCTGCCAGCAGAAGGCATCTAAGGCCAGAGCCCAACCGTTTAGTTTTATGATCTCTGAGACAGATTACTTTGCCAAGGTCAGCCAGGCAGCTAGCAGCAGAGCTGGGCTTACAACCTAGGTCGCTCACCGTCCTGGCTAAGTGGCCTCCAGCCCCCTTTCTGGAACCTTGGCTGACCCCAAGGTTCTCAGCAAATACACAGGCTGTTGCCTGAAACCAGAATGAGAAGCCGTTAATCCTTTCTCAAAGTCCCATGATGCCCATCACCCTGGGGAACAACATGGGGGTTGGGGTGACTAGCAGAAGTCCCCACTGTATAGCAGGTTCCATCTCTGCATAAGGTCCCTTTATTCTACTCAACAGCATAGCATTATGAGGTGTTCTACCTGGCCCACAGGTGAGTCATTTATCCAAGAGTCACAGCTAGGAGAGAACAACACTGGATTCATACCCAGACCTTTCTCTAAACCATGTCTTAACCACAGCCAGGCTCGTCACAATCGCCTGCCCATTCTTCACCTTCAGCCCAGTCAGAAAGCCCACTGGACACTGGCTGAGCTGAGGCTCCAGGGCACCCCACCTTCCCTTGCCCGGGAATAAACAAAGGTGGAAGTGTTATTGCTTAAACAAAGGGACAGAAACTTGGCTGGAAAACCAAGGAGGGCTTGGCTAACAGTGAACTGGTGAGAGCCTCCTCCCCGACTCCTCCCCACAGAAGGCGGGGTCAAGCCCACACCTGATCCTACTCTGAGGAAGAGACCATAAGGATGACACTGGGCTGAGTCAGGTCAGGGGCAACACCCATAAACCAACTCCTGGACTCCTGAGTGGTTCTACAGCCCCACCAACTCCATTTACTCCAGTGGGCAGGAGCCACACGTAAATCACGGCTCAATCATTTGCTGTGAAGTCTGGGAGTTTGTTCTGGCTGTAAGTCCTCAGCTTCTTCTTTTGTAATCGGGGCTGGTAAGCACCTTGCAGAATGAAGGTCAAGGGGAATGTATTCAAGTGCACAGGTGACCCAGCAGGTGACTGGTGCATAGCAGGTACTCAATAGGTGGTGATCATTATTAAACTCCACCCACCTTCCTTCTGCATAGGAGACATGAATGCTCAAGAGAGCCAGAGAGGAATCTTGCTGAGGCAGCCACAGGGCTGGGGAGGCCCTGGCCATCAGGTGGGAGGGGATTCTGCAAGCTAGAGAAGGGTATGACAACCCTGCCACAGACCAGACATACCCAACTGAAAGGCTGGCATCTTCAGACTCAGGGATGGGTAGAAACCTGCTCAGCCTAAGTTTTGAGCACATTATCCTAAACAAGCAAAAACAGAGGAAATCTGTGTTTTTCCAGGAGTTGTGGAAGGCAGCTAACCAAAGAGATCTGAAACTTCTTGTGACCTAGAGCCTCCGTTTCCTGGCTTGCCTTGGGGGAGAAGAGAAAAAAAATCTAAAAGGCAAAAAGAAGTCACATCCCAAATATTCAATGTGATGACCTGAATGGGTTAATAAGCAAGGTCTGGGGAAGCAGGAGGTGGGGGTGGGGGTGGGGTGGGGGTTGAGTGAGGGTTCAAATGGCTCTGCCCACTTCAAGGTCAAGTTACTCTGAACACAATCACTCTGTAGAGATCCAGGCCGGGCACAGTCAGGGGCACAGTCAGCAGCCAGCTTTTCACCAAGCCCAGGAGCAGCCCATTCCCACAAGACCTCTAGGATCATGGGGTGCCAGCCAGGAATGAGGGCGATTGGTCAGGAGCCTCTGGACAAACCCTTCCCAGGGACCAATCCAGTTGTCTCTCTACCTAGGTGGTGGATTCCCTTTCTGAGCCTTGGTTTCCCCACCTGTAAAAGGTCTCAACGAGACAAGCCTCCCTCTGTCCCAAGGCCTGGGCACCAAACTGGGCACTGCTCCGATTACCAGTGGAGACAGCTGGGGAGGGACTGGCTCCCTCAAGGCCTTGGAGACAGAGGTGCATTGAAGCTGGGGCTTGTAATCTAGGCAGCAGATCCAAAAATCCCCGCTGGATCTGAGGCTGCCCGGAAGACTCCCGGCATGCAAACAAGCCTCCAGTGTTTTGAGAACAGAGTCCAGGGCCTTTGCAGCCCTGTTGCAACGGATTAGATCTACCAGAGCCTGGCTTGGGGGGGCATGGCTGCTGCACCTCCTCCCCCGACTGGGGAAGCCAGGGATTCTGACCAGGTCAATCCGTCTCAATCATCTTGAAGCTGGACTTCCCCAGAGGCAAGGAGTGCCCCCACTCTAAGTGCCCAAGCCCAGCCATTTGCTTGCGGCCCAGAGGCTGGTGTGGTGCAGCCAGTCCCCATAGGTTGGGCCATTACAGCCCGCTTCACCCAGTCACTGTTTCCATAAGCACCAGCCTCTCCCTGCCTCCCTTTCCATTACCCTGGGTGTCACCTGACCAGCGGCCTCTCCTTTGCCAGAGAAAACTAGGGCAGCCAACTCCCTATACTAGGAGGACAGGGGAGGGGGCAGGCAAAGAGGGAAGGGTGGGGAGCACTCAATAAGGGGCTGTAACTCAAGGTGGAAAGAAACTGATACTGGCCGGTGACCATAGAAGACAAGTAACTGTTGTAAAGTGTCAAAGGTGGCAGGCTGTGGTGCTCCATGGCTATAATCCCATGGGAATATATACTTGGGAAGCAGAGGCAGGAGGCTCAGGAATTCAAGGCCAACCTCAACTACATAGGAACTCAAAGCCAGCCTGGCCTACATGAGACACTATTTCTTGGGGCGGGAGGGGGAGACCTGTGATCTTTTGAATCCCACAGTCCTCCAAGATAAATGTTCTGAATTCCAAGAATCCTCCTAGCCTACTTACGTTTTCTGCACATATACAGAGGCCATGACCCAAAGCCAACCTCTGCCCAAGACAGGAACCCTTGTCTAGTCACGTATAATAAATTCAACTGAAGCCGGCACTTTATAAGTCTGCTAAATAACTATTATGGCTATCAAGTGACACAGGTGTTTTATAGAGGTCATTGGGGCTCTCACATCAACAAAGTGACTTATTAACTCCCTGTGTGTCCCTGGGTGAGTGGCAGAGCTGGGGCAGAGACTCAAGAGGCTTTCTGGCTGTAAAACGTACCCACATTTCCTGTTCCCCCGGCCTCTAGCAGACACCACCAGACAGGTCTACAAGGTGCAGGCGAGTGTCCAAAGGTCACCAGTGGGTTAATAACAAGCCAGCTCTATAAGGCACGTTTCTCTAGGGTTAAATCAGACCTCAATGGTGCGCATGGATGTTCTCCTAGTCGCTAGCAGGAAAAAATGCCTTCTCAGAACATTGCCTTTGCTTGTCCACCAAAGCCCAGAACACTACTTGTAGTCATTCAACTGCCTCAAAACATTTGCCCTTCCCAGGGAAAGTAGTGCAAGTCTTAGCTTGAACTGTGTCCTAAAACCTGGTACCCTTGTAAACTCCCTCACACACACACACACACACACACACACACACACACACACACACACACACAGAGAGAGAGAGAGAGAGAGAGAGAGA
>NC_034592.1:146728083-146738444 GCF_900095145.1 Mus pahari
AGAGAGAGAGAGAGAGAGAGAGAGAGAGAGAGAGAGAGAGAGAGAGAGAGGATGCCTGGGACACCTGCAGATCCTACAGAAGAGGTGGGGCTGCCAGGAACTGGTTCTTGTTTAAATATAAACCCATCTGATAACCCGCAAACAACCCACTTGGAAGATAAACAAATATAAGATTTGGGCTCCATCGGCCCCACCCCTAGGCTCTACCCTTCCCACCTAGCAGCTGCAGGACTCGATGTGGGGGAGGAGAGAGGTCCTAGGCAAGCCAGGCAACGGTCACTGAGGAACGTCTCCTATTCCACTACTTGGAGGTAGGTTCAGAGCCTCCTTTGCAAGCTCATCAACTTGAAGCCTCGCCCCTCCACAATCTTTTAATTAATTTACTATTTATTTATTGGTGGTAGGGAATTGAAGTCAGAGCCTCAACAGACCAGGAGGTCACATTATTGTTTTAACACCCTAGCAGCTCCAAAAAATGTCACAGAATCCTAGTGCAAATCAAACCTGAATGGCACCAGCTTTGGTTCTTGAATTCAGACCAGTTGAACCCTTGGTGTTCACACTTAAGGGTGTGTGTGGGTGTGAAGAGGTGTACCACTGTCGTACCTGCTCTGTTGCACTGTCCAGGATCCAAGTGCACACACAGGTGCTGTGAATGTTCAAAGGCTCTAGACACTGACGCTGACTCCCAAAAGCCAAGATAAAAACCCAAAACGAACAAAACCCTTCAAACTTTCTTGCCCACTCCAAGATTCGTGCCACGGAGCTATGCTTATTTGCTTATTAGCCAAGAGACTGATAGGAAGTGGTGACTCAGGCCGGCTGTAGTAAGACACAGTTGACTCACAGAGCCCAGTCCACCCCATTCCCCTACTTTTAGGCATTCATTTGGACATCACAGCAACTCAGGCAGTCCAAGAGGCTGAAAAAACAGCTAGGGGCCAATCTCTCCCAACAGAGTCCAGCTCTGCAGCTCCTCATTCAAGCCAGCTCAGCACTCCAAGTACTTGGAAAAGCCTCCTGTTTCCAGGCACTGGAGACGGCAGGAGCCGAATGTCCACCCCACTTCTCTTCTGAGACAGGGACTTTGTTTAGAGTCTACCAAAGAAGCCAAGAGAACTCCCCTTCCCCTCCCCCATTGGGCTGTGGAGCAAGGAGGACACTCAAGTGACAATGGTCCAGCCTCCTCATTTTGGAGACAGGACGCTGAGCTCTAGACACAAGGTATGTTTGCGAGCAACACAGAAGTCGGTCCCCAAGGTTATCTGATGTCACCATTATCTAGAATGTTCTCTAAGGGACAATCTAAACAGACACCTAGCGTTCTCCTGATCTTGGCAAAACACTACATTCCTTTGAGCATCAGCTCTCTGTGAAAATGGAGATAAAGATGCCTATAGTACAGTACCAAACTACAGTCAGTCAGTTGTCTTAGCAGTGAGTGACTTCGGAGCACCTTTTAGAATGAAGTTTTATATGTGAGTTTATTCAGTCATACAATCACGGCCCATGGGGAAGGTAGGAGGAGTTTCAGTAGAAGGAATGAAGCAGAATTCTGGCCCCAGATGTGAATTGGGGAGGGGGGCTCTCCCTTTGCAGAGTTTGATGATGTGATTTCATTTACTGGAGAGAAGGCCTTAGATATCATACTCCTTTTTGAATAATTAGTGCTTAATTCCTAATCAAGTTATCAGAGGGCTGAAGAAGTGGCAAGTGGCTCAGGGAGAGGACCTGGATCCAATTCCCAGCACCCTCTTAGCATCTCACAACTGTCTGCAGCTCCAGCTCCAGGGGAACCGACATCGTCTCCTGGCCTCCATGGGCCCAGGATACGGACATGGTATGCCGACACAGATTCCCGCAGAATACCCATACACATACGGCAGTAAAGCAACAATAAGAAATGAGATGAGAGGGTGGCTCTTCTTGAAACCTCCTAGCTGCATCGTGACTTTGCAGAAGACCCTTCTGAGTTAAGAGGTCTCTCCCAACCCCACTGTGCTCTCCAAATCGTGGTCCAAATATTTTCCCAGATGTGCAGTACACTTCTATGGGCCCCAAGAAGTCCCAAGAGGTCTCACCAGCCACTCATAGGCCCTAGAACCTCCTTGGGCATTCAGCCGCCACTTCCGTGCTACCAAGGAGAGGGTTCTCAGGTAGACTAGAAACGTCTTTAAGTTGAAGACGGGTGGGTGGGAGATACTTCCCCAGAACTACTTGGGATTGGTGCCAAATCAGTGGGCTGTGCCCCTGGGCAGCAACACCTTGGCCCACACCCCTCACCCCCCCCCCAACCACCATCCCAAAACAAGGCTGCCTTTAATTGGCCAGGGTGGGAGGGGCAGAAGGC
This sequence comes from Mus pahari, assembly GCF_900095145.1. Classification (NCBI taxonomy): domain Eukaryota; kingdom Metazoa; phylum Chordata; class Mammalia; order Rodentia; family Muridae; genus Mus; species Mus pahari. The sequence goes on from NC_034592.1 coordinate 146,730,434, forward strand.
AGAGCAGGGAATGCTCCCAGCTGGACAGGAAGAACAGGTTTAGGATGGCAAACCCGCCAAGCAGAGGAGAGGGCAGCGGGTGTTTAGCTTGGGCTCCCTTTCCCAAATCTGGGTTTGGAGAAAGTCCCGCATAGCATGAAGATGGCAAGACTACTCTGTGAGAGAGTAGATGCCCCCTGCCTGTATACTCAGTATTAAAAGATGGTATTATTTAATCTTTCAATATACTTTTCTGGAAAACAGGATACAAGAACATAACCACGTGTGCTGGGTTTTGGTGGTGGTGGTGGTGGGATGGTGTTTTGGGGTTTTTGTGAGGGCCTAATTACTCAGTTATCAGAAAGTGCTCAATAAATCATAACAGCTGTTAGCTAAACCCTCTCCCCAGGCTTCATTTCCTGTCTGTCTCTCTCTGTTTCTTTCTCTGTCTCCCTGTGTCTCTCTGTCTCTGTCTCTGTCTCTGTCTCTGTCTCTCTCTCTCTCTCTCTCTCATTCCAAGGGAGAAAGAAAGGCAGATAGTATCACTTGTTTCTCCAGCCCCAAGAGACATTTGGTCCGATTTTTCTGACCACAGTCTAAGGGGGAATCCCTGTGACCCAATTAGAGGCGAGATGCTCCTGACATTAGGCAGGGAGGAGGGAGAACTGAGGTCAGGACCAGAGATTGAGACTGAGGCCTCCGGAAGCAGCTGCTTTAGGCTGGCTTCTCCCCCTTGCTAGATCAGGTCACCCAAAGCAGGCCTGGCAAGACCTACCTCCCCCAAACCACATCCTTCTGACTGTATCTGGGGGACACTGCGGTCGGTCTACTCCTCCCCCAAAGCACCTGCTGGCTTAGCAGCCCGAGGGGAGCTCAATGCCATGTGACTGGCCACGTGGTGACCTCAGCCATCTCCTAGGTCCTTTTTCCTCACACTGCTCAGCCAGCATTCCTTCAGATGTCCACAAGGAAGGACTCTACTTCAGAATAGCCTTCAGCCGCTCGTTTGAGGTTAATGCAACAGGAAGGCACGCAGGGCTCGTTCAGTCACAACCTTTCTGCAAAGATGCCTTCGCTTTAGTGGAAAGCCATTCTCGTTCATTCCACTCACAATACCTTGAGGCTCTCCAATCCCAAACATCAACAGATGTTAGACCAGTCTGGAATTATGGGGAAACGGGACCTAACAGCAGCCACAGGGACGAGAAGATAAAAGCAGGCATTTCCAAGTCTGGCTGTCTAACTTCTGCCTGACTCAGTCCGTGGGTAGCTGTGTGACCTTCAGCAGGTTACTTAACCTATCTCCTGCCGGAGGACTAGTTTAAGAATGGTAAACAGTGAAGTTTTCTGAAATTACACATGCTTGATTCCAAAGCCACCAGGAAGCTATCAGAACAGAAACCAGCATGCAGTGGGTTCTGTATGTAACTGCAATTGTGCATACATTCACCTGGAGCCTCCTGAACCGGATCAACTATTCCCTAAATAAGCCCAGAGAAAAGGTGGCTTTCAAAAGAACATTAACGATTAAACTCCAGATTCTCACTCCCCCTAAAACTTGAACTAACTCTACAAATGGCTGGTGCTCCTGGGTCAGACCCCCCCCTCCCAGAAACTGTCATGCCCTGTAACTTCCCTTGCCTCCTAAATGCCTACTAGAACTGCGCTGATAGGGCCCTAGGTCCTTGTTGACTCTGATCCTGTAAAGGAAAGGTTCCTTTAGGTTCCCTGGGACCTTTTCTCCTTTAGGTCCTTCTCCACACTCAGGTGGGTGCTTCTATTTCCCCGTGTGCGGTTTCAAGCAAAACACGTTCCACAAAACAGTTGTAGCTCAATCTCTAGCCTGGAGCTGATCAGAAGGCTGTCCTCCACTCTGGAAAAATAAGGAACCCAACTTTTTAGACAGCCTAAAGCAGGATCTGTTCTGTTGGTAGGAGAGGTGACCTTAGAAAGAGTTGATCTTGCGTGCATCTTAAGTCAGTCGTAGCAAGACTGTGGCCAGAACGAAGGCCAGGACTCGTTCTCTCCATTCCCCAGGATATGCGAAACGGGGTCCCCCTCACGGCCCTAAAGTTTTCCAGCTCCCGAATACAAGCTGCCCACCCCGTCCCCAGACCATCACAGACTCGAGCCCCCTGCTCTGGACACCCTGAGGACCACTCCGCGCGCAGCGCCAGCACTTGGATCACAAAGTAGGGGTGAGGGTGTGGGAGGAGAAAAGTTGACACCAACTTAGTCACGTCCCACCGGGGAGCCCAGAGGCCAGGCTGAGTTCAGAGCAACAGGCTAGGGGTGTTAGGCGCGTGGAAGAGTCTCCGGCAGCCTTCCCGAGACCCCAGAGCAAAGTTTCCTCATAAAGTTTTCCCTGTCTCGGCGTCCAGAGGGGGTGGGGGGAGCACAGCTCGCGATGCAACCTACTCCCTCTGGATCCCGGGATCTGGGGGGGGGGGACGACAAAGAAGGCACCCCCCTCCCCTCTAAGACATCGCTCAAACACATACCGACTCGCCCGGGACCACGGGGAAGCCTCCGAGGAGCAGCAGCAGCAGCAGCGGCGCTAGCAGGCAGGCAGGCGCCATGGCTTCAACAGCTCAAACCAGTGGCCCGGAGCGGGCGCGCAGCCCTTCTTATAGGAGCAGCCCTGCCCCGCCCCCAGTGCTCGCCCGCACCGCCCGGAATTCCCCCGGGAAAGCTTAGGCCTGCGGGGTGCTGCGCTGGGCAAGCTGGAAACCACTGGGGTGGGATCCAACCCGCCCGGGGATCCGCCCACAGCGTGCCCGCCGGCTCCGAACTGACCCCAATCAGTGGCTCCAGGCGCTGCAGCCCATGATAGTTAACTGATCTACTGCGAGGCACTACGCCTAAAACCCGAGGATCACTGCTTAGCCCCAATTTATAGCTGGGGAAACTGAGGCCCATAAACGGGTAAGATTGACTAGGGGTCTTCTGTTTATACCAGCTTTCAAAGCGGGTGCCCTTCCCTCAGAAGTCAGGGAGTATTCCCCAAGTGGCGCTTGAATTCGGATAGTTTTTGATTAGCAACTCTGAACCGACAACGACGAAATGGTTCAAGTTTTTCCAGGCCTGCTGTCGAAATTATTCCAACCCCAGGGCGCCAGCGCAAAAGCAGCTGGAAAGACAAAGGAGCAAGCCTGCCTGTGCACAGTGTGATTTATCAACTGAAGTGTGAGTTTTGTGTAATACTCACGTGTCACGAAATAGTGATACTCTTTTGACTTGTTCTCTCCCCCATTTAAAAATGAAAAAAAAAAGAAAAAAAAAAGAAAAAGAAGAAGAAGAAAAGAAAAAAACTTCATCCTTAGCAGTGGACCAAACAAAACCAGGAAGACTGACCTCGGTTTTTAAGAGGTTTTTTTTTTTCATCTCTCTGAAAACTAGTTTGCAAGTTTATTTTCTTTCTCAATAGAATCTCTTATTTCTCAAGGCGGCTTCTACACCGGATCCAAGAACGTTGCTTCTAACGCCATACTAACAAAGTAGGTAATGGTAAGATTCTTTAGCCCCACCCTCAGCACAGATACTGATGGGATCAATAATCGAAGAACTAGAGGACACTCACCCCCCCACACACACACACGTGATGGAGAAGGGTTGTCATCCTGGCATTTGAGATGCTGAGGCAAGGGGATAGTCGGAGTTTTAGTGTCAGTGTGACACCCTGTCTTTAAAAAAGTAGGGGGGGGCATACTAGAAACATCAATCAAAAGTATTGATCTTTGACATACTGATACATTGTTCTACATACTGAAACATTGTTCTAAGTGTACATTTGTGCATACATAATGTGGTTTTGGAATTAGGGCGTTTTGGCCTGTCTTAGGATATTCTGAATTCACATATGATCCCTTACCCCTGTTCCTCTTTGAATTGCCTAAGCTAACCCTAACTCACAATGTCCCAGCTCAGCACCACCACCCCCCATAAGAATACAGGCAGGGCATACTCTGTCCTGTTCTGTTCCTTGGCTTTCCTTATTCTAGCCTTTAATTATTTTCCGAGAATGAAAGTCTCTTGTGGCAGAGAGCTTTGAGAGAAAACAGTTTTCCAATACTGACGGTGGGTTTATCTTGTCCCAAACGTAACGGCGAGCAATTGTTCTCAAGTATTTGAATATACTTCCCTAAAAGTTGGGCACTGAGAAAATAAATGAATCACTCTAACTAGAATAAGAAATGCTTTCTCATAAGCTGGGTGTGGTGACATGTGCCAGTAGATTTCTGAATTCAAGGCCAGCCTGGTCTACACAGTGAAGCAGGGCTATGTAGAGAGACCCTGTCTCAAAAAAAGGAGGATGAGGAGGAGAAATCCTTTCTTATTAGCCATGGTTTCATAGGAGAGGCAGGCAGATCTCTGGGGTTGAGGACAATTTGTTCTATAGTTCAGGTTCCAGGTCAACCAGAGCAACGCAAAGAGAACCTGTCTCAAAAGTAAAGAAGTAAGTAAATAAATATTAGAAAAAAAACATTTCGCAATTCAAATGGTTTCCAGTCTTTCCATGGATTTGGCTAAATTGGCCCAGGATGGCCTTAAACTCATCCCACTCTTACCTCAGTGTCCCAAGTAGCTGATGAAACAAGCCTAGGCCAGGCCAGGTTGGTGTAAACAATCTCAAAAACATAAATAATGAACGTATAGCTACTATTTTATATTGATGACTAACATGTTGGTGGCTAACGTTTTGTTGGTTGATGGCTGACCTTATATTGTTTCAAAGTTTAAATATTGTTGTGCTTAAGAGAACTATAAAGCAAAACTGGACCTCTGAATGTTAAGGGCCGCTAAGGGTTGTTTCTGTAATTGCCCGGGCTTGTACAACTTTAACAAAAGGGTTGTTTATGCAAGATAATGGATCACGAGGTCAATCACTGTTTCTGCTTCTGTAAACAAAAGCTTGTTTTTGCTGGAGATAACCTGAACACCTGGAAGACATACCTTAAAAAAAAAAAAAAAAAAAAGAAAAAAGAAAAAGAAAAAAAAAAACAGAATGTTGCTTCATGCTCTTTGCCTTTAGAAACCCCTGACTAAGGTGCCTAGTTGCTACATTTGGAAACCTGGGGTCTGGGGTGTAGACCTGGCATCACTAGCTACCTCTCTTCTTTGTGAAAATGTATCAGTAGTCAGAGTGATGAGTCTCCGAAGGCCCCAGACCCAGGACTATTTACTTATTTGATACTGATGAGTGACCCAAAGGCACACAAACTAAGCAAGCATCCTACCACTGAGATGTACTGCCAGCCCGTTGGTTTGTTTGCTTTTGTTTTTCCGAGTCGGGGTTTCTCTGTATAATCCTAGCTGTCCTGGAACTCCCTCTGTAGACCAGGCTGGCCCCAAACTCAGAGATCTGCCTGCCTCTGCCTCCAGAGTGCTGAGACTAAAGGTGTGTGTGCTACCACCCAGCTAGCCTTTCTCTTTTTTAAAAGATTATTTTTGGAGGGGTCGCTGCACATGACACAGCCCACATATGAAGCAACCAGCAGAGATTTGTTCGTTTGTTCTTTCTTTCTTTCTTTCTTTTTCTTTTTTTCTTTTCTTTCTTTCTTTCTTTCTTTCTTTTTTTTTTTTAGATTTGTTCTTTCAACTCTGCGGGTCCCAAGGATCAATCTCAGGTCACAAGAGGATGGCAAACATGTTTACCAACTGAGCCATCCTGCCAACCCTCCTTTTCAAACACACACACACACACACATATACAAGTTTATGTAATTTAACTTATACTAGTAGTTAGGATTAACAAATAGCTCCCAGAGCTCCCAGATTTGATTCTTCTGAAGTATTTCCGGATGCTGATATCTGGGAAACATCAAAATGAAATGAAAAATAGGGGTAAAGTTGTAGCTAGAATCTACCTCATTTTAGTGTAAGCAGTGTTTATCCAGGCTTAAACAATCAAGTTAGAAGGGAAGAAAATGCCCCACTCAGCAGTTAGACAGACATTCCCAACCAAAGTTCATTTTGGGGGGAGGGGCTTAGTAAATGCTGATCAAACTTGTTAGACCTGGTTTTTTGGCCTGTATCATTATTTATTTTAGGTTTGCTTTGCCATGCTGCGGATCAAACCCAGGGCTTCATGCATGCTAGGCAAGTGCTCTACCGCTGAGCTACAGCCTCAGCTCTAGACTGTATATGTCCAAGTGCACATTGTAAACCTCTCCTGCCTTATTTTGTGGGTTCTACCTTAAGAAAGTTGCTTAAGGGGCTGGAGAGATGGCTCCGCAGTTAAGAGCACTGACTGCTCTTCTGAAGGTACTGAGTTCAAATTCCAGCAACTACCTGGTGGCTCACAACCATCAGTAATGAGATCTGACGCCCTCTTCTGGGGTGTCTGAAGACAGCTACAGTGTACTTACATATAATAAATAAATACATTTCTTTTTAAAAGAAAGCTGCTTAAATTATTGAGACTTTAAAAAGTTGTAATATGAAAACATTTTGATCAGTTGTATTCTAACAAGAGTCGTAATGACAGAAAATTTAATGCCTGGTCTCATGCTCTGGAAAGTAAAATAATATGTATGACAGTGAGTACCTGTAATTCAGCACTGAGACAGAAGGATGTCAAGTTTGAGACCAGCCTCGTCTATTAAAACTGTTTCAGGCAACATACAGAAGAGTTGGAGAGATGAAGTATTTATGTGGTAAACATACATACACGTGAATACACACACACACACACACACACACACACGCACGCACGCACACTGAAAAGTCATCAATAAGTTTCATGTAAAGAATACATGATAAGGAAATTCTGTGGCAGAATGTAGCGTGTAAAATTTAAGTATAAGTAGAAAAGACAATAACTCAAACTTTTGTCTATTCATGTATCTTCTTAAAGATTTGTTTGGTTTTGTTTATGTGTGCAAGTGTTTTTCCTGCATGCATATATATGCACCACACGTGTGCCTGGTACCCAAGGAAGCAAAAAGGGGCATCCGATCCCTTGGAACTATACTTACAGATGGTTGTGAACCATCATATAGGTCCCGGGAACTGAACCTAGGTCCTCAGCAACATCAACTAGGGGTCTTAACTGCTGAGCCATCTCTTCGGCCCCTGCTCCTGTCTTTTCTTTTCTACTTTATTGTTTTAAGATGGACTGTTGAAAACAGCCTAGTGCTCCAGCATTTGATTCAACTAGATACATATAAAAGAACAATGTAAACATTTGTAAGTGTATGATTTATAATAAACTGGGAAACATAATCATTGCAACTATTTAAACATCTAATGAGAAATGTTAGCTACTAAGTTAAAAATGTGCCTTTAAAATAATAGTAACCTGGGGGTGGGGGGTGGGGGATACTGCCAAAAGAAGTTGTAATGGCCAGTTTATAGTTCATAGCAAAAGTTCTTGGACTGTCCCAAACACCTTGAACTCTGGACTTCACTGTCTCCTTTTCAAATTCTGAGAATCTCTTAAAAGGATTCAACTGTTGTTTCGCTGCAGTCATCCCTGGGTTTATGGGATTTGAACCTGGGCTTCTTGGGTTGGGAGCAAAGAGTATACATAAACTGTCTTAATGAGGCGTGGCCAGCTTCAGTAGTAACACTGCTCTGGGGAGGCAGACACAGGGAGATTACATAAGGCTTGTTGCCAGCCAGTCATCCAATCCCAGACCAAAGAGAGACCCTGACTCGAAAAGAAAAAAAAAAGAAAAAAGAAAAAAGAAAAAAAGAAAAAAGAAATCTCAGCACTCAAGAGCCAGAGGCAAGCAAATCACTGGGTGTTCCAGGCCAGCTAGAGCTACATAGTGGGACTCTGTCAGCAACCAAGCTGAATATCTAGGAATGACAGTTGAACTCTGACCTACACACACACACACACACACACACACACACACACAATTTATAATAGCAAATTAAGGTTAAGGTTGCCCAGTGTCCTACATGGAGGCAAAGTTTAAAAGAAGCAAACTAGAAAACCAAAAAGAAAGAAAAAGCTGGACAACACAGAACCTAATTTTTATTAAAAACAACAACAACCAACCAACCAAAAACCCTCAATTTATTT
>NC_034592.1:146738716-146747921 GCF_900095145.1 Mus pahari
TGTGTGTGTGTGTGTGTGTGTGTGTGTGTGATGAAGGTATAGCGCATGCCTATAGTGATGAGAATGTCGGTGTCAGAAGCTAAGTCTGTGGATCTGGCTCTCTACTTCTACCTTCATGTGGGTTTCTCGATGGAATTCTTACATCATCCTGTTGGCCCAGCAAGTACTGTACCCACTGAGCCATCGCCATCTCATCGGTCCCTTACATCGGTTCTTACAGTCAGAAGCTGGTTTCTTGGAATTGCTGTTTGGAGGAAAGTTTGCAAGTTAGTTTGTTCCTCAGCTCCGGGGGCAATGAGGAGAAGAAGGGTGGAGGACAGGCGCATAGGATATACTTAGCTCTGCTGGTTTCTGCTGCTGGTTCCTTATTTTCTATCCCTGAGATGGAGGGAGTCCAGGAAACATCATGGGTCACATGCTTATGCCATGCCCTGGCTTCATTTCAAGCCAATGAAATAACTTGGAATAGGTCAGAGTTAACTGAGCCAGGGTGCATACCCTGGAACAGCAGAAACACCCAGCTCAGGGGTCTCCAAACTGTCATCAGCTGCTCCATCTCCTAGAAGTCGTGGGTCCTTCACCTTCTGACTTTGTTCTTTCCCTCTGCAGTATCTAGTGTTGCTCCCTTTGGACAAGTGTCCCTTTCCTTTGTTAGAAGGCGCAGGCGCTTCAATTAGAGAATGGGGCTACATTTCTAGCTGTGTGATCTGGAGCGAGACACTACTTCTCTGTGACTCCATGTGCTCGTGGGCCACTTGGGCGTCACAGGGAGAATGTTGACAGTACAACGCCTCACCCATAAACCACTTATAATCAAAGTCGCCTCCCCTGTAAGCGTACTGAGGTAATTCCTTTCACCAGTAGCATTCCCCACACCACAAAGAGGTAATTTTCAGAACAGCCAAGGGACTGGATCGTGACACCCTCTCTCCCAGAATGTCACCAACTCTTTCTGATCTTCCTCGCTCCATGCAAACCTCTCCCCAGTTCTACATAATGACAGCCTGGACTTTCCAGAGCTTGTGGAATGTCCAACCGCTGCCTTGCATAACCACAGAAACTGGAAACACTTTGGTCAGAAGGATCCTCCCAGACCACTCGGCCCAACAGTACCCTCATTGTGAGATAGGCAAACCAAGGTCAGTTCTGAGAGTCAGCAGCCACCAGAGATATTTTCAGGTTCTGAAAATAGCTCCTCCCGTTACCCTGTGTGCTTTGCCTAATTTCTTTCTCCTAACATTTTCCTCATCTGATGTCATGGATTTGTTTTCTCACTTGTCTTCTGTTTTGCCTGTCCAATGTAAGTTACATGAGGCAGGGATAGTGACTTATCCATGCATGTGTCTGTCCATATCACCAGATGGGCATGGACGTTAAACACCTTTATTCCTAGCACTCCAGGAAGTAGAGGAGGGCAGATCTGAGTTTGAGGCCTCCTGGTCTACAGACTGAGTTTGAGGACAGTCAGGGCTAAACAGAGAAACATTGTCTCAAAACAACAAAACAAAACAAACAAAATTCCAGCTTGAGCAGAAGCAACTTAAACAGGAAGGTAAACAACTCAAACCAACTTCAGGAAGTCCCTGAAATTGACAGGATTCACTAGGCCTCTCCCTGCCAGAGAAGGGCCAATTTTCCAAGATGACCCTCAGAAGAGCAAAAGCTACAAAAAATACCATGAGACCAGACCAGCTGCCTAGAAGCAGAAACCAGAGGTTTAGACCAGAGTCACTTAGAGTGGACACTCTCCAACCAGTTGAGTTGCCTATAGGCTGTGCAATGTGCTCTGGGCTTCCTAGTTTTTTGTGAGTTGAACCTGTGCTGGGGTGGGCTTTGGTAGTGCCCCTGTCCTTGAGTCATTTTTGTTCCTGAAAGACCCCTCACCCATATTTCTATATGTAACACTAATACAACTCATCGACTCATTAAGTTTTGTCACACAGCAGTGTACTATACTCTCTCAGCTCAGCTCTTGGAAATGTAAGGAACATGCTAAGAAGAAATGAAGGCAGACGCAGAGGCACACACTTATGATCCCAGCACTTAGGAGGATGGTGAATTGGAGGCCATCCTGGGCTACATAGTGAGACCCTGGCTAGGAAGAGATGAAAGAGGGAGGGATGAGAGACAACAGAAAGGGGACTTAGAGAAGCAGGACTCCAAACCAAAACCAAAGGAAGACACATATATTATGGTGATTTCCTAGGCTTGTAATTAGCTACAGATTTTCTTTCTTTTTCTGTTTTCCTTAGTTTTCCTTTTGTTTTGTTCTATCTTCCTGAGACAGGCTATCTCTACACAGTCCTGGTCGTTGTGGAACTCACTATGTAGATCAGGCTGGCCTTGAACTCACAGAGGTCTGTCTGCCTCTGCCTCTTAAGTACTGGGAGGATTAAAGGTATGTGCTACCCTGCCTAACAATGAGAAGCCCTCCTCCTTTCCCCTCTTCTTCCCCCCTCCTCTTCCCCCCTCCTCTTTCCCCCTCTTTCTCCTCTTCTTCCTCCTCTGCCTCTTCTTCTTCTTCCTCTTCTTCCTCCTCCTTTTCCTCCTCACTTAACCTTGAGACAGAGTCTTTATGTGTGACCCCCGACTCCTGCTTTTGCCTGCCAGATGTGCATTGCTCCAGACCTTTAATCCTGTGTGGCCTTTATTTGAGGGGTCCTCTTTTCCCTGGATGTGTGCTTCTCTCCCTTCTATTGACTTAGTGGGTCCCTCTCTTCTAGTCTATACTTAGGTGACAGCCATTGCTATTGGCATAATCGATAATATTTGCTATATGCATTTGTAGTTAGGTTAAAGAGTGGACATCCAGGAGCTGGAGAGATGGCTCAGAGGTTGGGAGCACTGACTGCTCTTCCAAAGGTCCTGGGTTCACTTCCAAGCAACCACATGGTGGCTCACAACCATCCATAATGAGATCTGACACCCTCTTCTGGAGTGTCTGAAGACAGTTACAGTGTACTTACATATAATAAATAACTCTTTAAAAAAAAAGTGGACATCCAATGTCTAACATTCCCTGAGCAGAGAATGTTAACACAATCCTCGCCTTGATCTCACGGGGTCGGTAGTTTCTCATTTTGCAGATGAGAAAGGAGAAGTGGTGGGTAGCTGTAATAAAGCTGCTCCAACTGACCCACAAACTCACCGCCTGGCAGCACACATCTTTACTGTTTGCCGTTGAGATCTGGGGCTACTACTGGTTATGCAGCAAGAGCTGGCTGGTACAGGATTCAAACTCAGTTTTATTTTGTTTTAATTGCATCTGCCTTCCCATTCTCTTCCACTGAGCTTGTTCCCCGATCCCTGCTGTAGGCAACACACACACACACACACACACACACACACACACGCACACACGCACGCACGCACGCACGCACGCACACGCACACGCACACACACGGAATCATTTTTAAATGGGTTACATTTAAAAATGCTGTTACAGCCCCCCCTTTCTCTGCCCCTCCCCGCAGTTTAGCACTGAGCAAGCATTGTACCACTGAGCTGCACCCTGTGGTTACAGCCATCCAGCTGCCGAGGAGGAAACCGAAGCTTAGAGGAAATCAGTTGTCTGGGAGGCCTAGGTTTACTTGGAAACCCATCTCTTGGATTCTGGCCCTGGGCTCATTCCACAACACCCTACTGGTGCTGAGTGCTTGACGAAGCCCATCATCTGGTACTTCCTGTGTAGTGGGCACAATGCCATGCAGTTCACGTGTCCCAGCTCCTGGACAAGTGTGACAAGGACTGTGTGACAGTGACGGGGGTGGGGGTGAGCGGTGGACATTTAGTTGAGCTGTCCTCAGCATTCCTGCTTGTTTTCCAAGGCTCCCTTGAGGTCCCCCTCCCTGATTCAACATCTGGTCAATGAGAAGGCAGCGCACCTGTGCTCCAGATGTTCCTGAAATCAGAATAGGCTCATTACAAAGAGCTGCTGCCAGAGAGAAACAGTACTAGGGAAGCAAGGCAGATTCCAGGCAGGGAACTTGCTTGCCTGATATGCCTCTGGCTCATCCCTAGTGTGGGGCTCCGGGGAGCACAACTGTGTACAAACCTAAGCCTGCCTGGCTCTCATCTTCTTCTTGTGCCCATCATGGTGATTTTCCCATGTCTCAGAGTCCTGATGTTTTTCTCCATCTTTTTTTCCTCCGTCTATTTACTGATACCCAACTGTCAGGGATGCTCTGACTACAAAGGGCTTGTCCTTGCCCTGGTTCACAACCCCCACCTTTCAGGATAAATCTGAAATGCTGCTTCCTCAGAGACATTGTCTGCTAAAACCAACTTGTTTTCCTCCTCAAATTCTTTTACACAATGTCCTTCATCATCATCATCATCACCACCATCATCATCAGTTTGACAGGAGGAGGTCAGGGTGTGGGTGGCAGTTGGTGTGCCATAATGGCCGCGTGAAGTTCAGAAGGCAATCTCGTGGTGCAGTGGCCTCCAGGGATTGGCCTCAGACCATCAGCTTCGCACAACCAGCACCTTTACCCACTGAGCCATCTCGCCAGCCTTCACCACACTTCCATGTTCACAGCTATGTGTTTGTGTTTGTGCCTGTGTCCTTATTCCTTGTACACTGCCCCTGTTACACTCGGAGGCCCCTGGAGGAGGGACTCTTTCTGGTTTGCATTCATGTTGGATCCCACAGCCTAGCAGAGCGCCAGCTACTTCAGCTACTTAGGAAGCACTCAGAGGTACTTGTCGGACATGGCAGGTGAACGAACTGATCTGCTCCACGCTTTAACCTCTTCACTCACATCCCCCGGAATCTGTCCCTCTGTCATGTCCCCCGGTGCCGGTGTGGTAAGTTAACAGGAGCAGGTGCGGTTACCCGCTACTCCGTCTCCCCAGCCCCTTCACGCTTTTCATCGCCTGATATTAAAATATGACATCACCGCCTGCCTTGCTTGTCTGTGGCTTCCTAAAACTAGAGTGTTTCCTCTTGGTTAACTTCGTTCGTTTACATCAGTTCCTGGCAAACAATGTACGCCCAGTGAATGTTCATCAAATGAATGAACAACTTTAAAAAAAAAAAAAAAAAAGTCTGAGTCCTTAAAGTTAAGAAGAGCTAAGAGTCATTTCTAGGCAGAGACTGGGAGTTACCTCTAAGACAGGGTCAGGAATCAAGCTAAGAATCTGGGCATGATAGCACATGCCTGTAATCCCAGTCCTTGAGTGGCTGAACAGGAAGATGCAGAGTTGGAGGCCAACCTAGACTACATAAGGAGGCAGCCTGGACTACCCAATGGGGCCTTGTTTCAAAACCAAAGCAAACCAACCAACCAAACAAACAACAATTAAAAAAAAAGAAGAAGAATCAAATAAAATAAATCTTGTCATGCAAAGGCAATTGTTTGAGACTATGTTGCCTGCCTTTTTTCCTTCCCAAGGTGTCTTAGATAGCAGTAGCTCTGAGAGGTAACCCCTGGAGCAGAAACAGTACCAGCCAACCAGAGGCCCACCAGTACCAGTCAACCAGAGACCCAGCCAGTACCAGCCAACCAGAGGTCCACCAGTACCAGCCAACCAGAGGCCCACCAGTACCAGCCAACCAGAGGCCCACCAGTACCAGCCAACCAGAGGCCAACCAGTACCAGCCAACCAGAGGCCCAGCCAGTACCAGCCAACCAGAGGCCCACCAGTACCAGCCAACCAGAGATCCAGCCAGTACCAGCCAACCAGAGGCCAACCAGTACCAGTCAACCAGAGGCCCAGCCAGTACCAGCCAACCAGAGGCCAACCAGTACCAGCCAACCAGAGGCCAACCAGTACCAGCCAACCAGAGGCCAACCAGTACCAGCCAACCAGAGGCCAACTAGTACCAGCCACCCAGAGGCCCAGCCACCCACTGGCATGCCTGGCATTATCCACCCCTCGAGGGATGTTTTGCAGAAAAGTCTCTGTGATCAGGCTTAGAAGACAGAGTCCTCTCCCTTGGCCCTCTGTGGTACAGGGAAGAACTGGAAACTCGCGGACTGCAGGCAGGCACAGACTCTCCACACTTCTGAACTGTATTACCCTTGTTATGTTTGGTTTGTAGCACCAGCGATGGAATCCAGAGCCTTGCACGTGCTCATGGAGGGCTCTACCTCTGAGAGATGCCTCTAGCCATTGTGGTGCCTAATTTTGATTCTGCCTGCTGAGGAGACATACCTTATGCGGCTGGCTGACCATGAGTGATTGCCCCCTCTGAGCCCCAGTCATCTGTGAAATGGGGACAGTATTTATGCTTACCTTGCTGGGGGAACATAGATGAGGTTATGTAGGTCAGAGGTTTTTTTGTTTTTGTTTTTGTTTTTTAAACTGTAATGTCCAGTGCACCCTGTGGGGGAAGAGGTGACGTCATCTAGAATTGAACTGACTTGGGCTGGAGTTAAGCACGGCCCCTTTCTGGAGGTGTGTCTTTGGGTAAGAAGCACCCTTCTTTCAACCTCAGGTTCCTTATCTGCTACGTGAGAATACCAAGAGTGTGGCCTACTCGAAGACTTGTTTTAGAAATCAAATAAGGACCAAAGGAGATGAGAAGCCTCTAGCATACAGTAAGCAGCCAGCAAATGTCCCTTATCAAACATGCGTGCACACACATAACCCTTAATGCAGTCACGGTAACACAGTATTCTCAGTTTGGAGGAGAAAACAGGCAGCCAATGAGCACCCCCGCTCTCGTTTCCATTCTAAGAAAGGAACTCACTGGCCAAAGTCCAGAACAGTCAGTGATGTGGAGAACAGGAACCCATGCCAACCTCCCACACGGAGTTTCCAAAAAGTGTGAGCGCAGCATTGCGTAACCTGTCCAGGACGTGCCTTCAGAGAACTTCCACAAACTAGTCCCCAAAAGGAAACGTGAGCAGAGCTGTGGAGTAACCTCCGGAGGGAGGAGGAAGGGAGCTGAAGTGTGGAGTTGAGATTGGAGAGAGAAGCCGCTGGCCCTGGTGCCACCAGCCTGTCATCTGAGCTATGCCAGAGGCTGAGACAGGAGAATCACAAGTTCAAAGCCTGCCGAGAGTACAAAAAGAATGCAGAGTGAGCCTGGGCAGCATAGTGAGACTCTCTGTCTTCAAATAAAAGGTGAAAACAGAGTCAAGGAAACTGTCTATGAGACATTATCCAGGCATGCATAAGGCCTTAGGTCTAGTCCCCAGTACTGAAAGATGGACACAGAGAAAGAACCATATTTATTGAGCTTCTACTATGTCCTGGGCTCCAGGTTAGTCCTGTCTGATACTTATTATAGTAAAATCCTTGTCTCAATCCTGAGAGCTTAGGTATTTCCACTCCCACATTCCAAAGGAAGAAATAACCGCAGTAATGAATCCTGCCAACATTTACACAACACTGACTACTTATCGGGCTAAGCACACATTTGATCCTCAGCACAGCCTACAATAGGGGTGCTACTGTGATCCCTGTGTTATGGAAGAGAAAAACCAATAAGATAGGGCGGGGGAGGGGTGAAATAGGTTCCCCAAGGTTACCAAATGAGGCAGTAAGTGGAGCCAGGATTTGACTCCAGTCTCATGGGACCTAAGTGGCTTCCCAAGGTGGATCAGACGGTGACCCCAGTACTAGTTGTCCTTACATGCTTGTAGTTAGGCCCCCATGTGGGGATGATGTAAGTGACCAAATGACCAGACACTCAGAGGACAGTTTGTCCCAGCTGGTGGCTGTTTGCCACTTCTGCCTCTGACCCAAAGTTTGAATTTCATTCATAAGTTTGTAACCACAGACTTGGCAGTGTGGGAAGGGCCCTTGGGGACCAGCTATTCTAGTCTACCTCCCTCGTATTACAAATGGAAAAAAACCCTAAAGCTCAGTGACACCATGGATGCATCAAGGTCACAGAGAAAATTTCAGTTGGATTGGGGGAGTTAGTTTGGGGTCAATTAGAGAGCACCTTCTAGGATTGCCAAATATGTAGCTCTGACTCACTCTTTTAAAGTTGTTGTTGTTGAGACAAGGTATCTCTATGTCTCCAAGCTTCCTGTAACTTCTGATCCTGTCTCAGCCTCTAGACTCCTGAGTGTAAGGATCACACGCATGTATCACTATGCCCAGTCTGGGATTTGGGAATAGCTTTAAATGTATAGATTTTTGACTGAAGTGTAGCTCAATAGCATAGTGTTTTGTATAGCATGTAGGAGGCCCTGGGTTTGATCTTTAGCACTGGACACACACACACACACACACACACACACACACACACACACACACACACTGCCACATGCTTGTAGAAGTCGGGCAGTTCACTTCTCTCAGTCTCTCACTGTGTGTGTCCCAGGAACTGAACTCAGGTTTTTAGGCTTGGCAGCAAGCGCCTTGGCCTGCTGAGCTAGCCATCTTTCAATCCCGAAATTAATCTCTTCACTCAGCTTTTGTACAGAATCCAAATATGCCCTGTTTCTTAAGGGGCTCAGATGTCACTGGGCATTGTATTTGGAAGTTGGAATCCAATGCCCGGCTTTTCCTTTATAGTTTGGACTATTAGGGCCCACCAGGGGACTTGCCCAAGGTCAAATGGTAAGTCAAAGACATTTCCTGGACCCTTTGATCAAATTTCAAAAATAAGCTAAGGAGGCTGTTGAAGAGAACTGTCATGGGTCTCTTAGCCCCTAGTTTCCTTGTTGGAGTCAGGTTAGGATATAGGTAGGTGGCCATTTCCCAGACTCAGCAAGGTAGGAACCCAAAAGCTGAACCCTCAAAGGGAAAAGGAAACAGCAGAGCAGGAAAGGATGTACCCAGCCACTGGGGCTTTCCCAGAGGCAGGCTCTGAGCTGCAGGAATGACATCAGACGGGATCTGTTTACACAGTCGCAAAGCTACTGTGAGTCCTATTTCAGGCCGAGAAGGAACACTTTTCCCGTGGGGGATGAGATGGGGTGGACCTGAACCCAGCTGTGGGTTGAAGGGGATGGATCAAGTACGGACTGACCTGCCTGAGGGAAATAAGACAAACCTCCATGCTGAGCTTTCTCTAGACCTCCCCCTCTCTGTTCCCTGATCTGTCCTTCTTAGGCAGAGTGGGGGATTTATGGCTCCATTTTCTTTTACTACAGTGCCACCCTCTCCTTCCTTCTTTCTTTCTCCTGACATGTGGAAAGGAATTTGGTGCTTGCAGCCTCGTAGCCTTTGTTTAATCCCAGTCTAAGTCACCTCTCCCTCTCCCTCTCCCTCTCCCTCTCCCCCTCCCTCTCCCTCTCCC
>NC_034592.1:146747981-146754477 GCF_900095145.1 Mus pahari
CCCCTCCCCTCCCCCTTTCTTCCTTTTTTGTTTGTTTTGTTTTTCATATCAGGGTTTCTCTGTCTTGGAACTTGCTCAGTAGACGAAGTTGGCCACAAACTCAGAGCTCCTCCTGCCTCTGCCTCCCAAGTGCTGGGATTAAAGGCATACAGCACCACCACTTGGCCAGCCTCAGTTTCTTTACATCCAGCTGTCTTGGGCTTTGAGACTTACGTCATTCATGTGTGTACCCGACAGTCTCACAGACATTAGGGCTTGCAAGTCAGTGGCCTGGAGGAGTCTGAACACTTGTGCTGAACTGAACTGAGGTGCCTCAAAGATGATGGAGCGGAGGAGTGGATCAGCAATCCTCAGACTAGAGTCCAAGTGAATTATTTACAGTTCCTGACTGATAAGAGAAATCGCATACCCCGGCTAGAGCCTTGTTTCTTTTTGTCCAGAGCCCTAGCAATTACAAGTGGTCACGTGACCATCACTGGTCTTTGAAAACCCTGACTAGCGGCTATGTGGGGCCTTCGTACACTGTTTAAACGGGAAAGTCCTTAGAGCAGTGTCAATTAGATGTTGGAAAATGTTCATCCACTCCAACTTATTTCAGAAATAGGGAAGCTGGGGGCTGGAGAGATGGCTCAGTGGTTAAGAGCACCGATTACTCTTCCAAAGGTCCTGAGTTCAAATCCCAGCAACCACACGGCGGCTCACAACCATCTGTAACAAGATCTGACACCCTCTTCTGGAGTGTCTGAAGACAGCTACAGTGTACTTACATATAATAAATAAATAAATAAATAAATTTTTTTTTAAATAGGGAAGCTGAGGTTTAAAGAGGGGCATCACACTTTGGAGTCACACTGCTAGCAAGTGGCAGAGTCAGTCCGAACGCCCACAGTCTTCCTTAGAAGTGATCACTTCTCTTCCTGTGCTCCTCTGTGGAGGTGGGGAGCTTGGATCTCTGGGAACAGAAATCAATTGAGTCATGGATTTGCCTTTGCCCTTTCTCTGTTCTTGATTCATTCAGCAAATATTTGCCAACTGTCCACTTCAGTCTCAGAGAAGGCAGAGATCGAAAATGAATGTGGAGGCAGGCAAGGTCATGGTGTGATTTCAGAAGCTGTGTTCTCTTCCGATTGGATGGGCCACCTCAACACCCACTCTTCTGCCATCAAATGTAGCCGTGTCTGAGTACAGGGCAATGTCTCATGCGTCCAAACCTGCCTAGCCTCCAATAGACACAAACCCAGCATTGCACTCCCTGGAAACACTTGAATCATAATGTCTGCTTTGCTTCAGTATGGCACACACCTTTAATTTCAGCACTTGGGAGGCAGAGACAGATGGATCTCTTGTGAATTCCAGGCCATTCTGATCTACAAAACAAGTTCTAGGACAGCCAGGGTGACTACACAAAGAAACCCTGTCTCGAGAAAAAGAACCAAAAAAGCCTGTTTTGCCATTAACTTTATTTAATTAACTAATTTATTTATTTTAGTTTTTGATATTTTTTTTTCAAGACAGGTTTTCTCTGAGCAGCTTTGGCTGTCCTGGAATTTGTGCTGTAGTCCAGGCTGACTGCAAACTTACAGGGATCCACCTGCCTCTGCCTCCTGAATGCTGGAATTAAAGGTGTGCACCACTACCATCTGGCTAACTTTATGTCTTTAAGACAGTATGTTCGCTGGGCAGTGGTGGCCCACGCCTTTAATCCCAGCACTTGGGAGGCAGAGGCAGGCAGATTTCTGAGTTTAAGGCCAGCCTGGTCTACAGAGTGAGTTCCAGGACAGCCAGGGCTACACAGAGAAATCCTGTCTTGAAAAAAAAAAAAAAAGTATGTTGTCCCTCTTCTCTGACCTTTAGTTTAAACATGTGTATAATGGGAACAGTGGCCAAAAGAAAAATATATATATAAGAGCCTGAAAGCTCTGTACTAAAGAAAGAAAACACTGAGAATCTAAAATGAAAATAGTTAATGTTTAAATGTATTATTTCTCTTGGGAGTCCTTGGGAGTTCCATGTGGGTCTGGAATATAGCAAGTTCCAGACCATCCAGGGCTACATAGTGAGACTTTGTCTCAAAAAAAAAAAAAAAAAAGTTCCTTTTGGTTAAATTTAAATTGTTATTGTATTTCTGTTAGTGCCATAGTCCAATGATAGCTTGCAGGAGGCAGGCAGTTCTTTTCTTCCAACATGTGAGTTCAAGATAGTAAACGCAGGTCGTCAGTCTTGGCAGCAAGCATCTAGCCCTTTAACCATCTCGCCATTCCTCAAATAGTGAATGCTCTTTTATTTTATTATTATTTTTTTAAAGTCCACTCCTTTCCCTCCTAGGAAAGGACCTGCTGGATTTTTAAAACCTCCCTCTAGAGGGCGCGCAAGATCCACGGATTTGTGCCTCACTTCCGTTTGCCTTCATCCTTCCTCTTACGCATGTGCACAGTTTATTTCCGGGCTGCTCTCAAGGGCCCCTTTGGATGGCGCATGGGGTGATTCCACTGCGTCTGCGCAATGCCCCTCGGTGGCCATCCCCGGAAGCTCTTCCTTCCCAGGAAGCCGTGGGCCGCGGCTATTCGGCCTCTCTAGGCCGGCGGGTCCTCCACTCCATGGTCCTGTCTGTCACCGCTGCGTCAGGAGTCCCCCGCCAAGGCCCGGCCGCGCTCGGACGCTTCGATCCTCGAGCCGGGCGCGGGTGAGTGAACCCGGGAGGAGCCCGGAGGCCGGAACGGGTGGGTCCGCCCGGCACGCCTCTCCCACCCGGGAGTGGGCTCGCTCCCGGGTCCCAGGCCCTCCTCCCTCCCTCCCTCCCTCCCGCGGCGTTGCCAAGGCGACGGCCGGACGGTCGGCTGCAGCTCGGTGTGTCTTCCCGCAGGTATCCCGGCGGCCGCGGGACGATGGCGCGGTGGCACTGACAGGCGCGGGCGGCTGCCGAGCCCCGCGGGCCGGCATGGCGGGCCAGTTCCGCAGCTACGTGTGGGACCCGTTGTTGATCCTGTCGCAGATCGTGCTCATGCAGACAGTTTACTATGGCTCTCTGGGCCTGTGGCTGGCGCTGGTGGACGCGCTAGTGCGCAGCAGCCCGTCCCTGGACCAGATGTTCGACGCGGAGGTAAGCTTAGCAGAAAGAAGTAGGGTTTTGTGGTGGGGCACCGCCGAGCTCTAGATCCGTCTGGCCCACGTTCTCATTTTGTGGACACTTTTTTTTTTTTTTTTTTAAAAAGAAGGGATTTCAGTGTGCGCTCCCCCGGACCCCGGTGCCCATCTGTAAAACGGAACGACGGAGAACAGGGAGGCAGATAGAGTCTAGGAAACAGAGTAGTGATCTACAAAGTTCACGCTCAGGAACTGCGCGCTCGAGATATAAACAAACAAAACCTCATAGGGTTTTAAAGAACCTTTCAGTGTTGTGTTGGCTGCCGCTGCGCTCAGCCTCGTAGCCAACTCCGCAGCTTGTGGCCAGACGTGGAACACACATGGCAGATAACTACAGTCAACAGACGTGTGTCCTCGGCAAACATGACGTCTCTTTCTTGAGACCCTCTAGAAAAATGACTTCCCTTCTCCCAGCTCAGCTTGTCAGGAGCCACAGTGAGAAGAGGAATAGACAAAAGGGCATCCGCAGTGATGGAGTGGAACCTGTTAAGACTTGGTATCAGATAGGTCTCTTTACATTCTACTCCGTATTCTGTGTGACTTGGGCAAGTGTTTCCTCTCCCGTCTGCAGTATCATAACTGTTGGTACTAGGTAGTGAACTCTTCAAAGAGCCTGCCTGTGCTTAGCGTCCAATCTAGCTGAGAGAACTTGACGACTTGTTTTGCCTTTCCAATCCCTTTTGTCCTCTGCGAAGTGAGCAGGATAATCCTGTCACCTATAGTAAAATGTTCAACGGCCCAGAGGGGTTTAGGAATAAGAAAATGCTTTGTAAGGCATAGTGGAAGCCTAAGAGGTTGCTAAGTGATAGTTGATATGAGCAAAGTTCTTGGTTTGGGAGAGCTAGGATGGAGTCCTTGCATTTGCTACTGTTTGCATCAGTCTTTGGGTAACTAATTCTGTGGAAAGAGACAGACAGTGGTAGCATTGTGAGATCATGGATGTCAAAGTCCTTTGCAAGCTGAAGTATGGCACAGATATTTAGTATTTGGTAGTACTCTGTCAACAATAAGTATTGCAAACATAGCAGATGCTGAGTAGTGGCACCTCGTGGGTGGTGCCATCCTTCTCGTAAGGGCCTGTGGGAATCAGGCTTTGTTGCAGAGCGGCCTGATGTCCACAGCCTGAGTTCCACCTCAAGGTTCAGCCAACAGCTTTGGAAAGATGAGGTACTAACGGGTTTTTGGTCATGGTTATTCAACTCTACCCCTACAGTGCAAAAGCAATCCTAAACAATATATCAGAAAAGAGCTGTGAACTGTGTTTCAGCGAAGCAGATGTCTGACCTGTGGAGCCATAGTTTGCTACGGAGACTTTCTAGACTTGATTCTTGCTGTCAAGCCATGTTACTGCCTCAGGAAACTTCTGTAAACTCTTGCATCTTTTATAAACTGAGAATAGTAGCCCCTCCCCATATACCATGAGGTTCAAATGAGATCCAT
Source organism: Mus pahari (assembly GCF_900095145.1). Taxonomy (NCBI): domain Eukaryota; kingdom Metazoa; phylum Chordata; class Mammalia; order Rodentia; family Muridae; genus Mus; species Mus pahari. The sequence continues at coordinate 146,752,566 of NC_034592.1, forward strand.
AGTGGATGCACGTGAAGAGCGCGTGTTGTCTCCTGTCCTCTGGGAAGAATGCTCGTGCCATCGGCTGTGTGCTGGGATCCTGGCTGTGCAAAGCCGAGACTCTAGCATATTCCCTTTGTGATTCCCCTTCAGATCCTGGGCTTCTCCACCCCTCCAGGCCGGCTCTCAATGATGTCCTTCGTCCTCAACGCCCTCACCTGGTGAGTATCACCAGCTCTACTGTTGATCTTTTGGGGTCTAACTTCCTAAACTTAAGCATGAGGCAGGCTGGCACTTCTTGGGAGTAGTAAGATGGGTCGAGCGTATTTCTGTGGCCTGGCGCTGTCATGGTCTCCACTGTTGTTCTGATTAAGTGCAAAGCTCAGCTGTCACTGTATGTGCCTGATGGCGGTTTTAATGTGGTGTGAGGGAAGGGAAGGGTTAGGCCAGGCACCGGGAGAATCGGCCTGCACTCTTCTTCTGTCTTCACTTTTCTCCTCCTCTGCTGGCCCCAGGCTCCTTGTGTATCTACCAGGGGTTGGACTCGTCAGCGTCCTAGGTCACTTAGGACCACTGCTCATCTTTGAGGGATCGGTTTAGCATAGGGACCAAGATTTTAGACCTAAGAGCACTTGGCTTTGAACCTGACCACTGGTATAGTAAAGTGGGGCAGACACAGTCACTTACCTCATAGCTCTAAAGTGCTGTTAGTGCATAGGAAGTACTTCAAACAATAGCTTGTCCTTCACATTCTGACTTTACACTGATGGTGGGGAAGTGTACAGATTTCTGGCTTTTCTTGAGTAGTGAGGAAATGAATTGATTCCAGGCTATAGTAAGATGTACGTAGCTTTTGTCTGCATTTTACGTAGACCGTGTGTCCTTGCCAGTGCCCAGCAGTCTGAACCATTCCTGGGTAGCTGTTTGTCATCCAACTCTCCACCCGACCTCCCTCTGTCAGATCCACTCTTGATCTTACCCAGTAGGTTTCTCTAGGCATCTGATAGGACGACCCTTGCTTCTCACTTACCGTGCTTGCTTCTGACCATCATGATGTCATCCTAACTGACCCCACTTCCCCAGCAACCTGATGTAAGGCCAGGACAACCCAGTGACAACTCGCTGCTATTCTCTCCCCTCAGTGCCCTGGGCTTGCTGTACTTCATCCGGCGAGGGAAGCAGTGCCTGGATTTCACTGTCACTGTGCATTTCTTTCACCTCCTGGGCTGCTGGCTCTACAGCTCCCGTTTCCCCTCGGCGCTGACCTGGTGGCTGGTCCAAGCTGTGTGCATTGCACTCATGGCCGTCATCGGGGAGTACCTGTGTATGCGGACGGAGCTCAAGGAGATCCCCCTCAGCTCAGCCCCTAAATCCAATGTCTAGAGCTGGGCCCTTTGGACACTCTGCTGACACTTGGGCCCCATCACCTTGGGCTGCTCAGACCTCCAGATGGGGTCTGGCCCAAGTCTGAGCAGAACCCTGGAAATGTGAAGTCTGTTGGTGGAGAGATAGTGAGGTCCCATCATAAAGGCAGGTAGCAGCCATGATCACAGATGCAAGAATGGCCTCTGCCTGCCAACGCCTTGATATCAGGAGGCCAATAAGGGACCTCATGGAGGGTAGTGACAGATTTGGAACCATGTCACATGAGCCATCATACTGTCACCAGCCTGTTATTTTAAAAAGAAAAAAAAAAATCAAGGATATCTGATTGGAATAAACCACTCTTCTCATTGTCTGTCTTACGCCCTGTGACAGCTAGTACCTTTGCCATGTTGCCAAACCACAGGGATTCTCTGTGGAGGAATATTTGGTTTCTGGCTCCATAGATAGCCACAGAAAAAGAGAGATGTACAGGATGCTAGGCTGCTGACAGGACGGCGAGGGGACGTGTGTGTGTGTGTGTGTGTGTGTGTGTGTGTGTGTGTGTGTG
>NC_034592.1:146754557-146760965 GCF_900095145.1 Mus pahari
GAAGAGAGAAGAGAAGAGAAGAGAAGAGAAGAGAAGAGAAGAGAAGAGAAGAGAAGAGAAGAGAAGAGAAGAGAAGAGAAGAGAAGAGAAGAGAAGAGTGTGTGAGTCCAGGACCCCATGACTGACAACCTCCAGTTCCCTGTATGGACTGCCTTGTTGCTGTCACTTAGCACAGCCAGAGACAGGACCCAGAGAAAACCCCAGCACCCCTCCCAGCCTTACCTTCATAACAAAAGCCACTGTCTGCTCTCTGGAAGTGACCAGGCAGCCAGTTTCTACTGGACCTCAACTATGGCAAGAGTTTGTTTGCTGTCTTTGAGTTCTGTGATGGGGAGGGTGTACTAAAGGTGCTGGAGGCTCGCCCTGCTAAGGCAAGAGCTTTCTTCCTAGTGGTTCCCTCGGGAAGGGCTGGCAGCTGTCCTTCCTAGGTACATAAATACACTATTTTCCAATACTTTGACTTGTACTTATGTCATTATTGGGACCAAGAGAGATTAGCTGTGCTCAAGAGTGATAAATAATTAGTATTCCTTCTTTCCTGGGCCCTAGAGTTATTTCTCCAGGTAAAATACTAAATGCCAGAGGAAGTGTGGTAGCACCTGCTTGCCCTAAGACTTGGGAGACTGGGGAAAGGGGATCAGGAGTTTGAGGCAACCTGGGCAACATGACAAACTCAGAGGTTAGAGTGAATCCCTGTCTCAAGAAAACAAGCAAAATACTATATCCCACCCTCCACCTGCAGCTGCCTCTACAGTGCCTAGTGTAAACTGCCACAATCCCCCATCCCCCCCCACACACACTTGTGATTCCTGAACATGTACTGTGGCATACATTTTTTGTGAAGCCTTTGTTGTATTTCTTTGGTTTCTGGAGCTTGTCCAAACTAGTAGAGTATCACAGCTAAGATGAGTTTTGCTTCCTGCACAGGGAGCCCTTCTCGCCTTTTGGCTTTCTGCTCGGTAGAGTGAGAATCTGAGACTGAAAGTACCTGGGCAAAGGCTAGGTGAGCTAGGGTAAGGCCTGGGGGTAACCCGGGGTTGTGGCCACACTGGCTGCAGGGCCTGGGCCCAGCTAGATTGATGGGTTTCCTCCTTAACACAGACTCTGAAGGCACATACGTGACTTCAGTGAATGGTTTCAGCAGCTGAGTGCGGCTGCCCCCTTAAGCTGTGGATTCTGTTGCTCCAGGCAGGACCATCTCTTATCGGTTTCTCTTAATGGCTGTGCCAGCTTTTTCTGCATAGGTTTTTGTTTGTTTTGTTTTGTTTTGTTTTTAATGAGAAGCCTGTGTCCTTTGACTGCTAATTTGATTTTTGGAAATTGCAAAATCACCAAAGGAACCAAGGTGGATTTTTTTTTAAATTTCTTTTTATTCCAGTAATATGATGACTGAGCTGAGGAACAGTTGATTAAAGATTACATAACCTTCCCCAGAGGACAGGGAGACAGGTCTATCTCCATAGCTAACTGGCCATCCTGCCTCTCTGAAGTAACAAGTTTCCAGTTCAGTGAGATGCCCTGTCTCAAGATAGTAGGCAGAGAATGGAGTGGGGGGGGATTACATATCCTGCTCTGGGCCCCGCATGTGCGCCTACCCACACTCTGTAATACACACGAGATGTGTGCAGTTTCTGCAGCAACAGTATGAATGGTTTATAGAGATGAGTTCTAGTCTTCAGTAGCAGTGACAGTGAAAGTGACAAGAGCTAAGGGAAACTGCTGTGGCAGGAGAGGGGCGTGGGAGCCGAGTGTCCTGGCACATCCTACTCAGTGCCGCCTGGAGGACTAGGAAGCTCCATGGGGTGACTGAGTAGAGGCCACCTTGGCTGGAGTGCGATTGTATCTCATGCTCTAACCCTAAATCCTGCAAAAGGCAGTACTGGAGTGTTTCCATGTAACTATATTCATTCATACGTCAGATGGTGCAATGTAGTGGTGGGGGTGGGCATACAGTATTGTTCGGGGTACAAGGGAAGCCTACATACTCAGTGTGGAGGGACATCTTTATCAAGTATTTCCCATCTACAGCTGTATGAATCCATGTATGTATACAGGGCTCAGGACCGTGGCGGGCAGATTGTACTCATTTCTTTAGATTATTGCGAGAATTTCATGAGATCCCACATGTATCACAGATCTTAAAAGTAGGGAATGACCAATGGCTCCCTCCTACATACCCATTTTATAGAAGACTTTATACCAGTCTGCCTCACCATGCTCATGAATATTCTCACTTAATCCACGGAGAGAGGGACCACAAAGAAGGTGTTAACAGTTCAACTCCACATCACACAACTCACATTCTTAACTTGATCCGGATAACTGGGGTATCTCAGGAAACCGACAGCTAGATCCTTATTTGCAGCAATTAGCAGCTCACAAGGGAGAAGCAGGACCAAGCCTGGGATGTTAGGGCACAGAACTGTGAAGGAAGCTTGGGGGAATCTAAAATCCTCCAGCACCCCACAAACTGACCTTCCACATAAATTTCATTCACTTCAGAACCTCCAGAAGGGTGTTAGTGGTACCCCTACCCTCTTTGTGACAAAGTCTCACTGTGTAGACTTAGCAAGTGCTATCTATATAAACCAGGGTAGCCTTGGACTCATTGGGATCCCTCTGACTCTGTTTCCCCAATGCTGGGATTAAAGGCCCCACCTCTCCCAGCTTGTGTCCCTTAAAAAACAAAAACAATTGAAGTCATGAGTTGTGGAGGCGCACACCTTCAGTCCCGGCACCTGGGAGGCAGAGGCAGGCAGATCTGAGATGGGGGGCCAGCCTGCTCTACAGAGTAAGTTCAACACCATTTCTGGGATACTCTTTTCTCAAATAGTGATCTTACCAAACCCAGAAGTTCAGACTTAAGTGGTTAAATACAGGAAAAGAGGCAATGGGATTTAAGCAGATGGCAGTCACAAATGTCCAGGGCTTGGGGTCATGGTCAAGTTGGAAGTAGTTCTGTTGGGAGGCAGAAGTTGTGCCTTTCACCACGCCCTTCCTCCCATTGGTGGTGGTGGATCTCAGCCTCTGCACATGGGCCTCAGCCCAACTCCTCCCCTGGGCACAGAGTGCAGCGTGTCAACTTGGCAAGGCCTTGTCCACTGGAGCCTGTACCCGAGTCCCTCTCTGAACAGGGTGCCATGAAGACAGAGCTTGTGCCCTGAGCACCCACTGAGAGATGCTGGTCTGAGGTCACAGGTTGATAAACAGGAGGTTGGAAAGAGATTGCACAGAGGTTATTTACCAAGGTTGATGGACCCAAAGTGGCAACCACTGAGCAGGAAAACAGCTGCAGAGGAGCAACTGGGGAGGGGGTCCTGGGAAACGGCAGGGGGGGCACAGGAGGGCCACAGAGTGCTCAGATGCCCTCGGCTCCAACTATCAGGGACAGCAGTATAGTGGGACACTCCCCATGCCATGTTTGGCTCTGGCCGGTCCATGTTCTCAGACTGCCTCTCCAATACAGATGGCAGTGCCAGGCCCAGTAGGGAGCAGCCGTGTGAGAGCAAGTGAGGCTGCCCTCCATCTGTCTCCCTCCCAGAGGACTCTGTGGGAGGACCTACCCTTAGGTGCCTCAACCGGAGGGCAGGCACACTCATGGAGGCCAGCTCCAGGGAGGAGGCCTGGGCTCCTTTGACTCTCCCCAGCTGTATGTACAAGACCTATGGTTCCTGCTGACAACTGGTGACAGAGATGAGAGCAAGTTAGCCAGGGCCCCGGGTTCAAGGGTGAACCTATGTTAGATCTCAGCTGTAGGACCTCACTTGCCTACCCCACCTGTCCTGATTTTCCCATGATCTTTGACCGAGGTTAGAGTGGTTGGACAGGATCCATAATCTGTGACCAAGGAGGTCTAGTTATTGACACCACAAGCACTGATAATCTGTGGGGAGCAGGATTCTGGGAAGACTGTGGGGCCAAGTCCGTGTGACTTTCTCCTCTTAGGAAAGTGGAATGGAGAGAAGCCAGGAGACTGAGGGTAACTTTGCTCTGGTGACTCCTCTCTGAGCCAGCCTGGGTGAGTCACCTGCTGTGGAGGCATACAAGTTTCTGCTGCTCCTTGGATGGCAGGACCATTATGAGGTACCTGTACCCAGGAGACAAGTGGTCTCTGACTTCATAGAGGAGTGTGCGCTGCTCAAAGGGACCACCTTGTGGGGGAGCTAAGGGAGGCTGAAGGACACAGCATGGTAGATTTTCTGTTCTGGTTTTCCAAAATGACCTTAGGAGCCGAGGGGTGGAGGATAGCCGACTCAAGACACACCCACCCACCCTCCTCCCCATCTCCCCAGGAAACCTCTGCTCCATGTTTATGTGATTGTCAGCCTCAGATAGGCAGAGCCAGTAGTGCCGTAGGGGAGATTTTATTTGTAGACTTGACTCTTTCTTGCCTATCCCTTCCACTAAGCTGATAGCACCATCTCTACTTCATACAATTCAAGTTCCCATCCAGGGTTACACACCACCTGAAAGCAGAGAGCGTCGTGTTAGTTATGAGAATCGCCCCTAGAGGGCGCTGCTATTCGATGAGCAGGCACAGGGTCCCCTGGGCACTTTGGTTTTTGTGGCAAGTTGGAGCTCTCTGGTTTTCCCAAAGGGAAACACATTAACACAGACTTCATGACTCAGTCAGCCTCTAACTTTCATGGGGACCTCAACCCATGAAGGGGGAGAGTTTTTAGCGTAAGTCTTATTTAAACTGAATAAATCAGAGTTGATTTGGTCTAAAGGGAAGTGGCGCAGTAAAGCCCAGTGTGGTGCCTTCTCCCTAGGTTTAAACATCAATTGAGCTTCCGAAACAGAGCAGTTTCCACTCTCCTGAGGCCTTCTCATTTGAGATGGTGCATATCAGGTCTCACAATCCCATCACCTTCCCTGGAGGTCAGAGTCAGACCGAGATGTATTCTCAGCCCAGCTCTTAGCCTGCTCTGTGGCCCGGTCAGTAGCTTCCCCTCTCTGGAGATGGAGCCTCCCAGTACTGCCAACCGCAGTCACCAAGACCCACAGCCCCGGGCATGGGCCTGGCTGAGGGGCTGCATCTTGCCCTGGCTAAGGTAGTGTCACACTTACCCTGTGTGGATGGTGCGTAGGCAGCTCAGAGTGATGCACAGCAGAAACGGGTGCAGGAACGCTTGAGGCACCGGAAGGTGGACGATCTGCACATGATCCGGCGCCCTGGGATGTGTACGCGTGTGGGAAGCCCCTCAAACCAGACCAACTGGTCGGTTATATCCAGTGGCTTCATGTTCCCCATGGCAGTTCTGTGATGGTAGGTCTTTAAGAAGACAACGCGGGGCTTCTTAACGTATGCCTTCCTCTTCTGGGCTCTGGTTTGCAAGCCACAACTCTTTGATATCTTGGAGACTTTAAATGGTTCCTGCTTTTTTCTTCGTGTCCCGGCTACAGGTGACCCCTTAGATCCTTGCTTGGGCTTCCACTTTTTGGATGTTTTTTGCTTGGGTTCCTTTACAGACTCTGCCTTCTTAGAATTTGGTCTCATTTCAAGGACCTTAATCTCTTGGAACTTTGTATTATTTTGTTTCACTTTGTCCTTGTCCCTGGCAGGGAGAAGAGAGACCATCAGCAGATCAAGGCTGAGAGGGTCCTGTAACCCAGCCCTGAGGTGCTTGCTATGTAGCTGGTTCAGGGAGCCCTGGCAGAACTAGAACTAGACTGAAAAGAAATGTCTCCAGAGCCTGGGCATGGTGTAAAAGTAGTACGGGCAGAATGGATGTGAGACCTTGGGAAGTCAGATAGCAGGATCAGTTTTTGAGGAGCCTAAGGATAGTATGTTGTTGGCACCTACCACTATGCTAGGCTTTTGTCTCAACTGGAGGGAAGGCTGTCTAGTGTTCCTTTCAAATTATATTCTGAGAAATCCTGGCACTCCGAGGACCCTTCTCTAGTCCCCTCGCCTGTCCTGGATAGAAGGCAGGATGAAGGTAAGAGGCCTTACCTCACATTGAGAATTAGTTAGGGACAACTGTTTTTAAGAGATGTTTCTGTGCTTTAAAAACCATGGTGTTCTGTGACCCTGAGCCTCGTGGTTCTGGGCTTCCCAGTCACCGGTATCTGGGATGCCACATTAAAGAAAGAGCCTCAGGAAGGAATTAACAGCCCCCACCCTTCTCTCTCTTTCTTTTTTTACCAGAAAGGAGATTTCCTCATGAGTATGTGTGCCAGCTGAGCAAAACCCCCACGCTAGCTCATCCTAGCTGATGAGCGTGATGCCAGTGGATGGCGGCTCTCAGAATGAGCGTGATGGGCAGTGGATGGCGGCTCTCAGGATGAGTGATGGGCAGTGGGTGGCGGTTCTCAGGATGAGAGTGTTGGGCAGTGGATGGCGGCTCTCAGGATGAGAGTGTTGGGCAGTGGGTGGCAGCTCTCAGGATGAGCGTGATGGGCAGT
>NC_034592.1:146761005-146799539 GCF_900095145.1 Mus pahari
AGGGGGTGGCAGCTCTCAGGATGAGAGTGATGGGCAGTGGATGGCAGCTCTCAGGATGAGAGTGTTGGGCAGTGGATGGCGGCTCTCAGGATGAGCGTGATGGGCAGTGGGTGGCGGCTCTCAGGATGAGCGTGATGGGCAGTGGGTGGCGGCTCTCAGGATCTGCCAAGTAGGAAGCAGTGCAGCCACAGCAGACTCCAGCAGTCTTTGGAGACAGACACGTTAGACTCCGGTCATCCAGATGAGGTGAGACATGTAACCTCCCAGAGCCCTGGGTCTCCATCATAAAAATGGGGCTATAATGTACATAGGATTGTTGTGAAGAAGGAACTAAGTAGGGGTGCATATGTAACATGCCAGGCAGAGAGCGGACACTTAGACACATGTTCCTCACATTCTAGAGTGACCTACGAATAATCAGGATCTGAGCAAGATTCATGGGTCATCAGACTCAGAGGGCAGTCTGTGAGTGAGTCTCTGGGCGAGGCTGCCAGGGAGAGGAAGCAAAGAAAGCTCCCCACCACATAGACTCAGTATCACAGTAACCAGTGGCCCTTCACTAGGTGACTGTGATCACTGTTACAGCCACAGCTTTGCTATGAGGTGGGAATGACTTCAAACAGGTACTCTACCAATTATCAATTCAGCTGGCCAAGCTAAATCACTTCACTTCCTGAGCGTCAGGCCCTATCAGTAAAATAGCTTGAGTGAATACCTGTTGCACAGAGCCCTTCTATAAAGTGGGCCACTGTGCAATCCTTTACTACAATGTCTGTTCCTAGGAAAGATAGCCATTGGGTCCATTGGGTGAGTGTATGAGGAGGGGGTATGGGCCGAGCTTACCTGGAAGAGATTTGCAGGATCTTTGGAACTTTGAACATTGAATTCCAGCACCTTCTGGCCAGCTTATGGAGTTCTTGGATCCGGCTATTTGAGCTCTTGAATAGCTTCAAGAGGGACAAGTTTTTTAATACCTGCCAGGGTCAAGAAACCGGAAAGAGGCCTCCAGATCTCCCAGGGGAGCCCTTCATCCCCTGCCTGTTGCTTGGCTCAGCCCAGGGCTGAGTCTGCTGGCTCCCATGGGTCACTGGGTCTAGCACCTGGGGGTGACACTTCAGGTGGGGTTGGATTCCATAAGCAGGGGCTACACCATCCCACCATGGACTAGCTCACCATTTTAAGTCGGTTCCGCTCGATGACTTTGCTCACAGGCTGGGTTATCTTGTCCTGCAGTTTCTCATCTTGCATCTGAGGGGCAGGAAGAAAGAGAGAGAGCTAATACAGGGGAATCCCCTCGAGTTCCTGAATTGTACCTTCCTGTTTGGCTGAGTACAGTCTGAGCAGTCCTAGGCTGGAACAGAACTGAGAGTGGTTTAGCTCTGCTGGCCTCCATTTCCCCTTCCCCTTTCCCCTTCCCCTTTCCCCTTCCACAGGGCTGGAAAGACTGTCCTTGGTGTGGCTGGATTCTCTGGTTAGACCCCTTTTATGGGGCCTGCCAGGGCTCCAGGACAAGGTCTGACCTTAGAAGACACTTTATTCCTCGGCCTCTTCTTTGTAGATGGACTCATGCTGGGGCTGTAGGAGCAAGACTGGACCAGTGCTGCCTGCACCCTGCCCCTCGCACTGCAGCACTCGGCTGAGTAACATAGGATGGTGCTGGAGCTGCCAGGCAGGGGAGCTGTGACATCACTGAAATGTGTGACAGCATCAGGATTGTGTCTCCAGGGGTGAAGGGTGAAGGGGCAAGAGACCACACCCATCTGTGGAGAAGCTCAGTATGAGGCAGGTGGTGAATGTGATCATGACCTCCCTGTGAGGTAAAAAGAAGATGGACCCCCCTTTTTAAATGAAGCTAAGATTTTTAAAGGTTATGTAGTTTACCAGTTCACATGACTAGTTGCTGGTAGAGCTGAGAACATAATGTAGGCCCAACAAGTCAATCCATGAAAACAGGAGTTCCCAAACTGCCCATCTCCAGCCAGGCCACATATGTTGACTGGCACCCGTGACCTTTTTTCCTTTGTATAATTCCTAGAATAAAATGAGCTTATATTCAGTTGAAATCAGGCACAGTTTGGGCGGTATTGCTGTAGACTGGCTTACATTGTACTGGAGACAAGTATCCCTCAAACAGTATGTGTGTGTATTATACATTTTGCTGATAGAACTCTAAAAATAATCTTATAATGCTCTTATACATTTTATTGTTGTTACTATTCTTTTGTTTGGCTTTGGTTTTGGTTTTTGGAGACAGGGTGACTTGGTGTGACAGAACCCTGGCTGTCCTAGAACTCTTTTTGTAGACCAGGATGATCTTGAACTCACAAGAGATCTGTCTGCCTCTACTGTTTAAGGGCTGGGATTAAAGCCATGGACCACCACACCAAGCCTGTTTCGGGTTTTAACAAGTAATTTATTTTTATTTATATGGTGTGTGTGTGCGTGTGCGTGTGTAGGGGGTGCTTGCAGAAGCCACAGAGAGTGGTGGTGGTGGTGGTGTGTGTGTGTGTGTGTGTGTGTGTGTGTGTGTGTGTGTGTAGGGGGTGCTTGCAGAGGCTAGAGAGAATGCTGTCCCCAGGAGTTAGAGCTCTAGGCCGTTATGGTGCTTGGGTGTTGGGAAGCAAACTTGGATCTTTCATAAGAGCAGAGTCTGTTTCTAAGCACAGAGCTGTCTCTCCAGCCCTCGATTTTGTTTTTGAAATAATTGTCTTGCTATTTTGCCCAGGCTAGCCTCAAACTCAGAGAGCTGTCTTTGTTCTTGTACTCAGCTCTCTCTTAGTTGTCTCTCCCAGTGTAGCTAATACGTATAGTATACTTTCCTTGAATTTTGCCTAAGTCTTCTTTCTATCCCTAGCCAGCATGTAGTCATGTCTAAACAAATTCGGTACCAACATAAGGATTGGAATTTGTATTCAAACTAGAGCGCAAGAAGACAAAAATATGAAATACCAGAAACTATGAAACAATAAGAGAAACTTTGAAATTTCTCTCTCCCTCCCATGACCTGACTGGCTTTGCATAGCTAATGTTTTCTCCAGGATTTTCTTTTTCTTTCTTTTCTTCTTTTAATTTTTCAAGTCAGGGGTTCTCTGTATATCCCTAACTATTCTGTAGACCAGGCTGGTCTCAAACTCATAGAGATCCACCTGCCTCTACCTCCAAGTGCTGGGATTAAAGCTGTGCTCCACCCCAGCCCAGCTTCCATTACTTAAAGACAGGCCAGTCGCCAGGAGTTTTCTTTTGTGAAGGGCTGCTACTGTGGGACTTTTCAGCTGTAGCTGTAACTGCCTACCTTGGTTCTGTATAAAGCAGCCACAGATAGTATGTGAGTGGGCATGGTTTTAATGCAAGAAAGCTATTTATAAATACAACAGATGAGCTGAATTTGGACCATGCCAACCAGGGACAAATCAATGAAACAATACTTTTAAACCCAGTTTGTCGTGCTTACCTCTCTATGAACTACTCCTGCTGAAGTTAATTTCAGCTCACCAGTTGGTGTCACTGGACTTAGGCTAAAGAAAAACTATTCAGGAACATGCCTTTATGCATCATATCTATGCAAGTCTACAGGGTAAAGACTGTCGGGGAGACATACAAATGATGGCTTTCAAGGTTAGAAAGGGACAAGTGGGTGCACTTTACCTTTATATGCTCATTGTCATTTATGTAATTATATCTTTAGTCATTTAACCTTTGGTGGTGGCTGTACTTTGGAACAAGCCTGCAGAGATTCTCAAGTGGATGAGTAGACTTCCCTAGCCTACGAGTCAGACTTACCTTGTTACTTACAGCAGATGGAGCTAAGTGTTTGCATCACAGTAAACAGGGGGAGGGAGTAAGAAAGGGTCTGCTGTGTTAAGAAGTGTGATTATATAAGTCTGGAAGCCAGCACTTGGGAGCCTGGGGCAGGAGAATCAGTTCAAGACCAGCCCAACTACACACAGAGACACTATCTATCTGACAAAACAAGGACCAGTCTAGAGAGATTGCTCAGTGGTTAAAAGCACGTCTCCTACAGAGGATAACCTAACAGTTCCCAGCACCTATTGTGGAACAGCTCACAGCCAACTGTAGCTTCAGTTTCAGGGGGTTCCACCAGCCCTCTGGTTCCACAAGTGTCTGTACTCACATGCAGATACACACATACGTACACATAACTTTTCCCTTTAAGGTAGAAGTCTGGTTTGTGAAATATTTATCAAGAAGATGAGATTTGAGCAGAGCCTAGAAAGAAATGGAGGCTGTGGTAGCAGAACAGGAGACTGAAGAGGAAGTTAGGGTGGCTCGGGACAGATGGAGGCATACCCTAAAGGACGATGGTCTGTCTGAAGCCCTGCTGTGCGTGTGCTGCATCAGAATAATCCAAAGAGCTTGTAAGAATTAGCTTCTCAGGCTCTGTCCCATTGCCCAGCCAATCTGATATCCAATCAAGTTTAGTAACCCACTCCATCCTGGACTTTCTTACACACCCTTTATCTGTCTTATGAAGGTGTGTTGGGGCATTAATACGCCTCATGGAAGATGACAAGGGGTAATCAGGAAGGAAGATAGATGTCACGGACAGTCCCTTGTGCACACTCTTGTGTGGACCCCAGTGTTCCTTGGCCTTTCTCTGCCCAGGGATCCTGCTGCTGCTACTGCCATTACGGGCTTATCCGGTGGATTGTACCGGACTGCAGATCCTCTGAGGCCTGTTAGTTCCATCAGCTCCATCAGACCACTTACAGTGCCAGCTCAGGAGCTGGGGTGTGCTCTGGGGTAGGCACCTTGGACAGCAGCCCCGTAAGCCGAGCATGCTCCCTTTCTGTATGCATCTCAAGCCCATAGGCCAAGGGGAAAGGCACCACTTCTCAAGGGTGGGAGTTTTTGTTTCATTCATTGATAAGTCCTCCAGGACCTAGAACTGTGTCTGATGGGATCATAGGGCATAATCAAGTTAAAAACAAAATCAATCCAAAAACCCACAACTATCTAGCATTGTCTGTGACAAGGGTAAATGAGGGCCCCGACCCAATCTAAGGGGACAAAAGATATGGAGTGAGCAGGGCCTTCTCACTAGAGGGAACGGGAACGTAAAGGGTTTAGGCATGCAATGGAGTTCTAAGCCACGGGTGGCAGGATGGACTGGGAACGTGGACACAATGTAAGTAAGCACTATGTTATTGTGTGCCTAGGGGCCAGGCTGTGAGCCTTGGAGTCGCCTTTAGAGAGCCCTAGAAGGGCTGGGCCTGACATACAAAGGTTAGATTCTGTGCTGGGCCCAGCCTGACTGCCTTTCATTCCCTTCTAGTTCATCTATTAGAACGCTTGTAAGATTTTATCCTTTAGAGGGGGTTAGGTTTATATCAAAGTTAAGTAGCTGGGTGTAGTGGTACACGCCCTTTATCTCAGCACTTGGGGAACAGGTTTCTCTGAGAGTTCAAGGCTATCCTAGTCTGCATACCAAGTTCCATGTCAGCTTGAGATACATAGTGAGACCCTGTCTCAAAAAAGAAAAAAATAGAATGCACAGAAATTTCCCATAGCCCTCCAACCTTGGGAAGCAGCCTCTGCATTCCTCCAATAGTAGCAGTTAGTTTCTGACAAACATGGAGTGATGTGCTAGCTTTATTATGGGAGGCCATCCTTCATAGTGGGGTCCCACTTGCAACTGTCCAGTGTATTGGTTTGGATGAATGTTTAATGATGTGTCCTTGATACTACATCACACAGAACTGTCTCGTTGCTCTAAAAAATCCCCTCGGCTCCACTTTATTTAACCCTCCTTCTTGACCGAGCCCTGGCAAACACTGACCTCTTTATGGTTTACAGCTCTGCCTTCCATATGTCCTGTGATCAAAGTAGAAAATCACTATTGAACCATTTTGGATTGGCTTTTTAAAATAATATCATTTAAACATACTCCATGTCTTTTCATACCTTGAGTGATCACCTCTTTTTAGTGCTAAATAATATTGTTTTCTGTAAACATCTCAGTTTATTTATCCTCACCTACTAAAGTACATCTTTTGTGGTGCTGGAGAGATGGCTCAGGGTTGAGTACTGACTACTCTTCCAGAGGTCCTGAGTTCAATTCCTAGTAGCCACATGGTGGCTCACAACCATCTGTAATGGGATCTGATGCCCTCTTCTGGTGTGTTTGAAGATAGCTACAGTGTACTCACACACACACACACACACACACACACACACANATATATATATATATATATATATATATATATACACACACACACANATATATATATATATATATATATATATAATTTTTTTAAAAAAGGACATCTTTTGTGACTTGAGGTTTGGGCAGTTATGAACAAAGCTGCAGTGAACAGCTGTCTTGGGTGTTTATGCAGATGTGCTTTCTACTCCTCTGGAGAAAAACCAGAGACCGCAATTGCTGGTCCTCTGCTTAGTTTTGTAAGATAGCACTGAACTATCTTCCTGTGGCTGTAATGAAGACATCTTTTTCAAAAAAAATTTTTTTAACACAGGGTCTTGCTATGTAGCCCAGCCTGGCCTGGAACTCATTCTGTGGTGCAGACTGGACTCCAGCTTGCAGTCCTCCTGCCTTAGCCTCCAGAGTGCTGGTAGGCTGGGACCCTGGGTGTGAGCCATTACACTTAGCTAAGTCAAAGCTGGCATCCCTTATCTGCTCAAGGGGCCTACCTTCTCAAGGTAGAACCACCTGAGCAGTTCATACCCTGGAGACCAGATTGTTCCATAACAGCACTTCATGAGCAGTTTTCCATAGTGCACCTGGTTGGCTCTTCCCATTTCCACGGGGAAAATGCTTTCATGGGGAGAGAAGCCTACCGAGTGACTTGGATGGTAAGCCTGGAATAATAAAGAGGAGAAAGCTCTAGACATACAGTCTATCACCTGAACTCTTCTTTTCTTTCTTGAAGATTTCATACATGTACACTGTGTCTTGGTCATTTCTACCCCCATTCTCTCCCTCTCAACTCCCCTGGACTCCATCCCCAACATGTCTCCGTCCCAATTTAAACACTGCTATTGTAACACACTGAGTCCAATTAGTACTGCCAATGTGCATATCTGTCCAAAGTCACCTAGTGGGGCCTCCCAGTGGCTACCTCGGTGGTGTGACTGAGCATGGAATCCATAGGCTTGTGCTTCTCCTTGCTTAATCCCCAGTGTGTCACTGGAAGTGGGCTTTGAGGCTTTAGAAGCCCACACCAGGCCCATCTAGTGTCTCTCTGTTGTTGTCTGTGGATCCGGATGAAAAGCTCTCAGCTATGACGATCTAACCCTCTAAACCGTAAGCAAGTGACTGTGACTGTAACGCCAATGAAATGTTTTCTAAGAGTTGCCTTGGCCATGGTGTCTGACGCCACCCCAAAGAAAAGACTCTTCCTCCTGTTCCAGGTGCCATGGTGTTTGTGTGCTCTCACTTTTTCTGAAATTAACTATAATTACGTATTCTCTGTCTTCCTGTGTCCCCTCCACCTTTGCTTCCTCTAAAATTCATGGCCTCTTATTAAATCGTTATTGTTATAACACACCACACACACACACACACACACACACATATATATATATACACACACACATCTATACATAAAGAGAAGAAAGCTCTAAATATACAGTCTACACACAACTTGTCAGTATCTGATTTCAAGGCTGACCAGTGGAACTGTAGGGAGCTTATTCCAGGGAGACCATTTCTCCCACCGTAAGGGTTGCTTATTTCTTTGAGAATGGATGGGTGGGGAGTCCTGAGATTTGCCCTTTCCATGTCGGTGTGCTGACTGGGGTGGTAATTCTTCAGGCCTTGCTTAGGCAGCCATGCTGTTGAAGTGCAATGGGTAAATCTTCCTGTCATTCCTAGGAGTTACAATCACACAGCAGATTTCCTAGTGCTTCAGCACTTACAGTCCCCATCTTCTCTTCCTTGATGTTCTCGGAGTCGTAGATGCAGGGGTTGTGTTGTGGTGGGGTCATGGCTCTGAGAACCTCTCAGCCCCCACCATCCTAACCCAGCATAAGCCCTCATTGCAGTCTGGACGATGCACTGATGACCTAACACACCTGGCAGTGCTGAGGGACGAGAAAATCTTTCTCAGACCAAGGAAGAGCTGTAAGAGTTTTTAGTTGTCTTTGAATCTATAGTCATTTCAAATTTTTAAAAATAATTTTGGAGCTGGCAATATGGCTTCTGGATAGAGATGCTTGCTTCAGAGCCTGGCAGCCTGAGTTTAATTTCTGAACCCCACATGGTAGAAAAAGAAAGCCAGCTCCTGTAATTTGTCCCCTGACAAATGCATGCTGTGGCAAGCTATAAGTAAGTAAATAAATAAATGTAAATTTAAAAATATTTTTAACAGCAAGAAAAGGCTCCTGAACTCCAAAATTCCACTGGCAGACACAGGTTGAAAAAATTAAACTGCAAATGAATATGCAGAGGTGGGATGTTCAGAACAGAGCTTGAGAGCCAAGGACACAGGGTATGATGTCCACACCTACATGCCAAAAATGGGGTGGGGGGGCAGAGGCAGGAGGATTACCACACGTTTTGGGGCAGCTAGGACTGTATTGCAGAACCCTCTCACAAAATAAACAGAAGAGTCAAAATCCTAACGGAATTCTGTATAGAAATCAACAATCTAATTTTAAAATGAATGAAGAAAGGCAAATGCAATGTGGCTTTGGAAAAGTTGCAGGGTTCCCTGTCTGATTTTAAGTGTTTCTGGGAAGCTCTGATGTATTATAAAGGCATTACAGAGCACTTCAGGTTTAGACGATAACCTTTTTACTAAGTTGTATTGAAATCCTTGCATTGTTGTAATGCAACAGTGAACTTTAACCCAGATCTCAAATCTAAAAATTAACTCAAAATGAGTCTTATGAAAACCCAAAACTTGCAAAACACATACAGAGGCATAGGAAGCTAGGCGTGGTGGTGCATGCATTTAGTCCCAGCACTTGGGACTGTCCCAGAGGCAGGCAGATCTCTGTGAGTTCAAGGCCAGCCTGATCACCTACAAAGCAAGTTCTAGGACAGCCAGGGCTAGAGAAACCCTCCCTCCCAACACCCCACAAAAAAAAAAAAAAAAAAAAAAAAAAAAAAGCATAGGACTACTTCTTAGTGGCTTCAAGTTAGCTCCTGAAAGAGAGTCAAGGCCTTTGGAATCCTCACATTCTCATCAAGGCAGACTCAACCAAGAGCCCAAGGAGGGGGCTACACTAGTTATTAGTGGTGATTTATTTTTAACGTGTTCAACAGGAAATCTTTGAAGTTTTATTGTATATAATTTTGTTGCATACGATTAAAATATACAATCTGGTTTTATAGAATACAAATAGTAAAATAGTGATAGTGGGATCTGGGTAGATGTCTCAGTCAATAAAGTACCTACTGTGCAGACACGGGGAGCTGAGTTGGATTCATAGCACCCATGTAGAAGCCAGGTGTGCTGGCTGGCCAGAGTCCCACCCACCCTGCTGGTGACGGACAGTCAGGGTAGCCAATGTATGAGATCAAATGCAGAGAG
Organism: Mus pahari; assembly: GCF_900095145.1. NCBI lineage: Eukaryota > Metazoa > Chordata > Mammalia > Rodentia > Muridae > Mus > Mus pahari. The sequence goes on from NC_034592.1 coordinate 146,770,524, forward strand.
AGACCTTGTTTCAAAAGTAAGGTGAGTGAGTGGTGTCCTCATGCTGACCTCTGGGCACACATGTATAATATACATACCAGCAAGCACAGCTGACACCTGTATTCTCACATTCATGTACAGAGAGAGAGAGAGAGAGAGAGAGAGAGAGAGAGAGAGAGAGAGAGAGAGAGAACACAATAGAATAGTAAGACAAAATTAGGGTTTCTCCCTGTGCTGGAACTCACTCTGTAGACCAGGCTGGCCTCCAACTCAGAGATCTGCCTGCCTCTGCCTCCAGAGTGCTAGGATTAAAGGCGTGCACCACCACACCAGCCTACTTTTTTTACTCTAGATATTTTTCTCTTTTGAGGCAGGGTTGCATCTAGCCTAAGCTGGCCTCAAACTCACTATGCAGATGAAGGGTGACCTTCTGACCCTCCTGCCTCCACCTCCACGTGTTGCTTTTACAGGTACATGCTCTCAGGCCCTGTTTTCATGCAGAGCCTTGTACATTCTACATAGGCCCTTCCCTACTTGAGTGACATCCCAGCCCCAGTGGTGGTGATGTTTATTTTATGTTTCATCTTGAGAAGCGTCTGTTGAACGGTCTTCAAGTTCACTGATTTCTTCCTTGCTTCCTGTGTTGAACTTTACTGTGTTCTTCAGATCTCGGATGTGTCTGTATCTAGTGCTGCATATGATCTTCATAGTTTCTTGCTCTCTGCTGAAGATTCTGCTCATTTATGTCATCTCCGTTTTCCATGAGAACATCTCATGGATCATCATTCTCTTATATTCTGTCAGACAGCTGCAGCATCTGGGGCTCAGATCTGGTCCTTCTGATGACTTCACAAAGAGTCATGACTTGGACTCTTTGGTTTTGTTTGGTTTTTCAAGACAGGCTTTCTCTGTATAGCCCTGACTGGAACTCTCTTGGAAGCCAGGCTGGCCTTGAACTCAGACATTCCGTTGTTTGCCTCCTGGGTGCTGGTGTGCACCACTACCCAGCCTCTGACTTTGATTCTTGCGAGTTTTTGTATTTCCATATGTGTATTGTGTTTTGACCAATCCATGGACATAGGACGTAGAATGGTAGACACCAAGCACTGTGTTATTTGTGCCTGGAAGTTGCTGTTGTGTGTGAAGCCATTTGTGTGTGAAGCCATTAGTGTGAGAGACTGAATTGTCTGTCACTGTTGTCATCTGGATTCATACAGACTTGGCCTGTTTGAGCCACAGTGAGCCTTTAATGGTTCAATAATCATTTTAGCTAACTAGTTCTTCTAATTCTTCTTATCTTTATGCATAGCGATTTCATATTCCCCCCTCAGAAGTAAACCAGGGCCTACATTCTGTGTCTTCATGGAAGCTCCTATCCTTTGGAATTCACGTTCCTTAGTTACTTTGCAACCTTGATTCTTTGAGGGCTGACGGAAGCTATAAACACTATCTAACAAATTTTAGAAATTAATGCTCTTCCCAGATGCCTGCATCCCAGCTGGAAGCCAGAAGCATCAAGCCATCTATTCCTTACTGATCTTTTCTACTCTCTCGGCCAGTCCATTCCTTGCCACCTGGGATCAATCTTTTGGATGACACAGTTCTAGTGTAGCTCAATGACTTAATTTCAGCTTCAATATCACCCTCTTCTAACCAGTCCTTGGTAAATATCTGGCAATAAAAGAGACAGACACCCTGATCTTTCATCAACTTTGATTGAAAATAATAAGTTGATTAATCCCAGTCAGTTAGAGTGAGCTCCTGTTCTACACTTTGCTCTCCTGCACCTGACTAACTTTAAAAAGCCTGCTTTCCAGAGTTGTTCTTCCTGAGATGAGTTTGAAAATGGGGCAGGGGTAGGAGATAGGGTGAGAGAGAGTCGGTGACCTTGGGAGCTAAGCTCCAGCCAATGTATACCATCCAGAGTTGGCCTCATTTCTATGGTAAAAAATGAGACTAAGTATTTACTCTATCCATTAATGAGAAGTAAGACTCTATCTGCTATATTTCTTGAAAAACAAACTTACAAAAGGATAAGAGAGCATGCTTGGAGTCGTGGTGACAGCTATCTCAGGAGGCGGCCTACCTAGGTTCCAGTTCCAGCCCTGACTAGCTTAAAACCTCAATGGTTCCTCTACTGTAGCTCTGTTTCTGCGTCTGTTACGTGGACATAATAACATGTACCTCAGAGGCACTGGTAACTCCCACAGTAGTGCTGACAGTCAAGGCCCCCTCTGTGCATAAGTTCACAGTGGAATGCAGTCTTCCCTTTCTCAGAGCCCAGCCCAACAAGAGAGCTGAGGCTGATGGAGCATTTCCAGTGTGTCTCAAGTCCTGCACTAAGAGAAAGGGGTTAATGAGCCCTAGTTAGTAGGTTAGTAGGGTTAATGAGGCCTAGTTAGTAGGTTAGTAGGGTTAATGAGCCCTAGTTAGTAGGTTAGTAGGGTTAATGAGCCCTAGTTAGATTAGTAGGGTTAATGAGCCCTAGTTAGTAGGTTAGTAGGGTTAATGAGCCCTAGTTAGTAGGCAGGATCTAGAGTCAGAGAAGGGTTAGGAGCTGGTTTACACTGCCCGAAGGGGTCTGGCTGTAATCTTAGCCTCGGCATTCACTGCCTCCCACAGACTAGTCCACTCTTCTGGATGAGTGAGACAGGGGCTTACTGTACTTACTTCACAGGGCTGTTCTCAGCCTCACCACACAGAAGAGCCCATGCCTCAGGCATTGCTGGAGTACTGTCCCCCAGTGGGAAACCCAGATGTGCATGTTTCTCATACCCCAAACCCTTTGCACATACCCTCCCTCTTCCCTGCTTTTCAAGATCACTTGAAACTCCCAGTTTCAAGTTAGCCTCCTGGATTTTGAAGCTAACCTGGTCTACAGAGCAAGTACCAGGACAGCAGGGCTATGCAAAGAAACCGTGTGGAAAGGGAAGGGAAAGGGGAAGGGGAAGGGGAAGGGGAAGGGGAAGGGGAAAGTGAAAGAAGGGAAAGGGAAAGGGAAAGGGAAAGGGAAAGGGAAGGGAAGGGAAGGGAAGGNAAGGGAAGGGAAGGGAAGGGAAGGGAAGGGAAGGGAAGGGAAGGGAAGGGAAGGGAAGAAGGGAAAAAGAAAGGAAGACTTAAAATACCAGAGCCTAGATTTTATTATAACAAAGGACATTAAAACATGAGACATGTGCTCTTGAGCTGTCCTGTGTGTAGAATGTAGCCAGGCAAGAGAGGACGCAGGAAACCCTGAAGGAGGCTACTACTGTGGGAAGCTGAGCCAGAGTGGGAACAGAAATGACGTGAAATGGAGGTGTATTTTAATGTGGGTCTCAAAAGAGAGGGAGATGACAAGGATGATTTCCTGGTAGCTTGTCCCCAACACAGATTTCTAATGGAAAACACACACACACAGAGAGTCATGGCTCATCCTCACACTGTATTCAGAGCCCAGACAAGGGCATGGGGAGGGAGGCGACAGAGCCTTGATCCAGGGGCTGCTACTGGACACTCCTAGTCCTGGTTTGAGCCAGGAGACGCTGAGAGGGGGCAGTTTCCGACTGGACCGCCCACCCACGCCTGGCTGGACGTCTGGCATCTCTAGAGCACCTCGAGGTGTTGGCTCCCTGCCGGCGTGTAGGGTGCGGCGCATCCCCTCCAGCCCTGACTCGCCCAGTGCGCTAACCCGTAGGGCGGCGGCTCTGTGTGGTCCTTAGGCCAGCTGAGGGAATCCAAGGTCCATGCACTTGACTCACTGGGCAGCAGCCGACCCCGCTTCCCCATCCCGCGCCTTCTGGAGAAGTGTGCGCGTAACCGTGGCCAGGGTGATCGAGGTGCGGCGAGGCGGGCAGCGGGCGCGTGCGCGTGGTCGTTGCGTGGGCGCTGCTCTGGAGTCGGAGAGCATCAAGTGTGCGTGGGCCGGAGCCCGCGTGTGCCCGTAGCCGCTGTGCGCCGGGCGGGGGTGCCGCTAGTGCTTCGGGGCGCGCGCAGCCTCGCGCAGCCTCGCGCGGGCGGAGCGAGGAGGGATGCGTGCGGGAACTTTTCGCCCGCCCCGCAAGTCCGGGTCCCGGCGTTCAGAGGAGCTGTCCTCCGCCGCCAGCCCCGAGTGCCCGCCCCGCCCCCACTTCCGCCTCCCGCCTCTTCCTCGTTCCCGACTCCCAGGGCCGCCGGTCCCCAGGGAACCCCGCAGGCACAGCCCCACCCGGCCGGCGCTGCTCGCTCCCACGCCCCCGCCGCCGCCTGTCGGGAGCGCACCCAGCGAGCCAGCGGGGCGCGGGCGCTGCAGGTAGGGGGGAATGCGGGGTTGGGCTCAGGTGCGGCGAACTGGGCCCCCGCAGCACGGGAACTTGGGGTGTCCTCCTCCGCCCGCCCCGTCTTCGCCCACGCGCCAGTCCCCTTTTAGGGAATTCTTTGCCTCTTGCCTCCTCAGGCGCGGGTGGGGCCGGGACAGAGGGCGTTCGTTCTCCATTTCCCTGGTTCCTTCCCGGTGTCAGCCTCCGGTCTTCCCTACTCTTCCCAGTACCTATGGTCGTGTAAACAACTACCTAGCTTTGGGAATTGGCTCCGCAACCCCCCTGTGGACAATCCCTTCAGCCTGGTAAGACCACAACGTCAGGGGGAGGGGAAAAGAGAGGCGTCCGGGTGGCCCCGGGTCAGCGGCAGCTCCCTCGCGAGCTCGGCTCCCCTCTCCGCAGCTCCGCAGACCGCCCCTGGGGCCCTGGGTATTTTTAGCGTTGTGACCTGGGCGGCAGCTCTAAGCCTTTCTGGAGTCCGCGTCTGCGGCTCCCTTTCTCCCTAGCTAGCCGGCAGCCACATCAGCTCTGGGCACTGACTTGGCCCTGCCTGCATCATTAGTTTCGGGTTCGTCCTGAGCTACCCCAGTACTCGAGGACCTGGCCACGAGCTGTGATTACACTGTGGCCAGATGAGGTTTATTGGAGGATGACAATCTGGTCCTCACTCTAGAGATTACCCTGTCCCTAGTGATGCATGGGTTCAGCGCTGGCCCCAGAGCTCTGGTGTTCTGCAAAACTCTCAGTATTGGCAATCTAGACACCTGGTCTGAACTGTACTCAGTCCCCACCCTTCTAGTTGGTACTTAACTAGCTTGGGAAATAAGCCAGATGGATGTGTGAGGAGGGGACAACTCTGAGCTCAGAGGACAGACAGGTGCTCAATTCTCTACAAACAGCCGTCCTTCACGCAGTCGGTAGTGTTTGAGGGAGGTAGGGTGGTACCTTCAGGTGGGACCCCTGGGGCCAGAAAGGGGCAGAGGCAAGTCAGGAAGTTAGGTTTTTGCCCTCAGAAAAAGGGTTTGAAGGTGATGAGGATTGTGGTGGTAGTGGTGGTGATGGGTGTGTGTTTTGGGGGGCAGGAAGCATGGAGTGTTATGGACTTTGCTATAGTCTTTCTTTGAGTTTTGTAAGGGGTGGGATGAACCAGAGGTTTGGTGCCCCATACTTTATCCATCTCACCCTGTTCTTCCCTGGCCTTCAGAAGGGAGCTGGGTCCATCAAATGGCCAGCCCCTTCCAGTCTCTCAGAAGGGCATGTAGGCAGTTAGCCAGCATTGGCAGCCTTCATTAACGACAGGCTCTTGCAGTGCCTGGAACTGTCATCCCCTTTGTGGAACCAGGGCCAGCCATGCCTCTATCTGAGTCTTGTTTTCACAGAAGCAAAAGAGGCTGCTGAGGCCGGAGCTGTCCTGACTGGAAGTGAGGCTGTGCTGCTGGGATGCCAGCTGCCGAGGGGCTCCTTCGGCCTGGCCCCCCTGCGTTCTTTCTCATCCCCACAACTCTGCTTGCTTTGCTCCATTCCCTCACAGGGGCCGACATGGATCCAAATCCACGAGCAGCCCTGGAGCGCCAGCAGCTGCGGCTCCGGGAGCGGCAGAAGTTCTTCGAGGACATTTTACAGCCGGAGACAGAGTTTGTCTTCCCCCTGTCCCATCTGCATCTTGAGTCACAAAGACGTAAGTTTCAAGTTTTGAGGAATGGACTTGGGCTAGGTTGGGGAAGGTGTCCTTGTGACTCTCAGATCTTGGGGGCCAGGTCCCTTCCTGTTTTTGTGGCCCAGTAAACTCTGAAATTGGGGTCTTACAGGCACGTCTGATCATCTCTCAGCTCTATCCTGGTCTGTTTGCTCTCCTTTTCCTTGTGTGCAGCCCCCATAGGCAGCATCTCGTCTATGGAAGTGAATGTGGATACACTGGAGCAGGTGGAGTTCATTGATCTTGCAGAGCAGGATGGAGCAGATGTGTTCTTGCCTTGTGAGGAGTCCCCGCCAGCTCCCCAGATGTCTGGTATGTCCCTCTGCTTTGGGAACCTGGGTACCACTTGGCCAGAGCTGGATATTTGAGCCAGAAAAGAAAGAGGTTGTAGGTCTGAGCCAGGGAAGAATCTTAAGTAGAAGTTGGAAGTATGTGTTTCTGCTAGAGAAACAGTTGGCTGCTCTCATTTAGGGAAGTTGACTCTAAGGGGCAACTGGGGTACAGATTCCTCAGTCAAAGTTCTAGCAATGGTTAGCTAGTTTAGCTTTTAAATTTTTATATTTGTGGAATTAACATAATTACTATCAGAATTTTTTTGTTGTTTGTTTGTTTTTCGAGACAGGCTTTCTCTGTGTAGCCTTGGCTGTTCTTGAACTCATAGAGATCCACCTGCCTCTTCCTCCCAGTGTGCTGGGATTAAAGATGTGTACCACCACGTGTGGCTATAATAGTAGTTATTTTAATAACTTATTTTTATTTTATATGCATTGGTGTTCTGCCTGCATGTATGTCTGTGTGAGGGTATTGGATCTTGGAGTTACAGACAGTTATGAGCTGCCATGTGGGTGCTGGGATTTGAACCCAGGTCCTTTGGAAGAGCTGCGGGTGCTCTTAATTGCTGACTCATCTCTCCAGACCCTATAATACTAATTTTTACTGAATAATTTACTAGGGTCTTAATACTGTGCTAAAGTATTTCACATGTTTTCTCTTGACCCTAATGTTCTGTCAAGGTAGGGAGTAGGCTCTTCATTTCATAAAGAAGCTACGGGCTGGGAGTGAGTTCAGAAGCACAGTTTATACAGTATGCTTGCCTGGCAAGTACTCTTGAGTTTGATTTTAGCACTGAAATAAAAAAAGAAGTAAAAGAAAATTAGTCTCAGAGAAGTTCAGTCACATAGGCAGGAAGTAGAATGCTGATATTCAAACCCTCTGCCTGGCTCCAGACCCTGTACGCTTACCAAGAAAGACTCATACTCTTAATTTAAACTGTTCCTGAGATCCATTGCTCCTTCTGATAATAGCCCTCAGAAAACAGAGGCAGGACAGAGGATCTCAAGTTTGAAGCCAACTACAGAGCAAGACCCAGTCTAAAAAAACCAAATAGCTCTATTTCCTCGTGGCCTCTCAGACATTTGATACACATTCTTAGGATTTTACCCTAAGAACTTAGAAATGCAGGTACCCCTTTCACAGGAAGAACAGAGTCCTTGGTAGGGAAAACATGGCTTCCCTAAAGCTCTCCAGGAAGAAATGAGGAAGAGCCTGAACTTTGAGATTTTTGACACTGGAACGTAAGATGGAATAGTGATATGGAAGGGGCTGGAGGTTCTGATTCTGGCTCCTCACTGACTGGGAAGTAATTCTAGACAGGCGCCAGCCCTCTGTACTTTTTTCTGGCCAGATACCTGTCTGAGTTCTCTAGCCCTGTGTGTGGCCCTGACCCGCTCTTCTGTCTGGGCAGGAGTGGATGACCATCCAGAGGAGCTGAGCCTGCTGGTACCCACGTCCGACAGGACCACATCCCGGACCTCCTCCTTGTCCTCTGACTCCTCCAACCTGCGCAGTCCAAATCCAAGTGATGGGGGAGGAGACACTCCCTTGGCACAATCTGATGAGGAGGACGGGGATGATGGAGGGGCAGAGCCCGGACCCTGCAGCTAGCAGTGGGCCTCTTACAGACTGACCAGTCCGGCTGTTCTCCATGGAGAGGAGACCTAGGCCCAACAGAGCACTCTGGAGAAGACCTGACACTTTCCTTACTTTGGCACCAAAGGGAGGGAAGGATGGTGGATGGTGTGCCTGAGAGTTAGCCTCCCCTGCTTTACCTCTAACACTATCCTGCTGCCCCGCCCCCACAGTGCTTTTCTTCTGAGGTAGGACTTCCAAGTGAGACTCTAGAGGTGAGGTGGGACAAGATGCCACTACTTTCTTAGTCCCCTCCTGCCCCCAGATGATCCTGTAGCCTTCCACTAGAGTCTCTTAAGCCAGTGTCTCTGAGGGCAAGTTCTGAGGAGTTCCAGTTATCCTGCCTCTATAAGTTCTTTGGGGAACAGAATATGATATAAATAATAAATAATAATATACCACTCATTTCACCTCATTCTTCATATTGCAAAGATACCAACTCCACTGTCATTAACTAACTAGTGTCATACCTCCATCACTCATTCACTCCATTTTGCCAAGAGATACTTAGGAATTTCATCTCTGCAAGGCATTCAGAATATAGTTCTGAGTAAGATGAAGTACTTTCCTGATTTCACAGAGTTTACCAGGAGAAAATCAGGTAACTATCATGCACAGGATAGTAAGTAGCATGGCCAAGTCATCCTCTGCTCTCAGGAAAGACAATTGGCAAGATGGTTTCTTAGGCCGAGATCTCAAGGACACGAGTAGCCAAGCGAGGCAGAGGGAGAAGGGTCCCATGGGGAGAAGTTGCTGCCTTAGAACACTGAGTGGAAAGGCTGGGCTGGCTGTGAGGTGGAGGCAGGGGGACAGCTTTGGCTTCCTAGCTTATTTGAGGTCAGCCTGGGTTTCAAGAGACTGTCTCAAAAATAAAATAAGCAAAAAAAAAAAAAAAAAAAAGAGGAAGAAGGGAGGAGGAGGAGGAGGAAGAAAAATAATCAGTTTGGCTAAATTGTTGGATTCGAAAATATACAGGGAAAGTAAACCTGATGAAGGTCAGATTGTGAAATGCTTTGAAGCCTGTATCAGTGTGACAGCTAGTACAAGATCATGACTTAAGAGACAAATTTATTTCCTTGTACCAAAGAAGCCGAAAATCTCGGGCTCCTTGGGGAAGGTCCATAGTAACTGAGCCCCAGGCTGCTTTGGGGTGGTTTTCCTTAGCCATCCAAGGCACGCATGTCCATTCCTGCCCGTGCCTTGTGTTTAGGATGACTGGCAAAGCATCAGCCAGCATGACTTTGAAAATGAAGTGGAGAATGGGCAAAAAGGGCACAGCCTGGGGTCTTCTCACTGGGAAGGAAGCTGTAAGAAATGGTGCCCACTTATATTTCATTGCCCAGAATTTTATAACAGAAAATGTAGCATTTTAGACATTTTATAAACACTCACACAGCATTTTCTAGAAGAGAAAATTTTAGCTTTTGGAAAGACAATAACCCTTTCAAATCACTGAATTTGATGCCACTGCATCGGATTCCAGTACCACCTAACATCTTTGAGAAGCACCAAGTCTAGAGGATGCTGGGACATCCCTTTTTATCAGGCACTCTACTGTCTTGACTGTGAGGGTTTTTTTTATTTTCCTAAGGAGAAAGAGGACAATAGTTGTTTAGCAGTTTATGTGGTTGGAGGCCATGTTACAGGGTTTGGACTTTTCTGGGCATAATGAAAGGTTACAAATGATGTGTTAACCCCAGAGATGCAAGGAGAAAGACCATCAATCCAAATCATGACCACATTAATTAAAGCAAGCTTTTTCTTCTTTATGTACCCAGACTGTCTCCCTAAAGGCAGGCTTCAAGAGATCAACATTGGAAATGGGGAAGATACGGATTTTATAGCTTAGGGGTAGGTCATTTTCAAATGGGGTATTTGGCAGGCAAAATAGGGTTACAGAAGCAGAACAAGGTGGTCTTAACAAGGTAGTCATATCAACAAGTAGTCATTACAACCTTCAGAAACAGAGGTAGAGTTCCAAAACGGTCATTACTTTTTGAAACAAGCATGGTTGCTGTCCCCTGGGACAGGCCGTACAGATGCATTTATAGTTAAGGTTATAGCGGGTGCACAACACAATCCTTGAGACGCAGGTTTAATCACAAACAGGAGTGAGCGAGCCTAGTTGGTCTTCACTGTCAGACGACCTTCAGGACTAAGATGGAGGCAGACAGACTGCTTCATCGGTTGGCCTTGGCTTGTTTAAGAGGTAGTTCTGACTGCAGTTTAGAGAATGTACTGGAGAAGGCAGGCTCTAGATGAACAAAGAACACAGTAACATATGGAAGTCATAACAGGTCCAGTAGGCTGAAGTGATCTCTCCCTACTCAGGTTCAAGCAGGGTATAAACAAATTGGCATTATTTCGTCCCATAAGTAGTGCATGTTGGTATTTAACAAATGTGAAACACAAAAACAGTATCGACAGGAAAGAGTCGCTTCTGTCACTGAGCTCAGTGTAGTGGAGCCCAAATGTAAATTTGTAGCTATGACTAGTGCTGCGAAGCAGCCAGCCTATTCAGAGAGGTCACGGGGAGTCTCTCTTGAGGAAGTGACATTGGAGCTGAGTTCTGAATAACAAGTAGGAATAAGCTAGGGGAAGAGAGAATGGCTAGAAGGCCCCTTGAGGCTGATTACAGGGATCAAGTGCCCGGAAACCAGAAGATTGCATTTTTATCAAAATAGGAGATAAGAGTTGGGGCAGAGTGGCGGGATGTAGGAAGGTGGAGGGTTTAGAAGACTTCAGAGGCAAACGCGGACACCTTTTTATTAGGTGAGTTTGGAAGAACAGGGACTAAGGTACAGTAGTATTGTTTCTACCTCATGCTACAGGACGATTGTAGGTACCTCATGCTACAGGACAACTGCAGGTACCTCATGCTACAGGACGATTGTAGGGTGTGGGTTGAAATTGTAATAAATTTGTTTAGATGTATTGAGTTTGAGTGTTTTTGAAATATCCGAGACAATGTGGTAAGCTAGGACCTGGATCCCTAAGTGTGAAGTCTGGGTAAAAAGGATTAGTCTGAGAAAGTGAACACACGTGCTTTAATGGATGCATGGGTGGGAAGGAAAGCCATTGTAAGAGGGAATTCACCCAGAGAACGCTGAATGAAAGACATTTTAGGACCCAGCATTAAGAATTTCTAGTTCATTATTCACATTAAAAAGTTATTAGATTCCACCTCCCCCTCCCATATCCAACATGCCCGCAGGATGAATGACCTAAGCCAGCATCCCTCAGGCTGATTGGCGCTGCTCACAGCTACAGGTTTTTCCAACCAGGAAGTCATTTTACAGTTACTGTTTCTAAGGAGACTGAGAAGTTTGTGGGATCTCCAAGGAAGCGAGAGTGTCCTTCAGCTCTCTGCTGTCTCTGGGAACTTGTAGCATAAAGACCTTCTGCCCCAAGTCTCTGGGTCCAAGCTGGGGGTCATTTATGAAGTTGGGCCGGGGACCCAGCGTCATGTTAAAATTTCTTGTAATTTGATCCTGTTCCAGATAATGGTCCTTGTCTTGTGCCCACCTCCCCTGAGCATAGCTAAGCTCTCCCTCCGTCTTGATGGGCTCTTCCTGACAGGGTTTCTCAGGACTACCCCTCTTTCCTTCTGGGTGAATGATGACAAGCTGTGCTTGCTTGGTTACCCTCAACATTCCAATAACTCTTTTCCTTCTCCAGCTCACAATGCTAAGATTGTGGAGTTGAGGGCAGGAGCCTTCTTGGGGGAGGGAGCTACAGTACTCTTGAGAACTAGAATTGTTTGTGAGCCTCTGGGAAATCTCCAGTTGAGCTACCATGAGTCCCAGTTCTGTCTGGAAAAGACTAGGGTCTGTGGGACCACCAGACCATTTCCTGGTAGGGACAATGATCTCTCCTTCTGCCAAGCCACAGGGGCCTGGCTTAGCCTTCAGAGGCTCCATCCCCAGCTGACTGTTTCCTCAGACCACACAGTATCCATGGAGACAACATGCAGATTTAGAGCCAACTCCAAATGAAAGAGCCCTGCTTTCAGGCTTCCAAGCCACAGTGCAAGGCTTGCTGGGTAGATGTCCTGATAGACTCTGAAGAGGGAAGAATTGCTCTATAGGGGAAACAGAAGGGCTCACAGGTCAGCAGAGTCCCTAAAACTACCCGGGACGGTCCTCGGGTGTGCAGAGTCCCACAAACAGCATGGCGATGTGATGCCAGCAGGTCTGTGTGTGGCACCGAGTCTTATCTGTTCATTCTGATATGACTGACTATACCTGCAGTGTGCTGCCATTTGCACAGACAACAAAAATACCAAGTTGGCCAATAGCTCTTTCAGGAGCAGACATGCCGCAGATTATGAAGGCCATGGTAGGGCTGGAGAGATGCCTCAGCGGTTAGGAGCACTGGCTGCTTTTTCAGAGGTCCTGAGTTCAATTCCCAGCAACCATGTGGTGGCTCACAACCATCTAATGAGATCCGATGCCCTCTTCTGGTGTGTTTGAAGACAGCTACAGTGTACTCATATACATAAAATAAATAAATAAATCTTTAAAAAAAAAAAAAAAGAAGAAGAAGAAGGCCATGGTACACATGCATGGATGACTGTGGCCTGCTACAGGAGGAGGAGGAGAAGGAGGAGCAGGAGGAGGAGGAGGAGGAGGAGGAGGAAGAGGAGGAGGAAGAGGAGGAGGGCAAGTTTCACAGCAAGAGGATGGGAACAATTCAGGAGGAAACAGCATAAGCTGGAATAATCATGATGGCGGCTTACTTTGTCAAAATGTATTTGGAGCCTGGTAATGTAGCCATTGTTCTTGGTTCTGTCACTCATTGTGAGCTTAAATTATGTTTCCACACTTTAATTTTAGTTTGGGACTTTTTTAGAAAAAAATCTATTACATGAACATGATCCTACTTAACTGATAGGGTTGTTTGAAGAGATGTGGCTCTTAATCTTCAACACATACATAATTTATTATATTAATGACTCTGAAAGTAGTTTTTCTTTAATTCCTTTTATTTGTATATGTATGTCCATAGGGCCCCAAGGGCATAAGAGACCCTAGAACTGGAGTGGTAGGCAATTATGGGGCACCCAGTGTCAGAGACTTGAGTGTTTCCAACCTCTGAAACATCTCTCCAGCCCTCTGAAAATAGGTTTTTATAGATGAGGAAAGAAACTCTCAGGTTGCTCATACTTGTACAGATTAAAGGCCAGTACGGAGATCCATACCCTTACCTGACATCTAATCTCTCCCTTATTCCTGTATGTCTAATGGAATCAGAAACACTGGGTGCAGGAGAATGAAATAATCTTTTCAACAATTTTATTCTTTTAAAATTGTGCCTGTGTGTTGGTTCATGCAAATGGGCACAAACGCCCTCAGAGGCTAGAGGCTTTGGCTCTCCTGGAGCTGGAGTTATAGGTGGTTGTGAGCCATCCAGTGTAAGTTCTGGGAACCAAACTCAGGTACTTGGATGAGCAGTAAGTGCGCTTAACCACTGTTTCATCTCTTCAACCACTAAAGTCATCTTTTTAACAATTCATTTCTTGTTAGAATCTTTCCTGGTAGACCATCCTAATTACAAAGTTTGGGCTCTTCCTAGAAAGACAGTTGCGCTTTATCAAGAGCCTGTCCACAAACTCATTCATGAATGTGTTTCCTGGAGGGCAAGTGGGAAAGCCAGATCAGCTTAATATGGAAACAGCTACAGCTCAATAATAAAGTTTTTAAAAGGAGATGTACGGAAGATATATAGCAGAATGTTCATAGGAAACAATAAGTGAATAGATAATGAACATTAACAGTGCTCAACACCATTAGTAAGGAAAATGCAAATTAGCCCTATGAATCACTGCGTCCCAAACCTAACAACACCAGATTTTAATCAGGATGCAGTACAACCAGAGCTCTTGTTGATGTTTGAGGTTTTTATTTGTCCGTTTGTTTTGAGATAGAGTCTCAGTGCAGTGTTGGTTGTTCCAGAACCCACTATGTAGATCAGGATGGCCTTAAACGCTCCTGTTTTTAATAGAAAAATTAAATGACAGATTTTGGAGAAAGGTCTGACAGTTGCTTGCACTTCCTCTTTGCTGCAGCCATCCTACTCCTAAATAGTCTCCCAAGGGACATTATAAACCTAAGTGTGCAAAGCTACTTGTACAGACTGTAATCAGCCTTGCCTACGATAACCAAAACTACTAAGCACTCCTCTGCCCATGGAGTGTCTCCAATGGAGAAACTGGCTTACCCACACAACGTTTGCCCTGCACAGCAGTAAATAACCTTATACACATGAGAACAGGAGGCCAATCAGCACTGTGTCCCTAGAGATGAGGAAAGGATGTAGAGCCAACTCCCATGAAGCTATGGCTCTGTCTCCAAACCACAATGTGGTTTCAAAATCATTCCTTTCAGGAAAGAACACACAAAACCTCATACTATGCTGTCATTTACATTTAGTCCTAGAACAGATTAATCTATTACAAGAACACTGGTTGCCTCTAGAATGTGTTCTGGAAGTAGATGTTGACAGGAAAGAGGCATTAGACCATTTTCTGGGACTTTAGGTGGGACTTTAAGTTTGGGGCTTCCCTCCCAATACACATTGCTATGGCGAGTATGAACCCAAGGTCTCATGCCTACTGGGCACTCTGCCACTGAGTTAGTTACATCCCCAGCTCCAGTTCTTAGGAACGTTCTATATCTCTGTAAGATTTGGAGTTACAATATTATATTAAAACCCAGGTAATTTTGTGAGAAAATTTTGAACAAAACTAAATTCTGACAATGCAGAATACCCGCGTGTGAAATTTACTCCGTGATGGCATCAAAGCTAAGATAGATGAGTGGGCTTGTTGGTGTGTACCCATAGCAACATGTTAATGGTGGCATTAATTAACATGGTTGGAGAAACGTGATTAATAGCTGCTCATTCTTTCAATTTTGCCATACACTTTTATTTATTTTATTATATTCTTTTATTAAGACCACAGGGAGGGGGTAGGACAGCTCTGCCCTCAGCGTTGCTGACTAGGTTTTGAGCCAAGAAAATAGACACTAGGCGGTTCTAGCACACGCCTGTAATACCAGCACTTGGTACCGGAATGGCCACACTGCATATCGAGCACTTTCTAGCTGGTGAAAGCACCTCAAGCCAGCTCTCTTCCCCGCCACAGGCCCACACCCCTTCACGCCGGGTCCGCAAAACTCCACGATTTGTGGACGGACCTCCGCGTCCCTCCGGTCACCTCGGAGTGGTTTCCGGGACAGCGCCGGAAGTCCTCTCTCACCCGCGCTTCCAATTGGATGACCGCCTTTGGTGGGCGCGGGCGATGCTGGGAGGCGGAAGCGGCCGCAGGTATGGCGGCTGCCATGCCGCTCGGGTTGCCGTTGCCGCTGCTGGTGCTGTTGCTGGTGGGACGGGGCTGCTGTGGCCACGCGGAGGGCCCACGCGACAGCCTGCGAGAGGAGCTCGTTATCACTCCCCTGCCTTCCGGCGACGTGGCCGCCACATTCCAGTTCCGCACGCGTTGGGATTCGGATCTGCAGCGGGAAAGAGGTGAGTTCAGGACCCGAGGAAAATGTCTGCAGCACCTTGCTTAGTTCCTAAAGAGAGCACTCAGGGGTGGGGCCTGGGTCGCCGCTCACCTGCCTTGCTTTCTTCAGTGTCCCATTACAGGCTCTTCCCTAAAGCCCTGGGACAGCTGATCTCCAAGTACTCCCTGCGGGAACTCCACCTGTCCTTCACGCAAGGCTTTTGGAGGACGCGATACTGGGGGCCACCCTTCCTGCAGGCTCCGTCGGGTGCAGAGCTCTGGGTCTGGTTCCAAGACACTGTCACCGAGTGAGTTCCTACCTTGATGCCCTGTTACAGGCCAGGGAGGGGGTGTGGCAGGCAAAGTGTTGTCATTGGCCTTGGGAATCAACTACTCCAGTGGGTAGCGGTCACACCTAGTTAAAACTGATTTTGGAAGTAAGGAATGTTATTACTAGGGTTGGAGCGATGCCCCGGGTCAGTGAAATGCTTGCTACTCAAGCTTGAGGACCAGGGTTTCATTTTTCAGAACCCGCATTAAAAGTCGGGTTGGTGCTGCAGGCTTATAGGCCCATAACTGAGGAGGTAGAGACAAGAGGAACAGGTTTGCTGGAAGCCAGTATACCTGAACCAGTGACCTCCAAGTTCAGTGACAGAAGTACTCCCCCCCCCACACACACACCAAAGTACAGAGGGAATAAAAGAGACATATATTGTTGACTTCTGGACGTCATAGCTATTTGCATCAGTATGCATGCACATACCACATGAAGAAATTACATTATCATTGAGTGAACATCCTCTCCTGAAAACTTCCAAGTCTGAGGAACTACATGCATTTCTTGAGGCAAATAGCAGGTGGTTGGTCCCTATTATTGGGATATAAGGCCACAGATAATTGGCAGACTATGTGGTTTTTTTGTTTTTTTTTTAAAGACATTCATTTGTATTTTTTAAAAAAACAATACCCATGCCTAACAAAACATTTGTGAGATAGCTGTGGGCTACAGGATGGTCTTTGTGAAATGAAACAAGAGTTTCACTTTAAAGCAGAATCAAGTTTCTAGCTGTTGTCTGTGAACTACAGAAAATCTCCCAGTAGCTGCTGTGGCTTTCCTAGAGTAGAATTTTTTCCATGCAGAGATTGCAAACTTATCTCAGCATAGGCCACAAAATACCGATGACAGAGGGGGTTAAAGCATTGGTGAAACCCTGGAATTTAAGGCTGTCTCGTTTGCCTCTCAACTACCCTGCAAGGATCAGTAATGCAGACATTACCAGGTTTAGAGCCCTGATAGGGAGGGTTAGGGTTTGTAGCAGACCTAAGAGTCTGTGTGACAATCTGAAGTAGTCACCACTCAGTTCCTATGGCTTGTAACCATATGACAGTTCAGACTGTCTCTTCCAAGAGAGATCAGATTTTTGCATAACAAATGACATGTAAATATCAACAGGTAATTTTAAAGTTTTGGAATGCTGTGTAGGTTGGTATTACGCACACCAGATGTGGCAGGTGTTTAGGGCGATGTGCTGCTGCCGCCTAGCCATCACCTAAAAGGGGCTTAAGTGGGGTCTTGGACACTCAGAAGCACAACACTTCAGACTGTGCTTGAGGAGAGCAGAAAAGGCTCTCTGGATAAGACCAGAGTAGGACTTTGAAGGCGACAGAACCACGAGCAGAGTGTTCCCAGGCAAGATGGACACTTGAACAAAGGCCTGCAGGGCTTCTGAGATGCCCAGAGAAGGCGCTATGGAGGTAAGGCAAGGCAGGGGCATCCCTGAGCATCGTCTGGCTTGTCTCATGGTTGAGATGCAGCTTCTTTCTACCATAGACTTGACAGTCAGCTGTGGCTATATTAAGGAGGCCACATAAGATTTGGGGTTACAAGGCTGGAACCACAGGCCAGTAAGTAGGTTTGTCTCTGTCTAGTGTGGATAAGTCTTGGAAGGAACTCAGCAATGTCCTCTCGGGGATCTTCTGTGCATCCCTCAACTTCATCGACTCCACCAATACCGTCACTCCCACGGCCTCCTTCAAACCTCTGGGGCTGGCCAATGGTGAGATAGCCCTGGGCCTTTCCTCCTTATACCCTCTACATTTCATCCTTCCCCTCGGGCTCCTCTTCCACAGCGGGGCTAGATCCTAAATGTGGTGGGTGTACAGGTCGCAGGTTGCTTCCAAGACGCTGTCTCTGCATTGCTTATTCCCTGGAGTCCCACCTGGAGGGGACCACTTGGCGGTAGTACTAGAGTGGTACAGCAGTGGGTGGGTGAGGTCACCTACATCTCCGAGTGTGGCTTCTGAGGGACGGGACCCAGCTACTCTCTTCATAGACCTCTGTCTCCCTCAGACACTGATCACTACTTCCTGCGCTATGCTGTGCTACCTCGAGAGGTTGTCTGCACCGAGAACCTCACACCGTGGAAGAAGCTCTTGCCCTGTAGTTCCAAGGTGAGTGAGGATGGGTGGAGGGAAGGGAGTGGGCAGATGTGCCCCTCACAGCCTGGCAGCCAGGGTATATTTAAGGGAATCTGTGCCCCTGTGTCAAGTGGGGTTCTGACCAGCCCTGTGTGCTTTCCTATCTCCTCCAGGCTGGTCTCTCAGTGCTATTGAAGGCAGACCGCTTGTTCCACACCAGTTACCACTCCCAGGCAGTGCACATCCGGCCTATCTGCAGAGTAAGTCATGGTCGTTATCCGTGGCTCAGAGAGCAGTGCAAGTTAATGTGCTTGATTCCAGCTGAGTAGCGAGTGGCTAGAGTGATACTCTGTATGTGGGCATTGGCTCTGCACCAGGGTAATTGAGCAGCCGTCTGGGGAGCATTCAATAAATCTTCCTCATGGAGCACAAAATCAGGAACAGCAGCCTGTGAATGCAGCGCTGGCTCAGTCACTCGCCAGCTGGCATGACCTTGAGGAAATCATTTCATTTCCTTGAACTTCATTCTTTCATCTGTCACATGAGAATAATAGATTCTACTTTGAGGGGGGTTTTAATGCTTCATCAAACTGATGTACATAAAGCTGTTGACATGGGATCTGGCTCCGGGTCAGGTGCTCCCCGGGGAACGGTAGCAAGGCAGCCAAAGTGAAGACATGAAGAAACAGGTTGGGGGTCTGTCTGAGCCAGTCCTTGGAGCTGCATGTCAGATAAGAGTCTGGTCCCTGACTGACCATCCGGCCCCTATGACAGAATGCTCATTGTACCAGCATCTCCTGGGAGCTGAGGCAGACCCTTTCGGTTGTCTTTGATGCCTTCATCACGGGACAGGGGAAGAAAGGTAAGCTGTCCTGACGCCTCATCTCTGTCTCCCTGCCGAGAGCCTGCTCTGACTGCATGGACACACCTATCCTAGCCCTCGCTCAGCCCTGTTCTTTCTTCTCAGACTGGTCCCTCTTCCGCATGTTCTCCCGGACTCTCACAGAGGCCTGTCCATTGGCGTCTCAGAGCCTAGTTTATGTGGACATCACAGGCTATAGCCAGGTACCAAGGTGTCTAGCCACACACACACACACACCCTTCTTCCCCAACATCAGCCTGCCCCTCTGCTTGCTTCTGAATGCTGCTCTTGTGTTGCTAGGATAATGAAACACTGGAGGTGAGCCCTCCCCCAACTTCCACATACCAGGATGTCATTTTGGGCACCAGGAAGACCTATGCTATCTATGACTTGTTTGACACAGCCACGATCAATAACTCCCGAAACCTCAACATCCAGCTCAAATGGAAGAGACCCCTAGATAATGGTGAGTTGATGGGCATGGGGTTTGCAGCAGACTCAGATATGTTTTTTTTCCTCAAGTTCATAGGGGTTCAGACCCAACTCCCTGCCTTAATATGTTCCTGGTTCTAAACCCACATCTTCCAAGCCTTATGACTGGGTAAGTTCCTAGCTCCACTAGGCATTACTGTCTAAAACAAAGCAGGGGCCTAGTGGTCCCTAGTGGATGGGATATAATAGTAATGTAAAATAGTGTTCATTTGTACATTCAGTTGACCAAATTGTTTTAGATTTATGCCATGCTGCAGACATAAGAGTAGTAGGTAATACTGTCTTATTTACCACTCCTGTGTTGTAAAAGAGAAGCTTCCGTTTCTGAGTGCTGTCACCAAGGGAAAGGAAAGAGCAGCCTGGAGTACTGGTATGGCAGGAGGGGACGCCATGCTGGACACATGAGCCCTGGTATTAGTCATCATCTCTGTAAGCGAGGGAGGATGGATGACTCCAGAGCCCAGGCTTTCCGGTGCTCGTGCCAGAGCTTTTCTGCATCTCCTCCCTGACCTGGGACTCTGAGCATGACCCAGGGAGCTGGGGTGGGAAGTGCCTCTCTGTTAGGAGCAATGCAGTGTTGATTTGTTTTTCCCTTCGTAGAGGCCCTACCAGTGCCCTTCCTGCATGCACAGCGGTCCGTGAGTGGCTACGGGCTGCAGAAGGGAGAGCTGAGTACTCTGCTATACAACTCCCATCCTTACCGGGCCTTCCCCGTGCTGCTGCTGGATGCTGTGCCCTGGTACCTGCGGCTGTATGTGCACACGCTCACCATTACCTCCAAGGGCAAGGAGAATAAACCAAGTGAGGAGCTAACAGCCCCCCCCAAACCCCCCACTCCCCCACCCCTCAGTTCACCTCAACTTTAGGTCCTCCAGACTCACTTCTCAATAGTTCCCAAAGTAAACCTGAAGGCCTGCGCAGGTGGGAAAGAGGGGGTTAGGAACAGGTTCCAAAAATGCAGCAGAAAGCTTCACTGCGTCTGATTCAGAAGTAACTTACTAAGCAGCCACAGTTAGGACACATACTCATGCTGATTCTTAGCACCTTCTGGGACCAGCAGCCTTGTTTGTCCTCATTGTCTCCTCCTGAGCCCATAAGCATCTTCTTATACTTCATGACAAAGACTCTGAGAGACCGTGGATTGGCCCAGGAGAAACAGGTTGTGGAAGATGAGAGGGAGGTAGAAGTGGGGTGTGTAGTTTCTTCACTTTCTTGGGAGATTAAAGAAGTTGACTCGATAACACAAACACATCACTGTTAATCATAAACTTCCCTTTCTTGTTCTTCCCCCAAATCACACATTAATATTAACATTCCAGATTTTAAAGGTTCCGCAGTCTTTAAAAATTCAAATGTTTAAAATTTCCATCCCTTAGTTGGGCAATGGTGGCACGTGTTAATGCAAGCACTGGAGAGGCATAAGCAAGCAGATCTCTGTAAATTTGAGGCCAGACTAGCCTACAGTGCTAGATCTAGGGCAGCCAAGACTACACAGAGAAACTCCGACTTGAACAACAAAACAAAAAAGTAAATTTAAAAAAAAAAAGAAAAGAAAAGAAAGGAAGAATCCATGTCTTCAAAATACACAAAGTCTTAAAATCCAAAGTCTCAGCCAGCCTGTGGTGGCACATGCCTTTAAAGTTTGAGGTCAGCCTGGTCTACAGAGTGAGTTCCAGGATAGCCAGGGCTACACAGAGAAACCCTGTCTCAAAAAACCAAACAGGTCCAAGTCTCTCATATCCCATAAAATCAAAACTAAATCCTTTCTCACTTCCAAGGGGAAGGGCGCGGCACAGTCCCAGTCTGAACAAAGTAAAACCCAATCGAGCAATACACACAGCTTGGTCTCCAGTGTCGGCAAATCCAGCAATACACACAGCTTGGTCTCCGGTGTCGGGACTCTGCGTGGTTGTGTGGGCTCCTTGGATGAGCTTGGCTCACTTCTTTGACTCTGCCCTCTGCGGCCTTGGCTCTACCTCACTGCTGTTGCTGTTCTTGGTGGTCATTCCATGGTACTGACATCTCCGAAACGCTGGGGCCAACTTCTGGAACTGGGCTGCAGTTTTACCAATAGACTTCCTTGAGCTTTCTTCAGAGATTCCAATCCTACCACATAGTGCCAAGCCTCAGGTGCTCCCATGACACCTTCATGCCTTCAGAACCAGCACCAGCTAGGTGACTAACTCTTATACTACCAAATATTGTTGTCCACAGATTCTTCACACAGATGGCCAGGTAGGGTCTTCGTTTCCCTTTGAAACTTTCTAAGCCAGTCCTCCGCCATCTGTGCTACTCCCGACATTCTTATTCTCCAGGCTCCTGCAGAACAGCTCACCAGGCTCTCAACACTCAGTGGTTTTTCTACCCCAAGTTTCCAAAGTCCTTTTACAATCCTCTTTAAAACATGGTCATGTGTGTCGGAGCAATACCCCACTCCTGGTACTAACTTCTGTCCTAATCAGGTTTTCTATTGCTGTGATGAAACACCGTGACCAAAAGCAAGTTGGGGAGGAAAGGGCTTATTTGGCTTACACCCCCACATTGCAGTCCATCTTGAAGGACGTGGGCTTTATTTTTTAGGGAGTTTCAGGTCCTGTGTTCTGCTCATTCAGTTCTGTTATTACTCACATGCTGCATTTCCTGTGCTGCCTTCCCAACCCCCTGGCATTGCTGTGGGTGAGGGGTGAGCCCAGGGCCTTTGTTGTTGTAGTTGGGCTTTTTTTGTTTTGTTTGTTTTTTTATTTTTTGGTTTTTTGAGACAGGGTTTCTCTGTCTAGCCCTGGCTGTCCTGACCTGGAACTCTCTCTGTAGACCAGGCTGGCCTCGAACTCAGAAATCCGCCTGCCTCTGCCTCCCAAGTGCTGGGATTAAAGGCGTGTGCCATTACTGCACGGCAAGCCCAGGGCCTTGTACATGTAAGCCAAATGTTCTTCTGTTGAGCTCCTTTCTCTCCCTTTAAAAAAAAAAATAATAATAATGGTGCTGCTGGTGGGGCTGCAAAGTCGGCTGAGCAGGCTAAGAGCACTCACCACTCTTTGAGCTGACTAAGTTTGGTTTCTCGCATCCACATCAGGCTGCTCATAGCTCCAGCCCCAGAGGATCTATCTCCTTTTCTGGCTTCTTTGGGTACTGCACTCTTGTGCACATACCTACTCACAGACACACATACATAAACGTAAAACAAAAACTAAATCATTTTAAAAAGAACTACTGAAAAACATAGTTGTGCTTGAGATTGAACCCAGAACCTCACGCTTGGTAAGTGTTAACACTCACCTATAACAGGTCACAGCTCTGGGTGTTGATTCTGTCCATCCATCTGTCCATCCATCCATCCATCCATCCATCCATCCATCCATCCATCCATCCATCCATGTATTTATTTGCTTTGGTTTTTGAGGCAGGGTCTTTCTGTGTAGCCCTGGCTGTTCTAGAACTTACTATTTAGACCAGGCTGGCCCTGAAGATCCACCTGCCTCCTAAGTGTGGGGATTAAAGGTGTACGCCACTACATCCTGACTTAATTTTATTTTTTAATTCACTTACAAAGTAACAGGTTTTCTTATGGCTTTCTCATACATTTAAGAAAGTATTATTTGCTAAAACTGGGTCATCTGTTACATAATGTACGTGAGGAGTGTTTGACATTCTGGATTTGTCCTTGTGGTGCTATTTAATATGTGTACCTCACCCCTGCATTTCTTGCAAGCTGGTATTAGATTTAGAAACCTGATTAGATTTATGTCCTATATTTTTGGCAAGAATTCCCAAATGACTAGACTTCCTCTTGTATTATATCAGACAGTGAGGCATGCTGCCCCAGTTTAAATTTCATTATTTCATCATTTGTTTGTTTGGTGGAGGGTTGTTTGTTCTGAGGCACATGTCAGGGGTCAAAGGAGAGCTTGCAGGAGATGACTCTCTTCACCATGTGGGTTCCAAGGATTGAAACAAGCAAAGTTGTCAGGCTGGGTGGCAGGTGTCTTTGTGAGCCATCTCACCAGCCAAGACGCCACAGTTTTAGGGATGTAAAGATGGATGGGGGCTAGAGAGATGGCTCAGAGGTTGAGAGCACTGACTGCTCTTTCAGAGGTCCTGAGTTCAATTCCTAGCACCCACATGGTGGCTCACAACCATCTGTAATAAGATCTGGTGTCCTCTTCTGGTATGCAGGCATATATGCAGGAAGAACACTGTGTATATAATAAATAAATCTTTATTTAAAAAAAAAAAAAAAAAAAAAGGCGGATGGGCTGCGGTATCCATGGCAGCCTCTTTTGACTGTGTCCTGGGAAACAACCCACTTGTTGCCCTAGCCTGACTGCCTTTTTTGCCCTAAGGCAGATAGTCTGAGTTGAGAAACAGTTAGATGGCTCTTGCTTCCATCCAGGTTACATCCACTACCAACCTGCTCAGGACAGGCAGCAGCCCCACCTCCTGGAGATGCTAATTCAGCTGCCAGCCAACTCTGTCACCAAGGTCTCCATCCAGTTTGAACGAGCCCTGCTCAAGTGGACAGAGTACACACCAGACCCCAACCACGGCTTCTATGTCAGGTGGGATCTACCTCAGTAAACTGCACCCTAACCCCACCCGACCCCCCACCCCTGCTTCTACCTCCTACCCTTTGGTGGGAAGAGCTAGTGAAGAACACACCCATTTGTCTACTTCTCTGCAGCCCATCTGTCCTCAGCGCCCTGGTGCCCAGTATGGTGGCAGCCAAACCAGTGGACTGGGAAGGGAGCCCTCTCTTCAACACCTTGTAAGTGTGACCACACCCTTCTGCTCTTCCACAGTCGTGTGAGATTTAGCCAGCCCTCTTGAAATCCTAGTGGTCTTTGACATTTGTAAAGATGTATAAAAGGCTAAGACAAATAGGTGAGAGTAGTTGCACGTACCTACCAAACTTAACATCAGTGGAAGGCTTACCTAGTGTCAGGGACTTCAGAGAGCGCCTGATAGACAACCTGGCCTGTTGCTGGTGCTCACAGCCATGGGAGGAGGAGGTGGTGGTGGAGGAGGTGGTGGTGGCAGCATGCAGTAGGTTACATATTTTGAGGAGAGCCGTTAAGGCTGAGACGAAGACAGTAGACAAGGCGGGCCCTTTGCTTCCATGCTGACCTCTCCTTTGATCAGATCAGGTGAGCATGCGCTCTCTGATGAGGTGGTCCTTACTGGGTGTCAGCACTAGGACCGCAGCACAAGCTGGGGAGAGTAGGGAGACGGAGGGTGGGGCAGGAGTTCTGAATCAGCAACCCTTCCCATCCCTAGGTTCCCGGTGTCTGATGGCTCCAGCTACTTTGTCCGACTCTACACAGAGCCCTTGCTGGTGAACCTGCCCACCCCGGACTTCAGCATGCCCTACAATGTGATCTGCCTTACATGCACAGTGGTGGCCGTGTGCTATGGCTCCTTCTACAATCTCCTCACCCGAACCTTCCACATCGAAGAGCCCAAGTCAGGCGGCCTGGCCAAGCGGCTGGCTAACCTCATCCGGCGTGCCCGTGGTGTGCCCCCTCTCTAGCCCCCCCTTTCTCCGGCAACTGCAGCTGCACACTCACCCAAACCCGGGGAGCAGGGCAGGACTTTTTCTGCCACCCCCGAGTCTCCAGAGTTAGCTTTTGAGTCTCCTGGACCTGGTCTGGGCTAAGGCATGGTTTCCAGTGTGGTGGACTTGAGCCAAACCCCATTCTCCTTCCTTTCCTGTTTCAGCCACGTTTCTACCTAGAAGGGGCTCATGCTGCAGTATACTGGCCAGCTAGAGATGCTTCCGCCATTGCAGGTCATTCTGATGGCCCAGGTAATGGGTGCAGTAGAGCTGTGGTAGTGTGTGTGTGTATGTGTGTGGGGAGGGTGTCTTTGAATTTGCTGCTGTAATAAAGTGGCTGCCTTCCTAGGTCATGGCTTCCTCCCTAAGGCCTGGGAAGAGTTCCCAGCTAAAGCCTGCGATGCCTGTGGGCCCACCCCGGACAGAAATGCCTTCTGGTCTTTATATCTCCCACCCCTTTCGTAATGACTCCCCAACTCTGGTTTTGGCTGGGAGATTTTCTGTAAATATAACCTATGATCATGAAAATCCGACTAGCAAAGGCAGAGCAGAGTGTCTAACTACAGTGTGTCAGAATGGCGGAGTCTCCGTGGTGCCTGGAAATGTTTGGTATTAAGGACCAATCCTTAGCCAGGCAGTGGTGCTGCACCTCTTTAATCCCAGCACTTGGGGGCAGAGGCAGGTGGATTTCTGTGAGTTCCAGGACAGCCTGGTCTATAGAGCAAGTTCCAGGACAGCCAGGGCTACACAGAGAAACTCTGTCTCGAAAGCTAAAAGACCGCTCACTAGCTCATGCACTAGCTCCGGAGCCCACCCTTGCCTACCTCTTTCAGAGAACTCTGGGTCCCTGTACAACAAGTCCGTAGCGGTAAGCCTCCCACCCCCAGCTTCTCCAGCGTACGCAGGTAACTTGTTCTTCCCGCCCTTAGCCCACATTTCCCCCAGCTTGTCAGTTTGACAAAAATGCATTGTTCACCAGCCACACACCCTTAACTGCCTGCTCACTCTTGCTTCCTCTGGGAAGGCTGTGACGTGACAGGGTGCCATCGGTGCCCTCTGTCCTCCCACAGACCCTTGCACCGTCCCTTGTCACGAGTGCTTGCTACATGGACCTTCAGCGGGATGTTACCATCTCAGGACATACCACCAGTGTCCAGCAGTGCAAGCATGGGAGTGAATTCTGGTCTGGGATCCAGGATAGAAAGGGAAGTGGGGACACCCTGAAGGTCTATTGGTGTGAGTGTAGCAGTAGACCTGAGGCAGCTGGTTGGGCTCAACTATTGGCTGGGCCACTTGGGTCTTTGAGCAGCACAGGAATGCAGGCATAGGAGGGAATGGTGCTGGGCTAGTCCAGACTCAAAAGCAGCTCAGTCTAGACATTTCCTTTTGCACTTTCTCCCCAAGTAGCAAATAAGCAGGCTGTGAGGGGCATGAGTGTGGCTGGGCCAGGAGCTGGATCTCAGCACTCAGGGTTGCAGTTAGGATTGTGAGCTTAAGGCTCAGCTGGGCTACGTAGACCCAGTGTTCAAAACACAGAAGAAAACAAAGCCTGGGCATATTGGCCAGTGCCTTTGTCTGAGCACTAGAGAGGCAGAAGCAGGTAGATCTCTTGAGTTTGAGGCTAGCCTCAATTACATAGTTTCAAGACAGCCAGAGCTACATAAGAAGAAAAAAAAGAAAAATGTAGGTTGGTGGCACTTGTGGCAGCTAAGTGGTGGGGGATGACAGCCAGGTCAGAAGAGCTTGAAATCAGCCTAATTTTTCTCCAGCATGTCAGCTAGAAATGCCCCCACATGCTGGCTGCTCCTGCATGTATGATTGATCGCCTCTCCCAACATTCATTTACACAGCTGCCCTCCTCTACCCGCTTTCTTCATTTGATGGCTAGAATCCCCACTGCTGAACTTGGCATAGTCCCTGTCCCACCCCAGATGTGCTCACCCACTGTCCCCTATGTCAGTGACATCCATCCTCTTTCCATCAGTCCAGCCCTTTGAGGGTCTGGTCTTCTCTTCCACATCTGGTGTGCACCTTCAGAACAAATTCAGAATCTGACAGCTTTGTGTATGTGGGTGCATACAGAAGCGAGATGTTACGGCAAGTGTCATTCCTCAAGGTCTGTCCACCTGTGCTATTGTATTACACGTATGTTCTATCTGCATGTATGTCTGTGCATCACATGCATATGGTGCCCGTGGAGACCCTGTGGCGGGTTACAGGTAGGCCACCAGATAGGCCTGTGCTCCTAACTGCTGAGACTTCTCTAGCCCGCCACCGTGTTTTCTGAGACGGGGTCTCTCACTGGGTTGGAATTGACCAAGAAAGCTAGGCTGGCTAGGCAGCAAGCACCAACCATAGGCCTGTCTCCGCCTCCCTGGCACTGGGAGTACATGAACATGCCGCCATGGCTGTCTTACATGTGTCATGGGGATAGAACTCTGCCCCTCGCTCTGACTCAGCCACCTCCCAGCCTTCCTGACTTCTTCCTTCAGGAGTGTTCCTGGGCACATACTGTAGTTGTTTCCCAAGCCCAAGCTGAAACTTCCTCTCCTGATTGTTTTCCATTCTACGCTACCCTTTCTAGCATACTGTGAGCGAAAACTGGTACTCCTCAGCCGCAGTGACTGAGCAGTCAATAACTATTACTCCTCAGCCATAGTGCCTGGATGGTCAGTAACTGGTACTTGTTGGCTGTGGTGCCTGGATGGAATTTGCACTTGGAAGGTTGGAGGAATGTGAGACATCTAAGGTCCTACAGAAAGCTGCCTGCTAAGCAAGTCAGGCCAGCCAGTTGTCAGCTCTGGAAATCCTGAAATGAAATTCTGAGTGTATGTGTAGTGTGGACAAGGACCAATTCTGTAGACCCTTGGGACGTGGCAAAGCCTTCCTCTGGTCCAAGTAAGTCCGAGGGTTGACCAGTGTGTGCGACCGCAGCTTCCTTCTCCTAGAGGACTGTAACCTGAGAGTGCTCCCCTACAGAGACCTCCTACTGAGAAGAGCTCACCCATCATCCACCACCTTAGCTTATCCCTCCCCCTCTTCCTCCCTCCTCCCCCTCCCCATTCTTCCCCCTCCTCCCCTCCTCTCTCCCCCTCTCCCCCTCTCCCTCTCTCCCTTTCTCCCTCCCCTCCCTTTCTCCCTCTTTCTTTCTGTGCCCCTTTTCTTCACTCCCTTGGTCAGCCAAGCTTCCAGTTCCAAGCTGAGCTGCACGAGGCTCCCTGGCAGTCCCACCCTGCCACTGGAGTGACTGGACTTGGGACAGAGCATTTCCTTTAAGCTCACTAAGGCTTCTTGTGTGGGCCTGACCATGGCCTTCTCCAACAGAGTAGCACAAGGCAGTGGCATCTGGGGAAAGGGCTAGGGGTGCCCGCCCAGTCAGTCACTTGGGCATGGTGAGCCAGGCTAGAAGATGGGATAGGTGGGAGGGAGAAAGGAGTGCTTCTGTCTGTCCTGAGAACTCTTAGGGAAGGATTAGGGAGGAAATGAGGCCCTGAAGATAGGGAGTAACTCTTCACAGCTTCTGTTTACCATGCCCTGTAACCTGCCTCCATTCTCTTTATTAGGCAGACGTCAGCAGCATCTATCACATGCCTGCCAGGGTAGTGCAGGACACTATAGTGGATTCCTTGTGGATTATAGAAGTCAGGGAACTCTGTCTTTGCTTCTGCTCGTTAACCCCACCCCCACCCCCACCTCTGAGCATTAAGAATACATGAATATTAATTTAAAAGAGAAGGAAAAAAAAAACCCTAGGGAATTCTATGTTACAAGCTATGTTCTGTCTTGGAGCAGGTGAGCTGCCAGGCAGGGACAGTCACCAAGCACTGGCCTCTTGTTGAACAGAGGCTGACCTCATACTGGGCTAAGCTCCTTACAAGTAACTCTCTTCTCATAACAGTCCTATGAGGTATTATGTTTGTTTACAGATGACCCTAGAGGCTTAAGGATCCCTAGTCTGTGAGAAATGGGGCAGGAATTAGAGCTCAGACAGGATGATTTGTAACCCGTGCTCATACCGCTGCCACCACCACCATAACCCCTTCAACAAGAGAGTGAGCCACTACCCTAGGTAGACAGGAAGGTAATGGCTATGCTAAGCTAGTAAATGAGAATGTTGTAGGGAGGTCAGAAGGAGGCGTGGAGAGATGGAGAGGGAACTGACTTGAGAGGCACACAGCTGGCAACAGCTGCCCCTGCTGGGTGTTCTCAGGGAAGGAGGCTCACTTCGTGGGTGTGTGTGTGTGTGTGTGTGTGTGTGTGTGTGTGTGTGTG
>NC_034592.1:146799593-146802263 GCF_900095145.1 Mus pahari
GTGTGTGTGTGTGTGTGTGTGTGTGTGTGTGTGTGTGTGTGTGAGAGAGAGAGAGAGAGAGAGAGCGAGAGAGCAGTGCAGGGCCTGTGTAACCAGAGTCTGGAAAGAACCCCATCCACCCACAGCAGGACCGAACAGGAGGCCCAGACGTCTGGATTGAGGCAGGGTCCCTGCCTGGGCAGGAAGGGCTGGGAACTGGAGGAAGGGCGGAGCCACCTTGCTTAGCTTATCTCATAGTTTCCAGAGTCCACTTGGTCTGTGTTCCTGCCTCTGGTACCTCCTCCTCCATGCAGCCTTCACTGTCCCTTTCACTCCTTCAGTGGTCACATCCACAAATGGGCTTCTACAGTCATGTAATAACTAGTTCACTCACCCACTGGTCTTTCTGGTTTTCTTTTTTTCTATCCATTCTTCTACTCAGTCAACAAATATTTATCTAGTGTTGGCTGTACGCTAAGCAGTGTTCTAGGCACTGGGGACCTAGCCATGAACCACGAAGGGAACCTCCACACTCAGCGAAGGAGGTAGATAGTAAACACATTATGAAGAAGATAAAGCAAGATGTCTGTAAGGTCACACATGGGAAAGGCCTCCAAAGGGGTGACAGCAAACAGGTGAAGGGGGGCTCCTGTCTATTTGATTTAAGCATCTCAGCTTGGGCTAGAGCCACAGTCGGGGTTCCATCCTCTCTGCACTCCCCTTGAAGCATAGGCCAGTGTTCTTCCTGGTGTGATTTTACAGGATCCAGTGTGGTCTGGCAAATCCAAGGGGATAGCAGGGCATCTGTAATGTGTAACATTGAGGAGTAGCCCCAGACACCAGTGTCAACCCTAAGGACAAGAGTGTCATGGAAATGACAGCATGGAGTCCCCGGTTCTGGCTTCTGTTTGATCTGATGGAGCTGTTTCCCAAGCAGTAAGAGCAAATGGCTAGACCAGGTGCAGGACCAGAAGCGGTGATTGGGAAAGGGAGGGGTCCCCATGCCTGGTCAGGACAGACCCACGTTCATTGTCAAAGAATGTAACAATGGCCCTTGTCCAACCTTAGAAAGGAAGGAAGCTGACACACGGATGAGCCCCGAGGACATTGTGCCAACTGTGGGTGGAGGAATGGAGTCCCACCCAAGCTCATGGAGACTCCCTGACCTTCTTCCACTCCCTCTGCAGGCTCTTCTCACACATGTTTCCTGATGGGCAGGAAGAGCATTCGGGAGCTTGGAATGGAGCCGCAGGTGCAGGACACAGTAGTTGAGGCTCTGGTGAGAGTGCAGCCTCCAGAGCAGAGCACAGTTCATCCTGGCTCCTAGGAGACACCCCTCCCGCCCACCTCTCCTAGGAGGGAAATTGTTTCTCTGTCTTCACCATCTTTCTGAGGACACAGGGCAGTGAGCGCTTGTGGACAGGGGTTGGGATGAGGCAGGTTTGACGGCCCTAGGATGAGTGTGACAGCTCTGAGTCGTTTTCCAGGACAAACCCAAGGCCCTGTTGGAGGCTCCTGTCAGCTCTCTTGGAGTACTAGAGGACAGGTTCAGAACAATGCCCCGGCGCAAAGGCGACACAGCAGCCATGTGGCAGCCAAGGCCACAGGCTTCAGCTGCACGTGGCCTTCATTCTCCACAGAGGACAGGCATCCAGCAATCCTTTGCTGGCCATTTGGTGGCCTGGAGCCAGAACCATGAGGTTGCGTTGTTCCTCGAAGCCCTTTACACCTGTTGTCCTGTGGGCGCCTTACTTCATCCCTGCCACCGCGTGGTATATCATCCCTGCCAGGGTAGCAATCCTCTGAAGGTCACATGGCCATTATCATCGTCACCACCACCCTCCAATGTTTTAAAAGCCACGACTCGAATAACCCACCGTAGGTTCTTTGTCAAGTTCAGTTCCAGACCACACCACCTCTACTCTGGTGTCCATACCACATCATTGCAACCACACCTTGGTAATACATCCCTCCTTCCGGTCCTTCCCACCATCACCAACTTGTGGCTTTTGTTTTTTTGTTTCAGTGTGGTTTTAAGACAGGGTCTCAAGTATCCTAGGTTGGTTTCAAACTCACCATTTTAGCCAAGGGTGACCTTAAACTTCTGATCATCCTGCCACTGTCTCCCAGGGTTGCAGGCCCAATCCACGGCACAAGGTAAATCTGACATAGATGGGCCTGTTCACACTATATCTTAGCAATTGAGCTGCAAGCCCAGCCTGTGTTGCTGACATCTGGGGCACCTCCACCCCCTCACCAGCATCCACTGGCTCAGCCCCGGTGTTACTCTGCACTTCCTTGAGAGAGTCCACCCCACAGCTGCGGGATTCTAGCAGATTTCCTCAGCCTCAAATTGTTGGCACTGCACTGGCAACCACCATGGGTGAAGTTCCCACTCCCTGGACATCCAATTGTAAAAGTACTGATAGTGACTAACAGCTTTTAGAGGGAGCCCTCATTAAATAAGGAAGGGCAAGGAGTGTCGTGTGTGTGTGTGTGTGTGTGTGTGTGTGTGTGTGTGTGTGTGTTTATAAATCTTTACAGGTTTTTTTATTTCTTTAGTTTTATTCATGTGTGTGTGAACTTGTATGCAGATGTGTATACTGGGTGTGTGCCATGCTCAAGGCCAGAGGAGGATGTTGTATACTTTGGAGCTAGAGATCCTATAGTGAATTCATTGTGAACCGCCAC
>NC_034592.1:146802438-146821556 GCF_900095145.1 Mus pahari
CCCGCCCCTCCCAACTGCCCAGCCTTCTCTCCAGCTCACCCCCACCCCCTCCACCCATGCTTTGTTTGCCTTTCCTTTCCTTGTCTTTTTTTTTTTTTTTTTTTTTTAAACCAACTGGTTAATTTTCCTTTCTGTGCACCTTGTCTCTGTCAGGCTTTGGCCCAGGTACCATACTTTGCATTATCTAACTAACCCTCCAGAGAACATATTTCCACAAGAGAAGAAACTGGCCTTCAGAGAAAAGTTTGTTGATTTTGGAAAAATCATAAAACCTATTAATTGAGGAACTAGTTTTAAATCCAAATACAAGCCAGATAGAGACCTGAAAATCCCAGCTGCTCAGCAGGCTGAGGCAGGCTCACACCCACCAGGCAGAAGACAAGTTGCTGAATTCTGGGGTATCAGTAACTCAAATTTCCACTCCTGCATCTGGGGCCTGGAATATACACCCGCAGCTGAAGGAGAAGGGACCCGATTACCCCCCACACACACACACACACCCGGGCCTCTGGAAAGAATCTCGCTTTGCATTTTCTAGATGAGCAAGGGCTGCGAGCTGAGTCAGAGGAGCGGGACTCCTTGTCCTAGAGGTGGGGTCACTGCCTTTGGAACAAATTTCATACGCCAGCCTCCTCCAGCTCGCCAGTCTTCAGACTCACTATTGCAGATGAGGTTGGAGCTGGTAAGTGACTCCTTGGGGCCTCAGTTTTCTTGTCTGCAAAGTGAGTGGGATAGACAGCAAGGTCCCTGAGGGAAGACAGGACGCCTCCTGCCCTTCTGTTATTGTTGGTCTCCATCCAGAGCCTCCCATCCAGTTGTCTTAACATCCCGGAGAAAATGCAGCGCTTTAAAGCAGCTCTTTGTCTTTGGTTTATTTAATTTTGAAACAACATGTTTATTGTCTCGAATGAATGGCTGTACTTATTTTAAAGGCTCCGGCCATACTGACCGGCATTAGCCAAAGCCCCAGCTGTGCGGTGGTACAGCTCTGTTCTGTGGTTTCCACTCACCAGGCCCGTGCTCGGTAGGGCAGCGCTACCCTGGCCTCTTCCTTATTCCAGCTGGTGTCAACATGCTCTCTGTGATGTCCCTGTCCTGAATCTGAGGTCTGCTGTTCTCATCCCTGCTCCAGATGCAGTCTGACGGCCGCGTGTCTGTATGCTGCTCTGTAGCTTAAAGGCACTCTGAAAAAAGGGATTTAGAGTCCCCTAGGAGAGACACACTGTAGATGGATCCGTGGTGCCCTGACGGCATCTTTGGAGAGGCTTAACTGAAGCAGGATGGCCTAGGGTGGCACTGTGACACGGGCTGGGGTCCTCCATGGGGTAAACAGGAGAATGTGAGATGAGCACCAGCAGCAGTGTGCGCTGCTTCCTGACTAAGCACCGTGTGATCAGCCACTTCTCGCTCCAGCCACGCCTCCCCCATCCTGATGGACTGCATCCCTTCAAACTGTGAGCCAAACGCATCCCTTCTCTGAGTTGCTACTGCCGGGTGCTTTGTCCCAGAAATAAGAAAGATGAGGTACTACAGAGGCACTCCACGGCGTGCCTTCTCCCTGTGGTGCCTTGTCTGGGCTGTTCTGAGGAGAGCGTCTTCAGTGTTCATTTCTTCAGTTGGCTGCTTTGGGCTGTGGGCCAAAATTTTCTCAGGCGTTTCCTTCCTCTTTGAATCATTCCGTCCAAACTTGTAGCCCCAGGGGAAACACACACCTGTATCATTTTATCTCAGCTGAGACATTAAAAGATTGAACGGTGACGGGCTGTGATTTTCTAAGGATTCATCATTTTGTACGGACACTTTGTACGGACATTTTGTACGGACACTTTCCTCTGCTTAGGGACTTTCCCGTGCTAGCTGTACTGCGTTCACCTTTCGTTCTGAGCGCTCATCTGACATGGGACCAATTCTGAATATCTTGGGGCCTCTGTGCTCTGAGAAAGCTACACAGCTAGCAGAGGCCACACATAGGTATTCCTGGCGAGAATCTTTCTAGCTCTGGTATAGGAGCCCCTGGGTGACTGTGTGGGGTGCTCTTACAATCTTGTGGTCTGGGTGAGTGTGTGCACATGGGAGTTTGGGAGAAAGGGCTGAGCCGGGTACATGTTGCAGTGACCTTTGAACACCTGGAGCCTTGGGATACTGAATTGGTGATGCTAAGTGAACGGGAGACGGGAGCAATCCAATAAAGGGACCTGAAAAGCAAATAAATAAATAAATAAGAAAGAAAAATAACTTTCTAAAGATTATTGCTAGCGTTTTAATTCTAGGGACCGAATCCAGGCCCTCAAACATACTAAGTGTATACTCCTCCATTTAGGTACACCGCTCTTCTCTATAAAGATCTTGAGGGTATATTTTTGTAGTCCTCTATGTTAATAATCAAGTCTTTTAAAGAATCTTTAAATTTGTTAAAGATCTGGGTTTTTTTTTTTTTTTTTAAAAGGGTGTGCCTGTGAGTGCTTTGCTCACAGAGGTCAGAAGAGGGAGTCAGATCCTTGGAGCTGGAGTTGTGTGTAGGGATCCCCACCAAAGTCTGAGCCCTCTCTCCACCTCCCCAACCCCTCCTCACCTCACCCCTGCTTTTAAGATTTTTAACAGTTCCCTGCATACCTAGTGGGACTCGAAAATGGAGTTGAGCCCGTCTCTGGGAGATTTTTGTGTGCGCGCGCGCGTGTGTGTGCGTGTGTGTGTGTATGTGTGTGTAATGTAGTCCAATAAGATTTACAGGAAACCCACTGAACAGTCAGGACCTAAGAGGCTGGCTGGATTCTCTTCTCTGCAAGTTACCAGCGCCTCGCGGGGCTTTCTAATGCGGGGTGGGGTTTGTCGCCCCCTCCTGGTCAGACTGGGGAATGGCAGTGTCTCAGGCTTTGCAGGGCGCACTGAGGGGACCAGAGGCTGTCAACCAGCACCAAGTGGGCCTCCTCTGCCATCAGAGGATTGCTTGAGCTATCTGCAGCCCATCTCGGCAGCCTCGGTTTCCCAACTTTGGTGGACGCTTCACCCTTTCCATCCGAAGCAGGTTGGTTGGCGGCTCTGAGGAATCAGGTAAGGGGTGGAGGTATCCCCGCTCTGAAAACAGGTGCTGGCTCTATGTGCTTTTGGCTTCCTCATCTGGCCCGCAGAGAAAAGAGGGAATTGCTGTTGGCCTGCGGTAAGATCCAAACTTTTCTCTTGGGAGCTGTGAATTATTTATCGTTTTCAACTGCAGCCCTCTGTGTTCTGTAGTCTCAAATACCTGCTTTAATATTCAGGGGGTGGGAATGGGGGAGTGTTGCTTTTATAAACCCCATTTTGTAAGCTCAGAGACTCAGGCCCCAAGACACTAATTTGCCAAAACCCCAGGTCCACTTGACGGTCTTTTCTCTTTCTTTCTAAAGTCCCAGGACAATTTTTATTCGAGTTTGAGACTAACACCAGGCAGGCTAGCTCTAAGCCTTGGCAGCTGCCCAGAGGAGGAAAGAAAAATCACAGGGCTTGAAAGCGGCCTCCCTGGATGGAGGTGGGGGTGGGGGTAGCTTCAGAGAAACAGGGAGGAAACCGGAGGAAGGCAGGGCCAGACTTTGGGAGAAGAGAAAGAAGTTACATTTCCCAGAGTAACCCAGAACGCTCAGCACACAGTGGCAGCCCAGTAAGTGACTGACCAATTGGGCTGTCTTATCTACTTTTTTTTTTAATAGTGTGCAATACAGTTCCTGGAAAGAACTGCACGTTCCATGGAACCTTCTATGAGGCTGATGAGCTGCTCAGAGCCTCAGTGATATGGAGCAGTTGGAATGTGGCGAGGCCAGAATCAAGCTATCCGGGGGCATCTTTTTGCTCCCTTAATGGCCGTTCATTACACTCCTCTGCATATGACTTAACAACTTTGTGACCATTAGGTAAATCCTTTGGAATGTATGAATAGATCTCTACCTAGCTTCCAACCAATCAAAGGGCAAAGAATGGCAGCTGATAGCATCCGAGGTCTACGGTGGTTTCCCGGCTTTGCTGTAACCACCTTACCCGGTGTTCCTACCAATGCCTTTGCCAGTGCTTTGATTTATGACTTTGTTTGTTCTGTTGCTGTCAAAACGTCATCGGATGGTTATCACATTCTGTGCCTGGCCCCCAGAACTTAGCACAACTGACTCTACCATAGTAGAGGCGCCATACTGATCTTAAAACCCAGCACATAGGCCTCCAACACCCGCCAAAGTAGGAATAAAGACCTAACCCATCAAAGACCTAGCTCATCGTTCAGAAAAGTCCCTAAAAGAACTAACCTTGCTTTCTGACTAGCTGAAGTGTGACAACCTGGATGACGTTGTTGTGCATAAAAGACCAAGCAAGGGCTGTAAGAGTCGGGCTGCATGGTTTGAGCAAGTGGTTTGTGCAGCTGCCAGCCAGCAATAAAGACTTTCTTTTCAGCTTTAAGAGTGTCTGTATGGGGGCTGGAGGGATGGCTCAGCAGTTAAGAGCACTGACTACTCTTCTGAAGGTCCTGAGTTCAAATCCCAGCAACCACATGGTGGCTCACAACCATCTGTAATGAGAACTGACGCCCTCTTCTGTGGCATCTGAAGACAGCTACAGTGGACTTACATATAATAATAAATACATCTTTAGACCAGAGCGAGCGGGGCTGACAGGAGTGAGCAACCTTCGTTCCCAGCAACCACATGATAGCTCACAACCATCAGTACAGCTACAGTACACTCATACACATAAAATAAATAAATAAATCTTTTAAAAAAGAGTGTCCATATGGTAGTCTCTTGTGGGCTTACCTTGTAACAGTTGGATCATGGAGTTTGGGCTATCCCAACTCTGTGTTGTTGGGCCATGGCTCTATAATAAGCTACTTTTCCTCTTTTTCGTCCTTCCTTCCTTCCTTCCTTCCTTCCTTCCTTCCTTCCTTCCTTCCTTCCTTCTCTTTCTCTCTTTGTTTCTTTCTTTTTTCTCCTCTTCCTCTTTTTCTTCTTCTTCTTCCTCCCCCGAGACAAGGTTTCTCTATATAGCTCAGGCTGTCTTGGAACTTACTCTGTAAACCAGGCTAACCTCAAATTCAGAGATCTGCCTGCTGCCGCCTCCCGAGTGCTGGAATTAAAGGCAGCGCCTCCATACCCACACTTGCAAGGTCAGAACCTGCATGGAAAGAGATCTCAGATGACTCCTACACATCTGTGAAGTGCTTCTGCTAAGCCTTTTGACCCCAACAGCCAGAAGCCTGAGCCAATGAAGAGCCAGGCAACAGATGTGACCCCACCTCCTCTCCTTTCTCACTCCTCCCTAGTCACACCAGTTCCCCTCAGTTTAAGTCTGGAAAGTTTTGTCAGCCCGCTGGCCACACAAGAGCCAGCCAGGTCCGGAACAAGGCCTGCTTCTGCTCTGTGGCTACATCAGTTCTTGTCATTTTGCTCACCCTAGTGGCCAGGTAGGGTGACACCAGCAACCCATGCCTCACCTCTGTGGTCAGAAAAATGAGGGTGCTCCTCTTCTGGGTTGAACCCTCAATCTCTGCTCACTCTTTATCCATGCACATCTTGTAGGCAGGACAAACTGTAGGTCGAAGGTTTCGTGGGTGGGTTGGTGGAAGTCATGCCTGGCTACAGGAAATGGCTGTTTCAGGTTCCATATCCCCTATTGATATGGGGTCCCCCTCATAGATTCCTGGGAGTTTCATAGGAGAGAGGGGAGGGAGGGGAAACTGAAATCGGGATGTAAAATTTAAAGTTAATTAATTAAAATAAATAAATGAAATAAATAATAGAAATGAGGATGCTTCTTGGACTCAAGAGGCAAGGGGAGAGCTTGGGGAGAACCAAGCTCTATCTGGATATTTAAACTTTTTAATATTTAACCCATCCACCAATTAACTTTGAAGTACATTCTTTGTCTATAGCCTAGGCTGGAGAGACCTGCAATCCTGCTGGCTTTAGTCTCCCAAAGGCTGAGACTCTTAAGTGTGGACCCTCAGTCCCAGGTTCTCCCTAAGCTCTAAGGACACTTCAGGACTCTAAGAAGTTTATCTAATCAAGCACTCCTCAGAAAGCCTAGGCGGACCCCCAGCTTCCATCCGAGGCTGTCTGTATTCTCTGTCACTGCCCGTCCCTGGCTGCAGTCCCTCCCTTGAACCTCACTGTGGTATGATAGAAAATAAAACAAAACACAAGAGAAGAAAAACAAATATTCGAGCTCTGTCACCAATTCCCAGAAAGGTTCTCCAGGGACTCGCCACATTTACTGGTTTGCATATGCTAATGAGATGACTCAAAACTGGAGCCGAAGAGCCTCGGATGTGGGCTGGTTGCTGAAAACCGCAGACAGGTGGTTAAAGCTTTAGCAATTTCAGACCCACCCTTCATAATCTCCAGAGAAGCCATGGACTCCTGAGATGGAGCTCAATTACCAATAGCCAATGAGGGCCTCAGTCATACCTACGTAACCAAACCTCAGTAAAGCCCCTAACTTGTGGGTTTGGAAAGCCTCCAGGTTGGCAAACACACCCCTGTGGTTGGAGGGAGGCGTTCCCTGGAGACACCGTGGGACCGTGGGAGTGTCTCCCTTGCCCCATGCATCTCTACACCTGGATTCTTTTAGAGCTGTGTCCTCTAATTGTAACCTAGACACTGAGGAAAGTGTCTTCCTGAATTCAGCAAGGGGATTATCAACCTGAGATGGCTTGTGGAACCCCAACTTTTAAATACTCAATAGTCAAAACTAAGACTAGCCACTGGAACTCACAGTGGTACCTCGTAAGAGCATCTATCTGGGTTCCTGGTGGCTCAGTTTTCATCACCCAAGGCGGCAGAACTGTGTGGCGGCCACTACCTCAGAGACTGTAGAGTCTGGTGATTTCCAGGTCCTTCCTGAGCCCTTGGGCTGTGGGATGGGAGCCGTGGGAAGGAGCTAGTGAGCAAGCTGAGGGTGGGGTCCTGGTACTCTAAATCCAGGGACCTGCCTAGAACAGTTTTCTTTGGTGTGACTTTATTTAAAAGTGGAACCTAATGATGACAGAAGTCCCAAAGCCACGATCTCATAAACACTAAGGATTTCAGTCCTTACAAAAATAGGAGGTCTTCAAAGTTCACTGCAACCATTTCCCAAAGGCAATAACTGTTCCTTTAAAAGTATTGATCTGCTAAGGCTGTGTTGTTTCTGTGTTCTATAATAAGTACTTATTCGCTTTTTTAAAACGTATCACTCCTGTGTGTACGCCTGTGCAATGTGAATATATGTGCATTGTAAAGCACAATTCTGAACACTGTAGTGACAATTTTGGGGTTTTGTTTTGTTTTGTTTTTGAAAAAACACAGAAATATCATGAGGATATGTTTTTGTTTAATCCCAGGAGCGGGATATGGGGCTGCTTCAGATTGTCCACAGCGGCTGATTATGACTTGCCTTGTGCTCTAGCAAGGGCAGGAATTTTTCCAGCTGTAGATAGTTTCTGCAACTGTGGGACGTTTGGAATTCTGGGACCTTGTCAGAGGATTTATAAATGCTAGAGCCCCAGTAGGTGGGGTGGTGGGTTGTTGGTTGTTGTTGGTCTCGGTTTGTTAAGTAGTCATACACAAAGAAAAAGAAAGAAGAAATTGGATATCCTGACGGCAAGGATGAAACTTGCTCCAAGGAACTCCATGTTCCAATCAGCAGGAAGTAGTCTAATGACAACGTCACCCCGTTTTTCTTCTAGCCTGTTTTCTCTCCTCTCTAGTGTTAAGGAGTTAAAGGGGTGGAGAAGGGTGAAAGAAAGAAGAACCCACAAAGTAGCAAAGGCTGCAGAAGACTCAACCTCCTTTTGCTGTGTGCCATGGGAGTCAAACCCAAGTTGTTCAGCCTTTGCGGCAAGCCTCTTTTCTCCTACTCCCTGAGCAGACTCGTCAGTGGGCTTTATTTAGTTTTTTGAGTTGCAGCTAGAGGCAGGATGGAAAGAAGCATGAAGAAGGTTTAAGGCTTCGTCGCAGTGTTCTGTTACCCCAGGGAGACAGTCAAAGCGAAGGGGACGGAGTGTTTTCTCACCTCCATGATAGCGGGGGCTCTGCAGAATTTCATTTTTCAAACATCCATGAGAGAAAGCAAACAGTGCGTCCCTGCAGCTCACCAGCTGCCTTCTGCCTGGACACCCCCCCCCCCCTAGAGTCCATGCAGGAACCCATGACCAGGTTCTGCATCAAGGCCAACTCCGGGCTCTGTGAGATGTTCATGTATGGGGGTTGCAGAGGGAAGGAAGACCACTTTTGGGGAAAATGGGTTTAGGGAACAGAACCCAGAATAAGGCTGGGAGTGGCTGGAGGGGAAGGTCTGGGAAGAGAGATGGAGTCTCACCAGATACGCAGTTCACACCTGTATGCTGCCACTCAGGTATTAAGTGAAGCTCTCCTGTCCGGGATGAGGAAGTGGTCTTGTGACCTGTGAAGCTATAAACGGTGACAGCCAGGCAGGAGGCTAGCTCCAGACATGATCACAGCCGTCTCCCTGACCTCATCAGAGCCATCTCACACTCCTTCCTTACTTATGGGAACAGAGACCCTGCACGATCCAGTTCTGGATTCTTCCGTGTCAGCTCCGAGGGCCACAGTTGTTCATTTCTGAGATGGTCTAGGTCCTAGACTGATCTGCCAGGCATACAGGGTCCGGGCCAAGGGAGTGATACTCACACAGTCCTTTCTCCTGTGGAGACCTTGGCATCTGTGCTGACATAGATGCAGAAGTACAAGACCCTAGGCCTGTGCTGTGGCTGTCTTCTGCAACCCTTTTCTGTCTCCTTCTCAAACCATCTTTCATCACAGACCCCATTTTTCTACTTTTTCCAGGTGATCACTCCAGAGCTCATTTGGTTCACGTTGTCTTATCCATGTATTCAACACACCATCATGGGAATAAGAACCATATGGCTGTGTGTGTGTGTGTGTGTGTGTGTGTGTGTG
Organism: Mus pahari; assembly: GCF_900095145.1. Taxonomy (NCBI): domain Eukaryota; kingdom Metazoa; phylum Chordata; class Mammalia; order Rodentia; family Muridae; genus Mus; species Mus pahari. The sequence continues at coordinate 146,811,354 of NC_034592.1, forward strand.
GCTGTGCACTCGAGTGTGCATGCACTCCTAATTGGTATGTATAGTCCTCCTCTATGCAGGTGCAGGTGGAGACCAGACACTGAAATCAGGACGTTTTTTAAAATCACCTCTCCACATTATCGTTTTAGACAGTCCTTCACTGTCCTAGTAAGCTTTGTAAACTTGACACAGGCTAGAGCCATCTGGGAAGGGAGTCTCAATTGCAGGATTGCCCAGACCAGATTGCTCTGTGGGTATACCTACAGAGGACTGTCTTATTAGTTGATGGCAGAGAGCCTGGTCCACTGCGGGCAGTTCTGTCCTTAGGTAGATGGTCCTGGGCTATATGATAAAGCTAGCTGAACATGAGCCTTTGAGCAACTTAGCAAGCTTGCTCCTCCATGATTTGTGCCTCAAGCACCTTCCCTAAACTCCTTCAATGATTGGCTGTAACCTGGAAGTGAAAGCCACATAAATGCTTCCCTTCCTCAAGTTGCTTTGGTCAGGATGCTTTCATTGTGGCAACAGGAAAGAGACCGGAGCCCTCGCTGACCCTGACGAGCACTAATTAGGCTAGCTAGGCCACAGGCCAGCATGCCCCAGGGATCTGTCTGTCTGCTGCTGACTCCTGGTCCTGGGCTCTAGGCACACACCACCACACATGGATGCTGAGAGTCCAAACCTGAGTTCTGATGCCTGTGCGGTAAGCACTTTACCCAGAGTCATCTCCTTAGTTCCTGGGTGGCTCTTTTCATTTTAAAATCATTTTCCGCTAGCATAGTCTTAAACACATATGTGCGTGTGCTCTCTCTCTCTCTCTCTCTCTCTCTCTCTCTCTCTCTCTCTCTCACACACACACACACACACACACTGTAAATGCATGCATAAGCGCCTATCCTCTGCACAGCACTAGCTGCAGTGTTGGGGGTTGCAGACAGAATGTTAGCCCTAGGTCTCATCCTCGCCTTCGTCCTCCATCTGTGCCCTTCCCATGTTGACCGAGGTGGAGTTTCTGGCATCCAGTTCTGAGTATCAGTGATGGCCAGCAGGGTTGGTCTAAATGCCTCTCTGAGATGGTGGCACTTCCCCCCTTTCCTACCTGAAGACGGAGCTCACGCAGGCCTGGGACTCAGCGCGAAGCAGAGACTCATTTTGAACTTCAGATCTTCCTCTCTCCACTGCCCGAGTGCCGCCACTACCTCATGATCCTCCATTCCTCGCTAGGGGCTCTGGTTTCATCCCAGTGTCTGTTTTTTTAAAAGAGATGGAGTCTCTGGCTGGAGAGATGGCTCAGCAGTTAAGAGCACTGACTGCTCTTCCAGAGGCCCTGAGTTCAATTCCCAGCAACTACACAATGGCTCACAACCATCTATAATAGGATCAGATGCCCTCTTCTGGTGTGTCTGAAGACAGTTACAGTGTACTCATATACATAAAATAAATAAATCTTAAAAGAGGGAGAGGGAGAGGGTTCAAGTCTCTCCAATGCAGACTGGGCTTAAACTCCTGGGCTCAGGAAATGCTCTTGTTTCAGTGTCCCCAGTAGCTGGGACTACACTCAGCTTCTCCTGTACTCTAAATGAGAAGGGAACAACAGTTCACCCAGAGCCTCACTGACCACACAGCAGGCTTTACAAAGAAACATCACTGCTCCCATTTTACAGAAGCATATGTGGAGGCATGGGCACATCACAAAGCTGGTGTACAAACTTCTCAGGACTGCCACAACAAAGTACTATTAACTGAGTGGCTTAAACAATTGGAATTTGTACTCTCATGATTCTGGATTACAGAAGTTCTAGATGAAGACACTGAGACAGTCATGTGCCTTCCTGCACATGACTAGTTTCATTTCTGTCTCTGTGATAAAAAATACCCTAACAAAAAGCAACGTAGAGAAAAAGGGTTTGTTTTATTGTATAGCTCCAGGTTATAGCCCACCACTGTGGGGCAAGCCAGAGTGAGAGGAGATGCAGGGTCTTATAGCAGCTAGTCACAGCCACACTCAAGAATGGAGCAGCATTAATGCATGCATGCCACATGTTTGTCTACTTGTGCTGAGCTTGATTTTCTCCATTCTTTCACAGTTCAGGATTCCGTGCCTAGGGAGTGGTGCTGCCCGCAGTGAGCGGCGTCTTCTTACATAATTAACTCAAAACAATCTTCTTCAGACAAGGCCACCAGTCAACTCCGTGTAGAAAATCTCTTATTAAGACTCTTCCCAGGACTGGAGAGATGGCTCAGCGGTTAAGAGCAAGCACTCTGACTGCTCTTCCGAAGGTCCTGAGTTTAATTCCCAGCAACCACATGGTGGCTCGCAACCATCCGTAACAAGAGCTGGTGTCCTCTTGGAGTGTCTGAAGACAGCTACAGTGTACTTACATATAGTAAATAAATAAATCTTAAAAAAAAAAAAAAGACCCTTCCCAGGAGATTCTAGCTTGTATGAAGTTGGCAGTTAAAACTGTCATATTGCAAGGGAAAGTTGTGTTCCAGGAGTCTCTCCTAGCTTTTCGAAGTCTGTTGACTCACAGCAACATAACCCCAGTTTTTACAGAGGTACCTTATCTGTCTCTCAGTATAAGGATAGGACTAGGGTCCACTATAATGACTTCATTGTAATGTGATTAATTCAGTAACATGCTTTTCTGTAAATAAGATCACATCTCAATGTCCTATAGATTAGGACTCCACCATGTCCTTTTAGGGGCATGGAGATGCACATCAGTCCATAGTAGCTGATGAAGGCAGAGCCCAGACCTATTTAACAGACGTGGAAGGGAGACAGGATGGCTGGGAGCTCATTCTCCAGCTGTGGTGCAAGTGTCCAATGCTAGGTCTGTCTTAACCCAGGGTTCTTCACGACAGAAGGCAAGGACTACCAGGGAGGTGAGGAAGGAGTGGAGAGGTAGCCTGCCATAGCTGTAACCTGGGCTTAGCCTCTCGTGCATGCTGGAAGATGAGCAAGACACACCTGTCAGAAGCAGTTTCCTTTTCTGTAAAGCAGCATCGTGTTATAGGCCTCAGGAAGTCACAGGCGTGGGCGTCATAAAGGTCTGTGTTGATTATGAGCTGATGCGTTTTGAACACTGCAGGCCAAAGCTCCTGCCCTGAAAACCCACACTTCGGCTCCTGGCATTTTCTCAATGTGTTTGTCTGTTGCACTAAAGACACGAATAAGTCTATTTTCTATGATGTCACTTCCTGGAAGTAGGAGGTCAAGGAACCCCTCCCCAACACACCAGGCATGCTACACTCTCTCTTCTGAATAGGGAGCCCAGACTTCTCCCAGCAGAACTGCTGGCATCCTTTTGCTTAAAGGATAGCCTCACTTGGTCCAGGCCTGGAAAAGCCTGCCCTCTGGTGGCAGTAGAAGGAACTGGACTCTCACAGTCTACTGGTTCCTTTCCCCATTACATGAAAAGTTTAACTCTTTGGATGCCTGCTATTTTTGGACCCTCCTTCCTTCCTTCCCTCCCTCCCTCCCTCCCTCCCTCTATCCTCCCTGCCTCTGCCTCTTCCTTCTTCTTTCCATCTGACTATTTTTCAATTCTGAGGCTAGATTCCCTCGCTTTACACACGCCAGGAAAGCCTTCTAGCACAGGACACAACTCCCTAGTTTATTTTTCCCCTCTTTTGCTGAGAAAGTAAGTTTCTAAACTGCAGGCTAATATGAATAATTAGCATAAGCATTACATCATCAATACTTGTAGCAGACGATCCAGACACAGCTTCTTCTCTCACGCAGGGCTTGTTCTTACAGATGTTGAACATGTGGTTGGCAATGAACATGCTGACTGCTGGTGAACGGTCATGCAGCTATGGCGCAGATTCCATAGGGGACCTGGTTTGGGTGCAGGTGGCAACAGTGGTGGTTGGGAAGGCTTACCCCAGAAAGAGAGGTTTCAGCTGAGCTCTGAGGCATGAGTGAGAGTTACCAAGTGTGGTGGATGAGAGCCAAAGCAATCCAAGGATGATTCAAGCAAGAGACCTGGGTTCAGGTGGGGAGATGAGGCAGGACGATCCAAGTCTTATAAGTGGTGGGGCAAGCTGAGGGTTTGGGGTGCTATCCCAAGACCAGGGGAAGAGTCACGACCCTTGGGAGTTGCTATGGTTTGTATAAGCTTGGCTCAGGGAGTGGCACTATTAGAAGGTGTCGTCCTGTTGGAGTGGGTATGGCCTTGTTGGAGTAGGTGTGTCACTGTGGGTGTGGGCTTTAAGACCCTTATCCTAGCTGCCTGGAAGCCAGTATTCTGCTAGCAGCCTTCAGATGATGATGTAGAACTCTCAGCTCCTCCTGCACCACGCCTGCCTGGATGCTGCCATGTTCCTGCCTTGATGATACTGGACTGAACCTCTGAACCTGTAAACCAGCCCCAACTAAATGTTGTCCTTATAAGAGTTGCCTTGGGTGACTGGAGAGATGGCTCAGGGGGTAAGAGCACTGACTGCTCTTCCAAAGGGTCTGAGTTCAAATCCTAGTAACCACATGATGGATCACAACCATCCGTAGTAAGATCTGATGCCCTCTTCTGGAGTGTCTGAAGTCAGCTACAGTGTACTTATGTATAATAATAAATAGATCTTTAAAAAAAAAGAGTTGCCTTGGTCATGGCGTCTGTTCACAGTAGTGAAACCCTAAGACAGGAGTGAATGAAGCAGGGAAGGCACCCAGGCAGCAGTGGTCATGACAACTGATTAGCTGGAAGAAGACAGTACTCTTGGCTCACCAGAGAACAGTTAGGGTGCTTTACTAGTAGATGTCACATAGATGGTAGATGGCACGTGGTGGTGAGGGAAAGAAAAGGCAGAGGGTAATGCTTGGCTGTTCTGGCCTGAGCAATCAAGGGTGTGGGCGAGGAGGATGTCCGTGCAGGAAGCCCCAGAGTTTATGTCTGTGACGTTGAGACCAAGGCATCTAAGGAGCATCCAGGTGCGGGTGTTAGATAGACACGGATTTGTCCACTCACACACCTAAGACCCTCTATTAGGAAGAGTGTACTCCTGAGGACTGGAAGCACAGACAAGACAGTGCAGTGGCAGTCATCTGAGAGGCGGACATCACAGGCTTGATCCGAGATAGTCAAGACCAGCAAGTGCAACATAGTGTGACCACACACACACACACACACACACACACACACACACACACACACGTGCACACGCGTGCACATGCGCACGCACACACACACACTCAGGCTTGATGGCAGAGGTAGCCAAACCACTGCTCCACAGTTTCTGTAAAATGGAAGTGAGGGGCACCTGCCTCATTGGTTGTGAGGACCCCCAAAAACTTTACAATCCAGTCCAGTCAAGACTTTGAGATCATACCGGCACCAGGGGTGGGGTGGGGGCTGGGAGGTAGGGGGTGGGGAGGCAGCAACGGGTACTGAGTGGTCATGTTTCAGGTGAGCATATCCTGTGTGTCCCAGGCACTGGGTCACAGCAGTGACCACAGGACCCAGTCTCCTGCCCCTGCGGTCCAGGAACTGATGGCCTAGCTGGGGCAAGAACATCCCGTGAAGGTAAGGTACATGTTTCCAGTTGTGGTACCTGCTATGACGAAAGTGGTGCAGGTCACAGGGCAAAGAGGAGCTAGGCAGCTGTGGATGGATGCAGGGGTCCCATACCCAGCCCTGGGGGTGGGGCGGCAATTAGATGTGAAACAAATAATACCAAGTGTAACCTGACACTGAAGCAAGTGGAAGGCCAAGAGAAAGTTTCCAAAACTCATTAATTAATTAATTAAGACAGGGTTCTCACGTGACCAGCCCAGCCCCACACATGCTGTGTAGTGGGTGAGAGAATGGTCTTGAACCCCAGACACTAGGCTAAGGAAGAGTGGATACACAAGGCTTAGAAGTTCCTTTATTCTTCCGTGCAGGAGAAAGCAGGCAGGGGCTGGATTCCAGGCCTGGCTCAGTTTCAGAGAAACCGAGAAAGCACCTAAGGGCCCCGGGGTCACAAGGGACCGGGTCACAGGATCTCGTTTCATTCTTTCAAGTCTTTCCACTGCTGTGAAGGTGCAGGCAAAGCACTGAGGCACGGGGAGATGAGCAGCAATCTGCACCAGGGCTGCCGCGTTCTCCAAACTCCCCGCTTCAGTTCCCAAGTCAGGCAAACCACAGCTGTCTGTAACTGTGGCTCCAGGGCAATCAGGTATCTCTGTCCTCCATAGAGGACACTCCACTGACGCGCGCGCGCGCGCGCGCGCGCGCACGCACACACACACACACACACACACACGCGCGCGCGCGCACGCAAATAAAAATATAATAGTAAATATTAAAAGTGGAAAAAGAGGGAGGGAGGGAGGGAGGGAGAGAGAGAGAGAGAGAGAGAGAGAGAGAGAGAGAGAGAGAAGCAAAGGCTCTCCCCCTCCCCTCTCCTTTTATCTCAGTTCTAGCCCTGTCTCCCAGACTGAATGTGGTGCAATAGGGGTGGATGCTTTAATCCTGAGTTATGGACAAAACAGCAACAGAACAAAGAAATCAAGAAATCAAGGCTACCCTGAGCTCTCTTTCATGGTGGTTTGGGACATGATAACCTTTGCAGCCACGTAGTAATGCAGATACATTGCCTTATTTCATGTTCTTGCCCCCCAGACTCTCTTGTGACACAACCCCCAGTCTGCCGCAGCTGTATCCTGCCCCAGGGGACTGTGCTGAGCCGCCTGCTCTCAGGGTGAATGGGCCTTGTATTTTTCCTCTGTGATGTGGGGTTGATCCACTCTGCTGTGCTCAGGGCTCTGAAGCCACAAGGAGAAGATAAACGGACCGAGAGGGTATGCGGGACGAAAGAAGGGTTTGGGTTTTGCTTTTCTTTTTTACGGGCAGTGGTGGTGCACGCCTTTAATCCCAGCGCTCTGGGGGCAGAGGCAGGCAGCTCTCTGTGAGTTTGAGGCCAGCCTGGTTCACAGAGGGAGTTCCAGGACAGCCAGAGCTACGCAGAGAAACCTCCGTCTCTGGTGCACCAACTATAGTCCTCAGCTCGGCAAAAACCTGGAGTGGGAGTGCTCATCACTTGGGCAGCAATCCCATCACTTGGGAGGTAGAGGCAGGAAGCTCGGGAGTTCAAACTCACTCTTCTCTGTGCAGCAGCTCAAAGGTGAGGACGGGCCACACGAGGACCCATGAAGGTAAAATGAGGGGCCGGAGAGAAGATAAGCAGTTATGAGCTCTTGCTCTTCTTACAGAGGACCCAGGTTCAGTCCTCACAACCCACAGTGTTCGCCACAGCCACCTGAATTCCATTGATCCGGTACCCTCTTCTGACCTCCATGGGCATCGGTAAACCTGTAATGCACAGACATACATGCAGACAAAGCACTCAACGCACCATATAAATTAAATAAATCTAAAAAAAAAAAAGGTTAAAGCAAAATAAGAATACTCCCAACCTTTTTGTTACTCTTTAAAAAAATATTATCCGGTTCATATCCGGGTGCCCAAACAACAACAAATTGATCCCACTCAGAGAGCCCTCGGAGAGCCTTGTGCTGAGATAGTTTTCAAACGTGCAGGTCAATTGGTCTTCTAAATTTTTTTTTTAATTTAAGTATCTTTAATTTTTATTGCAGTCTTGTGCACACTTTGAATTTATAATCAAAAGTTCTGTAAGATGTGACATAAGAGCGCGTGAGGGGTGAAGGCAGGGGGATCAGAGGTTCAAGGCCATCCTCAGCTACATAATAAATTCCAGGCCAGCCTGGGCTACATAAAAGCAAATTGTGAAAGGGATACAATAAGAAAATTAATAAATAAAAATTAAAAAGAGAAAAAGAAAAAAGACAGAAAGAGTACAAAGATTAGCTGTAAGAAAAAGTGATTCTCCTCTCTTCCCACTTCCCGTCCTCCAAACAAATATTACCCAGCCCCAGCTCTAGGGTGTGTGTGTGTCTGTGTGTGTCTGTGTGTCTGTGTNAAAAAAAAAAAAAAAACAGATTCCAGAAGGTTCTTCTTCTAGCATATGATTGACTTGACATGCTCTGGATGCATTTTCTTGAATTTTCCTTGGACATAAGATATCATAGCTTGATTTTCCACTGAGATATTTTAGGATATATATATATATATATATATATATATATATATATATATATATACATATTTTAGAATAGTGTCAATAACATAAAAAAATTAGCAATGAAGTTCTCAGTATGTTACAGGTATAGTCTTATCCCTCCCTCAAACTTCACTGTAACCTAGAGATACACATTTCAGTTTCTTTTATGTTAGTACACCAGTTTCTGAAATAAGAGCATTAAATTACCCCAAATCACACAGGTTTTAATTGAATGACAGGGATAATTAAGTACCAAAGCCAGAACTGTCAGATTCTATAATCCTAGCATAGACACCAATGCCTTGCAGGCTTTCTCGCCGTGCTGCATGCCTTAGTCTACAATGCGGAGCTGTAAAATAGCCTTGTTATTAGGATGTAGTCTCGAGGCCAGGGACTCTATTCTGCTCTGTGCTATCTGGAGAGTCTGCTGAGGAAACTCCAGCCTGGGAGGAAAGTGGGGGCTGAGAGTGATCCAACAAGCAGGAAGTGATAATGGCTGCAGACTTCCTTTCTTTCTGTCTTTCTTTCTGTCTTTCTTTCTTTCTTTCTTTCTTTTTTTTTTTTTTTTTTTTTTTTTTTTTTTTTTTTTGATCATTCTGATGACCAGTAGTCTTGGGCATGCTCCTGTCTCTGATCCACTCCTGTTGTGCTGAGCTTATGGGAATGCATAGCATACCTGGCTTGGATTTATGCATTTGTTTATTTATTTATCTATCCTATCTATCTATCTATCTATCTATCTATCTATCTATCTATCTATCAATCATATAATAAGTACATAAGCCAGTAACTTAACCATTTATAGTTGGTATCAAGTAAATGTAGTACATAAAATTGTGACCAAGCCTGCTCAGTCAGTCAACAGGTTCTCCAGCGCAGGAGTAAGGATTAAAAAGAAAAAAGACAGTTAGACAACATTGTAGCGTGACCCCAGTCAATTCTGAGACTGAAGGCAAATTTTTATTTTCCAATACACTTTTTATACCATTTTAATTACATGCAAGTATTTTGGGCAAGCAGTACAATAAGGAACTAACAAAGTGGCTTGGAATTGTATGTGCTGTGCTGCCATGACAGTTGTTTAAAAGGGCTTGTCATAATGACCCAAATACTTGAGCCCACTTCCTCGTCCAAGCCCAAGATCTTGCCTGAAGCCTAGTTCTTCTGTTCTGTAAAATTCTTTTTACCTTATTTCTCTATTACAGCCTAAAGTTAGATTCTTGCTGAAACTTACTTCCTTATTATGCCCTAATGTCAGATTCCTGCCTGAGCTTACTTCCTTGTCATGGCCAATGTCAGACTCCTGTCTGAAGCACACTTCTTTGTCCTATGCCAATGTCAGACTCCTGCCAAGCGGTACCCCAAAAGGCTTTCCACAAAATTGCATGTAGTATATTTTTTCAATTATTATTTTGTGTGTATGGTGTTTTGCCTGCTTGTATTTCCATACACCATGTGCATGTCTTGTTCCTGAGTGGGTCAGAAGAGGGCATTGGATCCCCTGGAACTGGAGTTACAAATGGTTGTAAGACAATATGTGAGTGCTAGGGATTTAACCCAAGTCCTCTGGAAGAGCAGCCAGTGCTCTTAACTGTTGAGCCATCTCTCCAGCCCAGCTACGTAACTTTGGCTGGCTCGGAACTTACCATATAGGCCAGGGTCCTTGTTCAGTGCAGCAGGGGCTTTTACCCACAGAGCTGTCTCTCCAGCCCCACCTCCCCACTTTAAGCATCCTGTCTAGGGCTCTTCTTTCCAGCAGAGCCCTGGAGTGGTGGTCATTAGGTCAATGGTCAGCGTTTGACCTGAGCCTCCCCTTCCTCCACTCGCCCCTCACCTGGTAAGGTGGAAGCATATGGCCTCCTTCAGGGCTTAGCATCTTCTGGGGCCATGGCTCCTCCCTCTGAGGGAGATGCTTGTTACAGTACAGTAGCTGGAAGCACAGGTCAAGCAGAAGCAGCAGATGGGCTTCTGGCCTGGTGGGAGACTGAGGTTCCAGGAAGCTGCCTTCTCTCGGCCACCTTGGCTTCGTGGTCCCATGAGTTCTGTGTAAGCTTCATGAGCAAGTGCCTGCCACAGGGGAAGTAGCAGATTAAAACCATCGCTCTCTCTCTTTTTTTTTTCTTGTGTTCTTCTTCTTCTTCCCCCCCCCCTTCTTCTTCT
>NC_034592.1:146822948-146828390 GCF_900095145.1 Mus pahari
CTCCTCTCCCCCCTCCTCCTCCTCTTTTCCTCCTTCTCCTTCTTTTCTTCATTGTCTCCTCCTCCTCCTCCTCCTCCTCCTCCTTCTCCTGTTGGAAGCCATGTTGTATCTCATGGGAAAGGTGCATAAATGTTCCATGAAGGACCTCCGACTTTGCAAGGACCAGTGGGAACGATATCAGGAATAACTGTGTCAACCCTAAGGAGATGGGACCATGATTCCTGCTTACTAAAAGATTAACAGTGTCAACTATCCTGGACCCCTGGGTACTCCCAGAGACTAAGCCACCAACCAAGAGCATACACGGGCTGGTCCAAGGCCCCCAGCACATATGTAGCAGAGGGCTGCCTTGTCTGTGTGCCTAATCTTGTAGAGACTTGATGCCCCAGGGAAAGGGGATGCCCGGGGTGGTGGTAGGGGAAGCATCTTCTGAAAGGAGAAGTGGAGGGGGTGAAGAACACTAGGAGGGGGGACAGGGAGTGGGACAATATTTGGGATGTAAATAAATAAAATAATTACTTAGAAAAAGGTTAAGTAAAGACATGATTGATCAAGACCTTTACAAAAGACTCCTTATTGGATGGTCTCAAAAACTGATCTGAATACACGAGGAAAAAGGAGGGGGCTGGGAAATGTCAGGTGCTTCTGTTGAGGACCTAAGCATGCCAAACGTTGTGGTGAGGGAAAGTTCAAAACCGACCAGGAGAGGATAGGGCCTAAAGAGATAAGGCCTAAAGATAGGGCCTAAAGGTCAGCAGTGACGAGTTCATGCTAGGGACAAGTTAGTAAGTAAAATTGATTATGCTCTTAAAAGAAATATACGTTGAATAGACTCATCTTTGCCTTAGATGAGGGCTTGCCTAAAAGAAAGAAATGGTGTGTTGATAGAAAATGTTAATTGTTAATTTCTACTCTCTATGGAAAAGCTGTATAGAGCAGGACCATACTGTAAATCTAAAACAGAATATGGCCTGAAGACAACTTAAAACATACTGTGAGCATACATATTGTGAGCATATTGAATCAGATGGTGATAAAATACCAAGGTTATATTTCTGATAAAAGTTTATGCATGGATTTGGATTGTCTTTCACTTTGAAACTGCATGTGTGCTGCTGGCCTGTGTAAACTAGATGTGCCTGACTAGATATAATCATTTGGCTTGCAATAAAATATTTAAATCATTTGGGTTGCAATACTTTGGTGTGCTTAGATATGACATAATAATTTGTACTGTAACACTATACTGCTTAGATATGGGTAAAGGTTAATCACTGACCTTGAAGAAATGAGGGAATTTAAAATGAATTTTAATAAGTAATTGTGGATATTCTTGGATAATGATTAAAGGAAAATTTGAAATGACATATATTTGAATGCTCTGAAATTCTGTATAAATGAAGATGGCTGGATCTATTCGGGTCCATTTGCAGGTGGTCAGAGTCCTTCTTTCTGCTGACTCCACACTTCTGTCATGGGTTACTGAACTCACTGGGCATGGACTCCAACATCATCATCATTCTTTCTCCCCCTCCTCCTCTTCTTCTTTTCCCTCCCCCTCCTTCTTTTTCTTCCGAGCTAGGTGGAGAATATTTTTCCTCCCTGCATATCTCTCAATATCTCTCCATGTTCCCAGTGAATTCAGGAGCTATTTCCTCTGCGTGTTCGTTCCCAAGGCAGATGGAATAGCCCCCTTCATCTCTCATCTCCTTCACCTGCCCTAGGGTTCCTGAAAAACCCTTCAAACCAACATTTTCCATCAAGTCTCAGGGGCAGGGCTTATGTCTTAATTATGGCTCTGTCTCTAACAGCATATCCTCAGTAGGATTCACATTTGCCCAGTGACTCAAAGTCCACTGCGCTCTCCCGAGCCCCGGAGGTTGGTTTCTCCTTCTTTTAGATTTCAGGCTTTAGAACCTTCAGTCTTCGTTATTAGACCTGGGTGTTCACTAGCTCTGTAACAGCTGCAGCCCCTAGCTGAGCCTTGACCCTAGGCACAGGAGGAGGAATGCTTTTCAGAACCAAGCAAAAGGGTGCTTGCTCTTCAACATCTCAAATTGAGCCAGCCAGCAAGGTATGATTGGCACATGCCAGTAATCCCAGCACTCAGCAGGCTGAGGTAGGAGGATCATGGGAGTAAGTGCAGCTTGGGCTATAAAATGAGACTCTAGGGGAGGAGGGAGATTTAAAAAACCCAAACAATTGAATATAGGACATATCCCTAGCAGCCAATTCCAGCATTTTCCCCCTCTACCCCACAGTCACCGCCTCAGCAGCTTCTGTCCTGTCACTAACTACAGCAGCCTGTTGACGTTCTCTGATTCTATCTCAGGGGTGCATCGAACCAGGCTCCTTCATCATCCACCTTCTCCCTCGACCCCTTGCCCCCCCACCCCCTCCACCCCAGCCCCTGGCCCCATCTCTCCTTCCATAGCTTTTCTCTGCTTCATCTCAAAACGTCAGAAAGCCCTCTGATCTCCAAGTGTTTACATTCTCTGAGCTGCTGGGATAAAAGCTCAGCTCTCCCAGAAAGCCCTGCCTGGCTTTCTGGTGAGTGCTTCATTCAGTTCAGTGCCTTTTGGTCCCTCCCCCTACAAGGAGCATAGAACCTTATTCAGTCTGTGTTTGTCTCCACACACACAGAGGGTGGCAAACTCCTAGAGGTCAACATCCATGTCTCCAGTACACAGAGGGCACACACCAGTGTGGGTTGGTTTCCTGACTGACCAGGTCAGGCAGATGGCAGCTTGAGTCCCTAGGCTTGGGAGCCACAGTAGGAGGTGAACTCCCTATCTCAAGCCTTGTTCTATGAGAGCCCTCAGGCCATCAGAGAAAGCAGCCATTTACATGTAATTGCTGGTCTTGTGCTGCTATTTGGCAAGCCTTTTGGCAAGAGGCAGCTACCGAGGCAAGTCACTCACACCTTACCTGCAGGATCAGGACTGGACCTGAGGGCTCCACTTCTCACTCAGTTCATCAAAAAGACCCGAGGCTGCTGCCAGGAGAGAAAGCCAGGAGCTGGGCCAACCCTGCTGGAGCTTCCAGAGAATCTGCGGAAACTATTTGAACTGAGAACACACAACAGTGGTTTCCGTTATGGCTTGAATGGTAGTCCCCCCCCCCCCCGTCCCTGGCTTTCATTTTGAACTTCAGGAGCTCAGAATGATATCTTAATTCAAAGGGATGTTTATCGGGGAGGGGAATCAGGTGGAAGCGTAGTTCCAGAGTGGGCTCTAGTCCAATCGGAATGGAGCCCTTATAAAAAGAGGACTCTGGCGGCTGACATACATCCAGGGCAGCGGTGAGGATGCAGGCAGAGATGGGGGCGGGGGTGATGGACCTTCACATCCAGAGATAGTGATGTCTGTCAGCAAGCCGCCAGGAAATAGGTGGTGGTGGGCGGGGGAGAGACAAGAAACAGACTCCTCCTCACAGACCTCTGAAGGAACCAGCTGCCACACCTTGGTTTTGACCCTCCAACGGAAAGTGAAGGAGAGTAAGTTCCTGTTGTTTAAATTACCCTGTTTGTGGGATTTTGTAACAGCAGGCTTGGGGAACTGGTAACTCTCTGTATGACTTAGCAAAGCATCGAGCCATGGGGAACCTGACCATGGCTTAAGCAAACAGAGTCTAATTGTCTTGTGTATGAAGCAGTCTGGCCTAGATGGTCCTCATTTGGCATCTTTTTTAATAGGACCAGGTGATGTCTAGCTCACAATGAGCCTGTGTTCCTGCTTGTCACCTTATGGTTGGTCACACAACAGCTGGTCTCTACACATTATGCCTCTGTTCCCAATAAAATGAAGGCGCTTTAATACTTCCTTTCTGTGGTTTTTTTTTCCACATCTTTACTTGGAGATGGGTGTCCTCACTAGAACATACAGCCTGTGTTCCACGGGCAGAGCTGTGAGCCGTGAACAACCTCTAAGGGTCATAGAGCTAGAAAGTCGAGCTGAACTGGAGACCCCGAGACCCAAACTTCAGTCTCTTGCCTGTTTTCACGGGGTGTGACCTGAAACCAGCATCACACAGCGCTCAGTTTATCCTGCTCATGAGTCTAAGGGTGAACTTTTGAGGAAGGCACGGTGGGAATAGCTTAGCTCCTCTGCCTGGGAGACCGGACTGCTCGACAGCTCCGAGGGCTCCGCCCTAGGCCTGGAATCATCTAGCACCTTCTTCCCGCATCTGCCTGGCTGACTGGAAGACTGGGGCTGTCAGACTTCTTTAGACCAATTCCAGGCAGGCTCAGGTTCCAAGAGCTCTGGTGAAAAGACCGGAAGCCGCCCTTTCTGAGCTTTAGTGAGATAGCTCAATCACTTAGTTACGGCCGGCTACTTGTACTAAGCTCTGTTAGTTGAAGCAAAATCCTCCTTCAGCCAAGCAAAGGAAAGACATTGTTTCCCTCTTCTGCCTCCTTTCCCTCCCTTCTCTCCCTACCTCCTTCCCTCCACCTCTCCCTCTGTATCTCCCTCTCTCCTTCCCTCTCTCTCTTTTCCTTCCTCCCTTCTTCCCACCCTCTGCCCCTCTTCCCCTCCCTTCTTCCCTCTGTCCCTTCTTCCTACCCTCTGTCCCTTCCCCTCTCTCCCTCCTTCTCTTCCCCTCCCTCCCTCCCTCTGGCAGTGTCTCATATATCCCTGGTTGGCCTCCAGCTCTCTAAGTAACTAAGGATGACCTTGAAGTTCAAATCCTTCTGCCAAGTCTGCAGGTGAGGGTTACCACCCCTGGTTTGTGTGGTGTTAGGGGTGAAACCCAAGGTCCCCTGCATGCTAAGCAAGCAAATCTACAAACGACACCCTTCTAGTCCTCAGCCTTCACTTCTGAAATCTCTGTACATTTAATACTGCTGCATTTCAACACTCCCACATCACTCTCAGGGACAGGAGGTCTCTCCCGTCCCCAGCCTGCCTCCTTTTGTCAGGGCTGTGGCTTTTTCGGAAGTTCTGTGTGTCCCCAGCCTCTCCATTACAGGAAAGGCTAGCAGGATAGGCTGGTACACTGGTAACACACAAGTTGGTAACCACATCCGTGTAACTTCACCTCAGGGCGGCAGTCCAATGCGTCAGATCTGTCTTCTAGATGTAACAGACTGACTAGTACCAAACGCTTCCTGTTTGTTCCTTTGGCCAATAAAAGGGGTCATTAGTACCAATCCTTTGCTGAGACAACAGAAAAACAAACAAACGAACAAACAAAAACCAACCTTACAATTCTCCTCCAGTTTCTACAGCTTCTCTCTTGTAATTCATTCTTGAGAGCAACCATATAATTTTCAAAAATTACAAACTGGATAATTTTGTAACCTCACTTCCCAATTGAAACTAGCCTATGATTCTCCATTGCATATAGAAGGTGTCCCATATGGTTCAATACAGTCCTCGGGGTCCTATATAACCTTGCCCCTCCTCCCACTCTCCCTCTCTCCCTCTCTCCCTCTCTCCCTCT
>NC_034592.1:146829184-146835312 GCF_900095145.1 Mus pahari
AGATGGTTGTGAGCCACCATGTGGTTGCTGGGATTTGAACTCCGGACCTTCGGAAGAGCAGTCAGGTGCTCTTACCCACTGAGCCATCTCACCAGCCCGCAGAAACAGTTTTAACCACAGAAGTTACTGAAGGCAGTCTTGTTCTTCCTAGCAACCACCGCCAGTTTCCTGATTCTCCATGATGCTATCGGCTGGATTTAGTTAAATAAGAGACATTCTTTCAGAGAGTTTATTCATTGACTTTACTCGATTTACCGAAATTTCATTGAGTTACTACCATGTGTATGATGTATTTATGTGAGCATGAGTTTATGTGTGTGTGCAGGCGCATGTCTATCTGGGGATACATGTTCATTTCCAGTATCTTCCTCAACTGCTATCCACCTTGAATATTGAAGCAGGGTCTCTTGCTTGAGCCCAGAGCTTGCCAATATGACTAGTTTAGCTGGCCAGCTTGCCCTAGGATCCTCTGTCTCCATCTCTAGAGATTAGAGACACAAGGCCCAGCATTCACAGGGATGCAGAGGATGAGAACTCTGGTCCTCACATTTGCATGGCTGGATACCTTTACCACTCACCCATCATCCCATCCCTTCAAACAACTTTATGTTTTATTTCTACAAGTTACTTTCTTCCTTAAAACAAATGTCTCTGTCCTCAGACCCAAATAAATCAGTCAAAATAAAGGAGAAACTCAAGATGACATTGGTCCCACTTGTCTTAAGCTGTGGTACCATGTGGATGACAAGTAGCTGCCAGTTATGATGACAGATGACAGAGCCAAAGCATTTGGGGAATCTGCCTCACACTTCCATTCATAAATCGCTCTAATGAGAATTGAGAATATGTAATGGGGCCATTCCACCCTTACAAGCCATCAGTAGAGTAGCCATGCTTCCTGGTGCCTACCTACAGGAGAAAAGCTTTGGTCTTTCTTTTTCTGGCTTCTTTCCTTCCAGTTTTGTCCAATAGATTTCCTGTCATGGTGGCCATATTTCTCAAGGACTCCTTTGGTGAAGTTAGGTTTTGGTGAGTGATGGTTTTCATGATTTCCCTGTGCATGGTGATAATCTCAGCACTCCATCACCATGACTGCGTAGTTTTACCATTGGAGCTTTGACCAGAGAGAGTTCTGCCAACAAGCAACCCACCTGCAGTAGCCCCTGACCAGTGGAACATCTCCATTTCCAGGTTCTCCATGCAGCTGCTCTCTTGCTTCTTCTCTTTTGTTTTTTTGTTGTTGTTGTTGTTGTTTTGTTTTTTTGTTTTTTGTTTTTTGTTTTTTTGGGACAGGGTTTCTGTGTGTAGCCCTCCCTGGCTGTCCTGGAACTCGCTCTGTAGACCAGGTGGCCTCAAATTCTGCCTGCCTCTGCCTCCCAAGTGCTGGGATTAAAGCTGTGCTGCACCATGCCTGGTTGGTTTCCTGCTTCTTGTAAATAAGAGGCCATATATGATGATGAGGCGATGGCTCTAACATGTGGTCATGTCAGAGAGCTATGGATTGCTAATCCCCAGCCATCAAGTCTTGAATACTCAATGAATTCGATTTTTGGTATTTTTTCCAATGTCAAGGCTCAACCATGTGGTCTCGAATATGCTAGGTAAGTGCTTTACCAATGAGCTATACCTCCAGACCTACTGCCCTATTCTCTGAGTCGAAACAGTTGGAAGATTCACCAGGATTCAAGTGAATGGGAAGTCAGTTTCACTTATCAAACAAACAAACAAACACGTTTTCTTTAAAAAAAAATGTTTTTACAGTTATTCCTCTCTCTCTCTCTCTCTCTCTCTCTCTCTCTCTCTCTCTCTCTCTCTGTGTGTGTGTGTGTGCAAGCATGTGCCATTGAGATGCATTGAGATGACAGTTAGAGGGCAACTTGCAAGAGTTTTGCCATGTGAGTCCCAGGGATCGAACTCAGATCTTCATGGTTTGCAGCAAGCACCTTTATCCATCGAGCCATCTCAGTAGCCCCAGTTGCACCTCATAAAGGGTGAATAGCTAGGTCATACTGCAGAAGAACCATGGGAGGGAGACATTGTTGCCACAGTCTTTAGAAAACAGTCTTCTTTGTTGCAGTGTCAACATCCTTTCTTGTACCAGCAGTGTGACGGATACAACAAATATTCAGACGTTATGGATACAACAAATATTAGGTGTTATGGATACAACAAATATTCTATGTTACAGATACAACAAATATTTGATACAACAAATATTTGTTTAATGAGTGAATTAAATGGGGAGGAAAAACTTACCCACAAGAAAATACTTATTACATAGTTTTGAAGCACTTTTACTTTATTTTTTCTATTTTCTATAGAAACCTTTTTATAATTCATTTGCTGTTCATCTTTGGTATAAAAATGAAGCTCTAGCTAAATGCAGAGTCTCAGTGGTGAAAATTTGGCCCAATAAACAAACAAAGAACTATTTACAATCTTTGGCAAAAACAATTTTACTTTCTTAATCCTGATTGTCAGGGTTAGAGAATTAAGAAAAAAAACCAACTTCACTGTGGCATATAGCAGAGATTCTGTATCTAGGGATGATCTGACTATAACTATGAGACAGCCTCTGGGGACCTTTTGCAAAAGAAGACTCTGGTGTCAGCTGGATTAGGGGACCTTTGATAGGACAGTGTCTGGGTAAGGTCTGTGCCTCACAGAGCGAAGGCTATGGCTAGGACTAAAGCCAGAATGATACAATCCGTAGGACTGGAGTGGTACCTCAGGGGTTAAGAGCACTGGCTGTTCTCTTAGAGGACCCCAGTTTGATTCCCAGCCCTTCACAGAGCTAATGTCTCACAACTGCCTTTAGCTCTAGTCCCAGGGGATCTGACATCCTTCCCTGGCCTCTTCGGGCACCCAGCATGCACTTGATGCACAGACACACCTACAGGTAAAACACACACACACACACACACACACACACACACACACACACACACATATGTGATGTTTAAACTCATTTAAAATAAAAATGAAATCAGACTAATGAGGCCAATGTTTTCCTTACAGCAACAGAGGGTCAGCAAAGTTTACACACAGGGAATTCACAGAGAATTCACACCTGTTCAAGGGTGGTTTCTTGTTTTGGAGTTAGAGCCAGTACTAGAAGGGTATAAAGTCTGATGGATAACAGAGCTAGGTCTTTATCCTTAGTGTCAGCATCTGGACCCTGGGAAATGGATGAAACCTTTCTGTTTCTCTGAATCTCTTCCTTGTCTTCAGTTCACAGAGCAGTCAAGAATAATCACCTGGAAGAACTGTTCTAAAGGTTAAGAGACAGGTTCTGAAACACGTGGTAGCCAGGAAGTGGGTACAATGAAAGTTATTTTTAGAATGAGTTATTCCATTTATCCATTCAACAAATATTGCTCAAGTGCTTATGACCACAGTGCACCTGGCAAGGACTCAAGGGGATGCCAGAGAACCCAAAACATTCCTGATGACCTACAAGGGAGAGGCGACTCACAGTGAGTCCATAAACGCACAGTGTGGCCACTGGTGGGGAGTGCCATGGAGGGCAGGAAAACTGAGTGGGGAGATCGCGGGTGGGGTGGGGTGGGTAGGGTGGCGCTGTTTTCCATGCAGCCATCTGCCAAGGGATCTAGAGGAAACTGCATTGGGCTGAGCCCAGAACATAGGGAAGATGTAAGCTGTTGGCTTTCTGGTGAGAGCGAATGCCAGGCAGAGGAAATGACAGGCAGGGAGACCCCAGGGAGAGCAGTGTGGAGGGCAGAAGGAGAAGGCTGAGAAATCCAGGCTCAGAAGGTGACAGGAATCGAGCGAGGCAGAATCTGGGAGCTCAATGTAGATTTCAGATTTTATTCTACAGGCGATGGGCAGCCACTGGGAAATTTAAGCAGCAAAGCAGCCTAACCTGGTGCCAGCCCCGCCTCTGCCCCTGCCCCCGCCTCCGCCCCCCACTGCCTTGTGGAGGGCAGACCCTCAGGATGGAGGGCACTGTAGTATCTAATGAGAGGCCATGTCCCAGTATTCCCTGCTACTAAGTCCTACTCAGTACTTTGTTCTCTCCTGTCCTGTCCTGTCCTGTCCCCTCCCTTCTCCTCCCCTCCCCTCCTCTCTCCTCCTCTTTCCTGCCCTGTCTCCTCCCTTCCTTTCTGTCCCCTCCCCTTCCCTTTCCCCTGCCCTTGCCCCTCCCCTCCCCTCTCCTCCCTTTTGATCATTCCTTTTTGTTTCTTTGAGACAGGGTCTCAGGCACCTTCACCTCTCCCCAGGATGGCCTCTCTAGGCTGCTGGGGATGATCTTGAATTTCTAATCCTCCAGCTTCTACCTCCCACATGCTGAGATTACAGGCATGTGACAGGTTATGCAGTGCTGGGGTGGACAGAGAGGGTTGACTGCACACTAGACAAGCACTCTACCAACTAAGCTACATCTTCAGCCCTGTGCTTCCACCCCCGCCCCAGCACCCCCAGCCCTGAACCTAGGGTATGGCAGCCAACAAAACAAGCAAACTCTTGGCTTCCCAGACTTTATATTGCATAGTGAAATACAGCCAGATAAGCAAGCATGCACAACACTCATGGCTCCTCACCTGGTAAGAGCAACCGGCCTTGGGGGGGGGGGATGTGGGGGACCACGGGTGTATAGACATCAGAGCAGGGGGAGTTGTGATTTTAAATGGAACCATCAAAAAGTGTCTCATTGAGGATGCTGAACAAGTGTTGACAGCCTCTGAGGTGGGGGGAGGGCTGAAGCTTTGGGCAGAAGGGAATCAGGAAGTCCAGAGCACTGAGGCAGGAGTGAGCCCGCAGGCTTCAGAAAGATCAGTTAGTCCAGTCCAGCCCTGCTAGACAGTGCTGGAAGGAGAAGCAGCAGAAGAGGAGACTGGAAACTGGCAGGATGGGCACCACGCTGGAAGCTGGCAGGATGGGCATCACACTGGAAGCTGGCAGGATGGGCACCACGGGCTCTGGCTCTTACTTATGGGAGCTGCTGGGGCGCGGGAGCTGAGGAGCGCTGGTCTGGAAAGGCTCCCTCTGGCTGTGTGCAGAGAAAGGGCCGCACAGATGGAAGGTGGGCACCTCAGTTACTTTCTTGTTGCTGTGATAAAATATGCTCACAAAAGCAGCTTAAGGGAGGAAGGGTTGTTTGGGTTTACAGGCCCAGAGGGATAGAGTTTATATGTGTGTATGGGGGCAGGGGGAGGGTGGGAATAGGGGTTGGGGCAAGTAGGGGTGTGGGGGATGGGGCAGTCATGAGAACAGAGAGTGTAGGCAGGAGCAGGAAGCTGGATGGTCACATTTTTATCCCCCACATGGGAGTGGGGTGGGGTGGGCAGGAAGTGGGCAATTGTATAAAATCTCAAAGCCCCATCCCCAAATAAGGTACTTCTTCCAGCAACGCTCTACTTCCTGAAGGTGTGCTCAGATACACAAGTCTGCATTTCATAAAGCATCGAAGTGGAGAAGGTGCATGCACACAGTGTGACAGTCAGGGAGGTGGAAATGGTAAGAAATAAATTCTGGACAGGTTTATATACCTGAAGCCAGAGTCAATGTCCTGTGTGGGTTAACAGAGAGTAACTGTGGGGCAGAGTCAGAAAGGCGCCGTTCCACGGGGCCAGAGTCCTGTGAATCATTAGGGACCTCCATGCTCTGTTCTAAATGAGAAGCTGGTGGAGTTGGTTTTCACTACCTGTTCCTTTAAGGTTTGCAAATGAGATTTCTTTGAGGTGGAAGCTTCTAGTTCTATGGAAAGTTGGTTATGTCAAATGATGGGGCACACAGGTGAAAGGATGTTTTGCTAAAGCAGCCACGTGAAAGACTGTTTTCCTGAAGCAGACACACGTGAAAGGATGTTTGGCTATAGCAAACAGGTGAAAGGACTCTCGATGAAGGAGTATAAATATGACCCCACGGACAGTGGGAGAGGAGCATTGAGCCTTGGTTTGGTTTGTTCTGCCTCGCTATTCTTTGCTAAAGACACGAATGTACTGACTCACTTTACATAGCATTGAGCTCAACTTGTGATAACGCCACCATTAAGAGAAACTTGTTCACGCCGGGCGTGGTGGCGCACGCCTTTAATCCCAGCACTCGGGAGGCAGAGGCAGGTGGATTTCTGAGTTCGAGGCCAGCCTGGTCTACAGAGTGAGTTC